>NW_005841906.1:3728539-3771236 GCF_000455745.1 Alligator sinensis
AAAAAAAAAAAAAATCTTTTTGCTGTTTATTGTTTAAAGGCAGTCTATCTCTACTTCGCTCTGGAAGAACTAGAACATATTACTTTTTCTGATAAGCCAATGGGGTCAGAACACAAAGTAATTTTGCATATACTAATCATGCTATTTAAACACAAAGCACTGGCATAAACTAACATCCTTAATTTCAACCAGTTAATGTTCTTCAAAGCTTGTGTATCTGTATTCACTGAAAGCAAGTTTTTCAGAAGCACATAACTACTATATTGTCACACTGTATCTAGGTCCCCTGGTAGACAATCAACTAAAGGAAGCCTCTGAATCAGTTTGGAGAGATTCAACAATTTGGACATAGACACAGCTTTATATGTTTTTTCTACATACCTCAAGTTACTAAGTGGCTCATGAATGCTGAGATGGTGGGGTGGATGGAGTGTCCCATGGGAGTGTGGGGGGTCCCCGGCACGCTCAGCAGTGGATGCGGAAGTGGACCAGAAGTACTTCTGGTTCACTTCCAGGTCCACTGCAGAGTTCGTGGGTGACCCTGCAACCTCCCAGCTCGGCAACTAGGGCCTCCTGGGTGTGGTGGGGCACCCGTGCCCGATCACTGAGCCAGGAGGGGAGGGTCCTTGCATGCTCAGCGGCAGACCTGGAAGTGGACCAGAAGTTGTTCTGGTCCACTTCCGGGTCTGTCACTAAGCATGCTGGGGGGTGGGGTGAACGCTTCTGCGGGACACACTATCCGCCCGCCATCTCAGCATTCATGAGCCGCGCCTGGTACCTTGAGGTATGTAGAAAAAAAATATTAAAGCTGTGTTTATGGCTGAATTGCTGATTCTCTGAATCAGAGTCAAATCTTCAGATTCAGATTCAACTGAATAAAATCGGGACAGTGATCCGAATCAGCAAATCGAATCACTCTCCCCCCGAATCGGGCCAAATCCAAGTCGAATATGGCCCGCTTTGCACACCCCTACTGGCTACATCTTAACTGTAACGTCTGCCAGAGGCCGAGTAGGCTACATTCTATTCAGTGTTTTCATTTGCATATTCATATTAAATAGCTTTATCTACTTCAAACCTATTTCTATACAGTAGACTGCCAGTTGTCTGGCAAAGAATAGCACAGGTAGGAAATCTTGGAAAGTAAGATTCATGACAGTCTCAGAAGCAATGACACTCAAAAGAACCAATACTAAAGAACACTATAAAACCCAATAATGAATAAGACCTGAGTGGAAAATTCAAGTGATAGATATAACATTTCACATGTCTATTTCTAAACACAATGTTGCTACACAAAAAAACTGTTAGTGTTACCCCACACACGTCTTATTCTATCATATGACAAAGACTATTAACTAGCAGGAAGTTTAAAAACACACACACAGATTTAAATTAGGAAACTAAAAATTTTAAATTCATTATAGATTATTTAAGTATGCACTAACAGAGGGAGTGACTGAAATAAATTCTTTATTCAAATGTTCACCAACAGCATTTTAATGAAACCACAAAAATTCACCAGTAAGAAAATTTAATATTTTCTATTAACAAAAATTCTTTATACTTCTATACTGGTAGCTAGGGGTGTGTGAAGTAGGCTGTATTACATTCAGATTTGGATTCAGCCCGATTTGGGTGACAGTGATTCGATTAGTTGATTCAGATCACTGTCCTGATTTGATTTGGTCAAATCTGAATCTGAAGATTTGATAATGATTTGGAGAATCAGCAATTCATCCATAGACACAGCTTTAAATGTTTTTTCTACATACCTTGAGGTACCAGGCACAGCTCATGAATGCTGAGATGGTGAGGCGGATAGGGCACCCCACAGGAGTGGGGGGGTGGGGGGGGCCTGCATGCCCAGCAGTGGACCCCCGCCCTGCACCCTCCCAGCTTGGTGATTGGCCATGGGGGGACCCCGGAAGCCCACCCAGATACAAGAGGCACCAGTCACCAAGCCAGGGGGGCGGGGGAGAGATCCCCCTCCTGCTCCGTGGCGGACCTGGAAATGGCCTAGAAGTGCTTCTGGTCCACTTCCAAGTTCACTGCTGAGCATGCTGGAGACCCCCCTGAGCTTCTGTGGGACACTCCATCTGCCTCACCATGCTGAATCTGGCTGAATCTCTGCCGAATCAAATCAGCGACTGAAGCTTCGCGTAGCCCTATTTGTAGCCCTCTTCTGGACCACTTCAATAATAAATGAAGGTGATGCAGCAGCACCTGTATTATAGATTAATAGATTCATAGATGTTAGGGTCGGAAGGGACCTCAATAGATCATCGAGTCCGACCCCCTGCATAGGCAGGGAAGAGGGCTGGGGCTAGATGACCCCAGCTAGATGGTTATCTAACCTCCTCTTGAAGACCCCCAAGGTAGGGGAGAGCACCACCTCCCTTGGGAGCCCGTTCCAGACCTTGGCCACTCGAACTGTGAAGAAGTTCTTCCTAATGTCCAATCTAAATATAGATTCATAGAGTTTATGTTTATCTGAGTGGTTCAAAACCTGCTTACCTTGCAGTGGGTTGCTGAATTAAGGACAAGCTGCTTATCTGTTTGCTGTGGCTTTTATTTCAAAGGGCACTACTTCTCCACTCAGCTGGAGCTCTTTAGTGATCCCATGCAGCCAATCAAAGAAGTGATGCCCTTTGAAATTCAAGATGCGGCAAGCAACTGGAGCACCTCAGTAGTCCTTGGCAGCTGTTTGCTGTGACCCCATAAACCCCCTGGTTCTTTCATAAACCCTTATTTACACATGAAGACAAGGACCCTAAAGCTCCAAAACATCTGAATACTACTGTACTAATAAATATTCAGGATTTAACTACCAATCATTTATCTGTCAACTAATTAATTATTCAGCATCTTATAAGATAGATATTATTTTACTTTTACAAGAGAGGCATTAGAAAATAAAGTGAGATGATCAAAACCACAAAGGCAGACAGTGTCAGAGAAAGAAATAGAACTGAACTGTTCCAGACCTATAAGCCTGCCTCAATATCATGTTGTACAGTTTTATTACTGTAGAGCTATAGAATCCATCAAAACTGGTATGTATTAAGCATCCCAGGATCAATTAAGATTTTAAATATTTCACTTTTAAGACATGACTATACCATGCATTAGCAGTGCAAACTTTCTTTGGCATATAACAAACTAGCACTGCAGTAGGACGCTTCTTAACACAAAAGACTCTTCTTAAATTCTTTTCAGATCTTATTTCCAATATAGAGTTTTTGTGTTTTTTACTTTGTGTTATTATACAACACTACTCTTCAGCTGGCATCTGAGAGACATTCCCATCCTTCATATTCTCTTTTCTTTACTTCCTCAAAGCTGAGACTGCGAAAACATTGCCAGCAGCCTTGTACAGCTTTTCATGGAAAGCTGCCACTCTAACCTGGCGCCTAAGTGCACTTTATTATCATCTCAGGGGAGTTTAGTGCTTTGAGGTGAATTTTATATCATTATGCCAACAAAGAAGCGGATAAAACTTTTCCTGTCAAAGTGGAAAAAAGAAAACAATACTAAGCATACTGAAGTAGCTCTTCTTGGGTGAGTTCTTCTGTTCTTTGCTCCCCAGTCACCATGGCCAGCTCATCCTTCAACTCCTGGATCTCTTTCTTTAGTTGGACAATCATCTACAAATGGCAAGGCAATAAAACAAGCATCACCTACTGATTAATAGGCCAGAAACTTTGCATTAGAAAACTGAGATCAATAGAACATTACACTATATGTGTTTCTTTCCTTCTTGTTTTACAATAACCCATTTTTAAAAAAGGCCAAATATCTTTAAATATACTCTATACTTATTGTCTTTTCCATTTATAAAAAGCAAGAAAAGCCTTCCAGACTCAGTAAACTATCTGTGTTAGAAGAATGGCATAAAACACATATTTAAAAAAAAAGAAAAATAATTTGTCATGGGAGTAGAGAGCTTTCTGACTCATTAGTTTTTTGCCTGTTACTGAAGAAAACACATTTAAAATAGAACTGACACCTTTGCCAAAGAGTAAAAGAATGGACAACCACACCCCAAAAGCTGGACTACTTTCCCTAGCTTTGGAAAAATAAGTTTCAAAGTAATATAAATTAACACTTTCAATTTTTTTAATGTATAAATCAACTCTCTAACATAAAATTTTACTATTCCTCGGTCACATGCATAGAGCCAACACTAGCCAACTTTTATGAATCAACATAATAAGAAGTAATTACCATATTTACTTGAGTCTAAGATGAGATTTCTGCCCCCAGAAAAAAAACAACCCTCATTTGGGATTCAAGAATGGCCCTGAGCAGGCAGTGCCTTAGCTCCACCTTTGGCCCCAGACCTGAAGTTGGAGCTAATCCACTGCCTGAGCTGAGCTGGAATGGCTCATTCAGCGGGGGAGGGTAAACACAAAAGCAAGAAGCAGAGGAACGACTGCAGTGGGAGGGTAGAGCCTGCAGCCTGCCCCCTTACCTCTTGCCTCCTGTCTCTGTGCTTGCCCCCACCCTGCTTGTCCTACCACTTGCTCCTCCCTGCAGCCTGCCCTTCCAGACACCTAGCTGCTCCCTTCCCCTTTACCTTCTGCTCCAGCTCCTGACCCAGTCCAGCCAGGAGCTGCTGCCGCTGCTTCTCCAGGGCAGGGCTGGGGCTGCTGCTGGTGCTAAGTGCCCTGGAGGAGCAGAGCTGCAGCAGAAGGCAAGTGGGGAGAAGGCAGGGAGAGGAGCAGGACATGTGGGGGCAGGCTGCAGATGGGAGCAGGGTGTGGGGACACATACAGGCAGTGCAGGGGGGTAGGGAGCCAGGGTATGGATGAGACAGGAACAGGGGGCAAGGGGTAGGAGGGTGGGGAGAAGGAACACTCACAGAGGTATAGGCAGCAGGAGGGAAGAGGCAGAGGGGAGCCAGTCACAGGCAAGCCAAGACTTGCATTGCTCTCAGAAAGAACATTTGCATTAAAACATATCCAGTGGTACAAAGAAACATTCAGACTACAATGCTCTCTAAAATCCTCTGAGGTACTGGTAAACTGCAATTCCTTTTGCCTGAAACATGAACACGAGGTGGTTTTTAACAACTCCTAGCCTTGGTCTGTTTCCTGCTTTAACATCTTTTGATGCAGCCTCAGTGTAGAAAATACCCTAAATACTCCAATTTTCAAAACTAGTAAGCATCCAGCAGTTCTGAGTAATGTTCAGCAATGCTGGGATTATTTAACTGAGAAAGGGACTATAAAAGCCATCAGCTATCTGTTAGGAGCTTTGTATATTACTTACTGCAGTATGCAAGTTCATTTATTTTTTATTCAATTTACATGCTGCCTTTCTGAACAAAGGCTCAGGACAGCTTAAAATTAGAAAACAGAATAATTTAATAACAGGACAGTAACAAGAATCAGGGTAAACCAGAGATCCCCTAAACAACATCTCATCCTAACTTTGGTAAATACTTGCCCAAATAGGCGTCTAGGCTTGGGCTCTGGCAGGCCTCAGGAAGGAGAGACTTCCAGAGCTGAGGAGCAACTGCTAAGAAGAACCTTCCATGTTTTTGCCAAGCACACTTGGCATACTGATGGTCCCAGCAGGAGGTTGCTCTCAACTGATCTTAGGAATTGTGATGGGGCATAAGGGAGAAGGTATACTTATGGATCAAGACCATTTAGGGCCTTATAGGCCAAAACCAGCACCTAGAATTGCATCTGGAAAGCTATAGAGAGCCACTACAGAAGTTGGAGCGCTGGAGTTATATGCTCCTGGAGACCCAATCCCCTCAGAAGTCTGACCACTGTCTTCTGCACCAGCTGCAGCTTCCAGATAGTTCTCAGGGACAGCCCTACATAGAATACATTGCAATAGGCTAGGCTTGAGGTTACAAAAGGCCTGGATGATCATGGTCAGGTCTGAATCTGAAAAACGGGTTGTAGCCTCATAACCAGAGAGTTGGTAAAAGGCGCTCTCAGCCATCACCACCATCTGAAAATCCAGGTGCACCCAGGGATCCATGAGTGCCACCCCAAAGCTGAGAACCTGAGTGACAAGTGAAGGCTGAACCCCATCAGTGACATATATCCCACCATCACCTCTGTCTTTTCTGTCAGTTCTGGTTCAGTTTCAATTAGTTCACCTGCATCCAGTGCCTAACTGCAGCCAGTCACTGGAAAAGGATTGAAATTGTGGGGCCAAGGCCAGAAAGGAAAGTTATAGAAATGAATAAATTGTATTCTAGTAGTATTTATTTTAGCAAGCTCTAAAAAGAAAAAATGGCTTGAACATAAATATTCACCATTAATGGATACCATAAAGAAAGCCACTGTGTTTAAAAAATGAGCCAAAATGATAAGATGGAAATGTTAATTCTAAGGGAAATATGCCTGCATTGAGATGTTTTTCTCAGCTAAAATGTCAGGATGCTTGTGGTAACTAAAATGTGGTATACCATCTTCCTGGTAGTCTATACTATTACTAATCAAGGAAGACAGATGATGACATATTCATGGGGATTACGTTTACAATTCTCTGATCTGAAGCCATCAATATGAAACAATATAGTATCCATTGCCATAAATACTAGCAATGATCCTAGGAGAGCTATGTCTAGCAGATGGTAATTCTTTTCTCTTTTTTTCCTTCTTCCTGACCATCTTTAATATGAAAATTATTACTTATGCATGAAGACAAAGTTTAAAGGAATACAACGAAACAACATATAATAGAAAAACATTCACACACTGATTTTCTGAATAGTAAATAAACACCACCGCATGGCAAGCACTATAGAGGCAACTGCAACATGCGTGAGAGAGGTAAGGGAGAGAAAAGAAAAGGGTTAGAAAGACCAATTAATGTAACTATCCAGGGAGTCCAATAATCATGGTGTGACAAACTCCCAAGAAGTACTTGTGGGAGGGAAATTAGACAATGAAATACATCAAATAAAGCAATCAGACTAGTGCATGTTTTGAACATGGTCATTATATGAATACCAGTGAACTTGAAAACTCTACTTCAGTGATTCTCAACTAGGGTGTTACATGCAAGATCCTTTTAGGGGTGCTGTGGGATATTGTGTAATATATTCACTGTTAGGTATGCAAATACTTACATATAATTCACAAGATAAACCTAGAAATTTGAAATAGGAATCCATACTGTCAAAAATATTCTGACCTCTTGTGGTATTTATGAATTCTTTGCAACAGAAGAATTATTCTATTATTTTTCTGCAGTCAAAAATAAGTGAAAGCAAAGAGTTGGCATTTTCTGAGGCATTTTCTTATGTCAGAAAAGGTTGAGAACCACTGTTCTAGTTGAGACAAAAGTTCTAAAGATATCTCATACTAATTCTAAATACTATTGATCTGACAGCTGGCCACCCTCTGCAATCAATTTTTGCTTTGATACTTGTTAATAAAATTATATGAAATTGCTACTGTATAAACTACATACAAAAATACGTAAAAGAACATTCAGGTTAGGAGATCAGGCATTCAAAAGCTGGGAAATTGAACTGAAGGTTGCCTATACTACTTTCTGTAGACTTCAACTGCTTAGAACCATAGGTGCTCAGAACTTCTGCAAATTTGATCCCAAGATATCAAGCCAGGTACCTTGAAAATGAGAAACATACATTTGATAAATATGAAAAACTGATTTGCATCACACACAAATTCTGTGAGAGGCAGGGAGGGAATCCAGTTCTCTGGGCCTAGTTAACCATGAAATCATCTCTCTTCTTCCTCCATTCCCCTGCCTCATACACACTACACCCTCTGCAACAGACTCCTACAAACAAGTCTCCTTCATTACACAACCCTGTGTACACTACACAACTCTCGGAGCTGCCCTAATAAAGCGTCTTCTCCCCCTACCCCCCACCGGAGCATGTTTAAAAGTGCCCATTGCTTTCATGGACATTTACTGAAAGCAGAGAATGAGGAGACTTGGGGATTTTAGCTTCTATTCCTAACTCTACTGGGCATGGATTCTGTTCTGTCATCATATTGTCCCTTCTTCACTCCTGTCTCCTCATTTAGTCAGTCCCAGCACCTACACCTGAGATGTCCCATCAGTCTCTACCCAATAAATCCTAATCTTATACCCCTGGACTTCCTGTTTCAGTTCCAATACCTAATCCCTCACCTGGCATTTTTGCTCAATCATTCCCAATTCCCAACCCTTCCAGCAAACATCTTATCTACAGACTTCTTGCTTAGGTCCTAGCTACTTATTTATCTGAGTTCTCTCTCCCTTTTATCCTGGTCTGCAGTTGGTCACTCACATCTCTATTCACAATACTTTTAGGTTCTCAGTCCCAATCTCCTTTTCCAGCCTCTTCATCAACTGTTAAGGCTCCCCATCCCAGTTTCTGTACTCCATTCCGTTTGCTCTGCTAGTCCCAGCTTTTCCTAATACCCAGCACTCCTTATTAGAGCCATCTCTACTCTCCCTTCACCTTTTTCCCAACCTTCTGGTTCTCAGTCCTCCTTTTCTTATCCAACCTGTCCTAATATTCCAGCCCATCCAGCTCCTCAGCCAAACTCAGTTTCCCCCATCTCTACCATACCATGTCTCTCCTTTATTACCCACGGCATACCAATTAAACCATAACCACCAAATTCAATCAATTTTCCTCTCTCCCCCACCATCTTACAGCCTTACTTTCTATAGGTTCTCCTCCCAGTTTTCTCACTTTCTGCTCTCTCACACTACCCTGCAGATTTGGCTCTTGTCCTCTCATCAGGTACCTTTATCCTCCCCATAGAAAGATAACCTACCTGCTCTAATTAATGCCATAGAAACCCAGACATGTCACTTTTAGGTACAGTACAGATCAGGGCTGAGCAGAAGTGCAGACAAAATAAAGTGTTAGACAACTGTCATAAAAGGTAATGTTATTAGCCCTAATAAATCAGTGAAAAGATTCAAGCAAATGATCCTGGCTTTTCTCAACAAAAGATGAAAAATTACTAAATGAGAGTAAGTTTGAGAGATGACAAACTATTACAGAATAAGAAAGTATTGAAGAAGAGAAAATGTGTAATGATCAATAGATGATGGTTTCCATGTCAAAAGTTAACCAAAAAAACACCTGTCATGAGTAACATGAAACATATTTTGCAGAAACTGCAGAAAGTAGATTGCACCAGGGAAGTGATAATCTGATGGCAATATATCAGAGTGCCACTTAAAATTCCTGAAAAGTAACCTGCAAAGATTTTCAAAGAAACATTCAAGAACATAAAAACCCTCCAAAGTGCACAGCTGTGTGTGGCAGACGGAATCTACTAAAAGAACTTTATTATATTGTATGAATTGAACACCACCTTTATATGTAGCAAATGGTTTGGTTGAAACAACAAATCTGTACTGGCAGCATAAAAATAATGTTATATAAAATAAATCACACTGTAAGGAGGAAAATCCTAAGAATGTGAGTAGGTTCTACACTGATACTGACTAATATAAATGATTTTAGCAGAAGGAGAGAGAATACATAATATGACAGATACTGGATTAAAAATCAGTTTCCCAACAAGTTTTAGTTTTGATTGCCTGACACCACTAAATGAAAAATAGAATGCAATTGTTCATTATGTCTAAGGCTAATAATTTTGACACAGTGGACACGTCTACATGAGACGTTTACTGCAGTTGACTAGCTCCACAGTAAACATTTCACATCTACACATGCACTCCTATTAGGTTGGAGTAAACTAATTAACTCTGTAACAGGGTAGCACTTGTAAATACAAGTACCTTACAAGTACTTGTGTTTACAAGTGCTACCCTGCTGTGGAGTTTTTTACCCTGCAGCAGTGCACATGTAGACACTCCCCAAGCTGGCTGTGGTGCAGGTATGCTTTAGTGTGGGGGGGCTGCCTGCCAGCTAGCCCTACACTGAAGCACCCTTGTGCCCCAGCCAGCCCCTCCACAGCACATTAAGCCAGGGGGAGTAGCCTCAGGCTGGCAGGCTCTAGAGTCCCCTGCTACCTGGGGCTGTTCCAACCTGGCTCAATGTGCTGTGTTCTCAGGTGCACATTCAAACAGCACACCCAGAGGAGCAATAAACTCTGGAGTTTATTGCTTTGCATTAATTGCTTGTGTAGATGTGCCCAGTAATTCCTAGTAAATTTTATGAGAAAGGTTAAAAAAAATATATGTAAAGGTTACCAATGTACATAATTTTCAAAACACCACCAATACTAAGAAATATAATTAAAATAATTGACTGTGGAAAAGTTTAGCTCTTACTTTACTTAACAGAATAGAGGTGGTTGCAGGTAGCATTTCCCTTGATTCTGAAAAATGTTCCACATAGAGGGCGCATTTACAGGAGACGTGACAGCACAGTGCACATTTATTTAGTACTTGTATAAGCAAGAACTAAATAAATGCACAGCAACCACTGCACAGTAGTGTCTCATGTAGATGCACCTACTATGTACAACTAGAATTACTGTGCAGTAGTGCTGGCAAATACCTTTTAAATGACACTATTGCACAGTAGCCTAATACTCCTGTGCAATAGTGTCTCAGCACAGTTTCTGCCATGCAGCGCTACTGTGCAGTTGTATCAGGCTACTGTGCAGTCAGTGTCTTCTGTAGATATACCCAGTGAGGTTGTTATTCTTGATTCCATCTGTCATCTTGTAAGATATATTTTTAGCATGAAAATGATCTTTCACACTCTGGAGTGCAAATGGGTACCAGTACATTTCTCAGAGCACTAAGAGCCAGTGCTGGAAGGCTATTTTAATTCACACCCAGCTACAACAACGTTTAAGCACTTTTGTATCACAGATTGCACTGATGAAGCCAAGCCACCAAATTTGATTTTTGCCAATGCATTGCTCTCAAATTTGGGAATTACCAGTAGCAATGAGGTCAAGAAGTTAAGCTGGTTTGGGATCAAATAGTGGGTACAAGCTGCAAAAACTGGCAGCCAGCTGGCAAAATTACACAGCACCATTTCATATAGGTTTTGATTTTCCTACTGCTTTTGGTAAGTGATTTCATAGCTAACGCATTTGTCGTTTGATTGACCTTAAGATTTCACCTAGCTGACAAGCCCAGCCAAATCACTTTCCATTTATGTATTCTGATTTCTGTTTTTTCATAAGCAGTGAGAGTTGACACACTTTCAGGACAAATGCTTCTATAGCTGAAACATGTCTATTTAATTCTGCTGAGCCACATCTTCGACTGCTGAAATACAGCTGTGTTCACTGTAGTCACTACTGCTGTGGATTTACCATGAGATCGTTTATACTAACAAAAAGTGACATTAAATAACAATGGAATCCAAATCATAGAACCCAGGGCTTAAGTGGGATTTTAATTATTGTGAAATCTCCTGGAAGGGCATCAACAGTACTCAGCTACTAAAGCAAGTTTTTTAATTGTGCTGGGGACTTTTTTTTGTTAAAAGTGTGGAGAAACCAAATATAGGAGCAAGCTGTTCTTGATTTGTTGCTTACTAAAATGGAGGGAATTTTTTGAGAAACTGGACATGAAAGATAACTTAGATGATGGTAATAATGAAATGGTAGAGTGAGCCCATGATGCTAAAAAAGAATGGTTAACAGTAGAATAAAAGTACTGTAATTCAGCAAAGCAGACTTAAACAAACTTGAAGCCAATAGGGAGAATCCCAGGTAATGCAGGTTTAAGGGAAAAAGGAATCTGGGCTGTTCCTTAAAGAGTCAATATTAGGGGCACAGGAGCATGCTATCCCAATAAGATGAAAAATAGGAAACACAGCAAGAGACCAGCTAACTAGTCAACTCTTTAATAACAACACTTAAAATGTAGTCCTATAAAAAGAGGAAATTTGGCTATATGTAATTATGGATGAGTATAGGACTATAGGAAGAGCATGCAGGGACAAAATCAGGATGGCCAAAACACAAATTCAGATATGCAAGCAAGGGACATAAGCGAGGTGGGGGGGGAAGCATTCTCTAAAATAGGTCAGAAGTAAGAGGAAGACATGGAGAGTATAGATCCTTTACTGATTAGGGAGGAGACGTTAATAATATATGGTGCAGAGTTTAATGCCATCTTTACTTCAATGTTCACAACAAGGGGCAAGTATCAGATGCCAAGTGTGGTTGGAAACAAGTAGACTAGATGAGAATCAGCCTAGAAAAAGGAAAGCACAGGTTCAAATTTACTTAGGCAAGATGAATGTTTTCAAATCAGCAGGGCCGGATGAGATTTATCCTCAAGTATTCAAGAAACTGGCTGAAGTAATTGCAGAGGCACTGGTTGTTTTCTCAGAGAACACATACAAGTCAGATGTTGTTCCACAAGACTAGAAAGGGGCAAATATAATGCTTACCTTTAAAAAAGGAAAAAGCAGGACCCAGAAAATTACTGTCTAACTTCAATATCTGGATATTTCAAGAACAAGTTGTGCTTAACCAACCTGATTTCTTTCTGTGACGAGTGATAGATCTTGAGGTTAGTGGATATAATATACATTGATTTTAGTAAGGCTTTTGATACTCTCATTAGTAAGCTAAGAAAATATGGTTTAGATGAGCTTATTGTAAAGTGAGTGGGATGAAAGAATTTGACTCATTTAGTCTCAAGAAAATATAGAGAAAATATGACTAAAGATAGATTTGATGACAGACTTCAATTACAAAGTTGGTTGCTATAAAGGTGGTGCTGATCAACTGGTCTTTGTGTTCACGGGCAACAAAATGAGAAATAATGGGCTTAAACTGCAGCAAGGGAGATACAGGTTGGGTATTATGAACAACTGTCTACTAAAAGGGTGGTTAAATACTAGGAGAGATTACCTATGGAGGTTAGGGAATCTCTATTTCTGAAAAATTTTAAGTGCAGGTTGAACTAAAATTTGTCTGGAATCAGTTAAAAAGGGATGATCCTGCCTTGCTCAGGGGATTGGATTAGATGATTTCTTGTAGTTTGTTCCAGGTCTATTTTTCTATGATTCTATGAAGTACATATTTCAAGTCAACTATCTGAAAACAATAAACAAGGGAGCCTGATATCAGAATCAGTTCTTATTAACTATTTAGACATTATTATTTGCTCTCAAACCACCCAGGTGAACGCTTGTTAATTCATAAATGCAAATGATCAGCTCATGTTATTCATGAGGATTATTTTTATTGCAATATCATATAATATACAAAGTGCTCAAAATTAACTTAACTTTACTCCTGCCATCATCAATGATATAATGTCCAATAATTCCACGGGAACTAAGCTGGCACATTTCTGAATGGTATTGAAGATTCCACTTATACTATACACAAAGCAGGGTACGCCTTCATGGTTAGCAACTCAGTCACTTCTTCATTCATAAAATGAGGTGATGTCTATACTAGTCATCCTACTAATCATACTACAGCACCGATTACAGCTCATATAGAGATGCCTGAGCTAGCTTTAAATTAGCTAGTTTGGGTACAATTAGCAGTGTAGTTGCAGTAGCACAGAGCTCACCATAGGTTGCAAAAATGGCCAATAAGCTAAGTAAATAGTCATTTAGCCTGCAGTGAGCTCCCTGCTACTGCAGCTGTACTAAAGCAGTACCCAACCTAACTATTTTAAAGCTAGCTCAAAGCAATGAATGCTGTGTGGCTATAATCTGAAATTCCGCAGAACAAGGAGATAGCAAATTTTCCCATGTTATGGACTATTTTTTTATAAAGACTGTCTGGTGGACTATATGACCTCTCATTACAACTGAATGGACCATTTTACATCCTGGGGCTTGATTCTGCTCCCACTTACTTTAATGGAACAAGATCAAGTCACATATTCTCCTCACAAAGTATGTATCCCTATGGTAAGGGAAGAAATTACTGACATGGAAAAGTAACATTTGGAAAAGAGTTAATTTATGCTTTAATATTCCTAATGCAATGATGCAAGTGTAAAATTTAAAAAAGTGAGAAGAGGGTATCTCTGTAGATGACTAACAAGAGCACTGAACACAATGTGTTCTCTGTGACCAAAGCTGGGGAACCTTTGACTTAGAATATAAAGAAAAACAGTTATGAAAAATTACAGTTCCTTTTAAATGACTAAGGATTTCCCATAACATTATGAGTTTTTATAAAGGTCATGTTATTATTACCATAATTATCCCCAGAAGCCCAAATTAAAAAACTCTGCAATTTTACAGAAAATATCAGGACTTGAATCTAAACACCATTTAATGCAGATTATTCACTACAAAATCTGCAACAACCACTGTACTTTGTTAGTAAGAAACAACCAAAAACATTTTTACCAGTCTTGGGTCAATTTCTTCATTAAGAACTGCTTCATTCTTAATAAGGGCAACTCGCTGTGCAAATCTACAAGTTGATATTGATTCCTGGAAGGGAAAACAATATGAATCATTTAGCCTGCAGTGACATGAAGTGATTAGCACTCAGTTGTGAATTTAGCAACATTTTTAAAGAAGTATTTTTTCCTATTATATTTTACAGCACCAACTAGATACCCCAGGTTTTCACAAAATTTAAAACTGAAATATTCAGGGCAAATGATCTATTAACAAAGTAATGAAACTGCCATATAAAACTCTCAAAACAAAAACACGCATCAAACCATAACATCACCTGACAGCCAGGTTCTTCTCTCTCTTGTACTCTTGATGACCCTGTAGCTAGCAACAAGAAGAATGAAGGAGGAAGCCATTTAACTCAAATGCAGAGATCAAAAGCCAGACCCAGGGAAGAAAGAGAGTAGACTGTGAATCTGGTTAAATGGCAGGGTGGGCAAGAAGACTGGGAGCTGGAGGGGATGGAGGGGAAGCTGCAACTTTTTGGATAAGAAGGCTGGGACATGGTAAGGGAAAAAGGGCTATGGACTAGGAGCATGTTAGTACAGAGTAGAACAATAAACTTGGATGATAATCTGAGAACATGGAGATTCTGGCAGTGGTTCAGTAAAAAGACTGGTTCAGCAAAAAAGGCACAGGGATAAAGAGCTAGGGGTGGCAGGAACACAGGGTTTGAACTGGGGCTACCTGGAGGGCTAGGCAGAAAGGGTCAAGCCTGGTGGAGGAATAGACACAAGTGTTTGTGCATATAAATTCACACTGCCTCCCAGGGCATGGCATGGAACTAAAGATCTCCCAGTCACATCATTCCCCTGCTGTCAGTAGGTATAAACAGTAGGTATAAACAAAACCCACAGGAAAGTATGTTCTTCACTCCACTATAATGCTAATCCACATAAGGGCTCAAAACAAATTGCTGCCACCAGTTCAGTGCCAAAGGTTTAAGTGGTAGATGTAAAAGTCCCAATTTTGTTAATTAACCATGTCAGTGTGAATTGGATGCCACATACCACCCTAAGAGCACGTCTACATGTTGCCCTATGGCGATGTAGCAACACGTTATGTCACTATGGCACGCTATGATGATGTAGCAATCACGTAGGTCTACACATGATAGCCAGCTATGTCACTGTAGCAGCTCACTCCCCTGGTATAGTGCACCGCTATAGCAACGTAGCGGTGAAAACTACCCATGTGCTGTGCGCACGGCACAGTAACTGCCCATACTGTGCCATGCTTTACCAAAAGGGAGTACTAAAGCACAGCACTGTAGCAACATCACCATATGGTGACATGTAGACACGCCCTAAAAGAATAATATTAATGTTGCACAGTCAAGCACTCAAAAGATAGGATATGCCAGAGCTAAGGCTGCCTGTGCAATTCTAATTCAGCTCTCTTGTGAGAAAGCAGTTATTACATGATAACATAGTATTTTTCTCAAATGAACCTTCTTATTAAGCACAAAGGATAATGATTATTGATTGAGCAGCTAGTCAATACTTTGTTTTATTCTCAACGTTTAATGTCTGGTCCTTATAGGCTGCATGTTATTTAAATCCTATTCTAGGAAAAATGATTTTTTTTCAGATTGGTTTTTCTATGGTGATTATCAAAAGCTTCATAAACATAAATTAATTAGTTTTCAAACATCACTTTGAAGGGAGGGGTGGTATTGTGCTCATTTTCTAGAATGGAAATGAAACTCCAAAAAAAGCAAGGTAAAAAATATCCATTAATTTTGGGTGCTTGACCTGAGCTAATTAGGACATGCTTTTTTTTCAGATTACTTAACATTACACTAGCATTTTCTGTAAAGTGAAAGATTATCATCTCTTAACTAGCTTAGTTCTTTCCACTGTACTTCAGAGAATAATCTAATTTTCTATTCATTTTAGAATGTTTTGATGTTATGGAAGGTTATGGGTTTGCTATGAAACATCTAGAATATATCTGATGCTAAACTAAATAAGGACTAATGTACACAAGGATGGGAAACTTGGTGAAGGCTGCTAAAAAACCCGAGCCGCAGAAAGACCAAAAAACACAACCTTCCAAGACAAAAACACCCCAGCCAAAAAACCCTCAGTTCTCCTCAATACCAAATGGATAAACTCCTTGCTCCACTGAAGTCTATGGGAGTGGAGTTTTGCCATAGATTTAAGTACAGTCAGGGTTGCGGTCCCTTATCAACACGCTGCTGGGAAAATTCCTGGCCAATTTCTACTAAGAACTCACATGATACTTCATCATGAAGAATTTGGTGTTAACATTTTGAATTTTCTTGTGTTCATCATTAGGAATGGCTGCTCAATCTGTTTTTCTCCTCATTTGACCTTATTTAAGGAATAGCACCATTCATAATGGATATGTTAGAGCTAGCTGATGGACAAGATATGCACGTACATAATTAATCAGGATTTAACTCTGACACATAAAATCAGTGACTGGACCAAAGGTGATGATATTTAACAATCATACTATAATTTCCATTAACCGGGCTGCATTCCAGAGACATTCTAGAGGTAATGGGAAGAAAGATTTTTAAAGGGACAGTGTATCATTGATGACAGCCTACATACGTGCAATATAAACTATAACAAATTCAGGGGGGCTTTTACAAGTGAAAACAGAGTACTCTGTTAATTGAAATGGATAACATACATCTATGTTTCTCTTGTCTAAAGAGAGTGTCGCAATCATGGTGGTCATGCAGTTCCCTCCCAGGCTGTCTCTTAGCACCGAAGTCATCATAGAATTCCTGTAGGGAATATGGGATCGATGTTTCTCAGCAAGGGCAATTATTACCTAAAAACAGTAGCAATGCACAAGACTTAAATCTGCACATGACCATTTGCATAGAATGAGAAAAAACTCTGCCATACAACCTAAATCCCTGAGCTGCAAAGACTTATATTTGTGCTTACCTTTAAATCTGTTGATTTCAAATTAATTATTTACATGCTTAGAAATTAGGCATACATATATGACTTTGCAGGATCTGGGTCAAAGACACCATATAAAAGTGGGTTTTGTCATGCTTTAGCTTTGTTTTGCAATTTCTCAGCAAAAAGGAAATGGACATATAATAAATTTTCACTAACATACAAGCTACTGTATATGAAGAATTAAATTAAGTTCATAGGGGTATTTCCTCTTATATACTGTTGAAGAAAAATGTAGACATTACACTAAAAGCTTCCTTTACATAAACTAACTTGTTTTCAAAAATACATATTCTCAAGTTGTGTTGTTCTCCTTCATATGCTTGTTCTCTTACTTTCTATGGAATCTCGTGAAAACTGTACATGTAAAAATATTTTAAAGCTATACACTGGGCGTGTCTACACATGCAAATAAACGTGACTAAATTTAATGGGCATTAAGCTAATGCACATTAAATGATTTTTGGCAGGTGTCTACATATGCAGAGACTTAGGACTAAACTTAGTGCACTTGACACTAAACAGTGGTGACGCATAGGGGATGCACGGGGGTGCGTGTGTACCCCCTGAGAGCACTGGTGCACCCCCTGACAGCCAGCACTCCCTGCTTATGCGATGGACAGTGGGGGCAGGTGGGAGCGCTGGTGCCCCTCAGGAGCGCCAGCTGGGGAGTGGGGGTGCCAAGAGAAGCACCACTGGCACTTCCGGGTGCCCCACTTGTGCTTCCCGTTCAGTGCGATCGGCCGCTGGGAGAGGATGTGCCCTCCCCCGATTCAGGAGGTACCAGCCAGCCATGGCACTAAAAGTTATTCCCAAGTCCCTTCAGCCCTGCCATGTGTCCCTAAGGCCACTGGGGGGAACTCCAGCCTCCAGCACTTGGCAGCCATCTTGGAAGCCTGATCCCTTCCCTGCCCAGGAGCCATGTGCCCAGGGTGCAGGAACAGCATGCTTCAGCTCTCTCCCTGCCCACCCTGCCTCCCTACACCACGGTTGCCCCTGCCAGTGCCAGTGCCCCACTGCTCCAACCTGGCCCCTACCATCGATAGCCAGAGACCTGCACTGCTACTGGCCATCTTGCTGGTCCTGCTGGCCCCAGCTGGATCCCCTGCCACCCAGGCCCCAGTAGAGCCACATGACTGCCAGAGGGAGCCAGAGCACCAGTTGCAAGAGGCCATGCCTGGCCCCCTCCTGCACTCCCACTTCAGCCTGCCTGCCCTGCCCTGCCGCCCACACACCCCCTAACCTCTGCCCACCCCCAGCACCACTCTCAAGACATGCACATAGGTGAAACAAAAAAACCTTTACTGCCTTCACAACCCCCACCGCCATCCCTCACCTCTCAACAAACAGTGCCCTTCCACCACCCTCCCCAGCCACCAACAATAAAAAAACCACTTACAAGAGGCACTCTATATACATGAGGTGAACTATATTGAAAACTATTTACAATATTTTGGCTGTTCAAGCCCAGAGTTGAGAGACATGGAGGGGCCCTAGGGGGCAGAGCCCTGGGGCAGGTGCTCAGCACCCCAGCCCTTGGATATTCCCCCACGGGTCTGGGGACCATGACGACCCCAGCATGTAGTGGCTTCATGCAGGGTCAGGTCTTCAGCTGTGTGGTGCAGAGGGGAATGGTGGGGCCAGGCCCAGGTGGGTGGCGGCAGACCTTGGGGGGAAGCTGGGCCGGGGAGTCTGCCAGGCAGGAGGTGCCCTAGGATCTCCTCCCAGGGCCAGGCAGGGGCCTGCTGTGGGGCGGCGGGCAGGACCACAGGGACCTGCAGGGCCATGGGCGGGAGCCAGGCAGTGGGGGCATGTTTGCGGCTGCCAGGGACAGGAGGGTCTCCATGGCCTGGCGGTCAGTATCCCCTGCTGACGGAGCTACTCCAGGTGCTCCTACTCCAGGGGTTCCATCCAGGCCCAGTGGTCCCGTAGCACCTGGTTCCGTGGCTCCATCCGGGCAATGTTCTTCACCCACCAGGCCTGCTCCCATGCCTCCCATTCCTCTACTACCACCACCAGCCACTGGAGCAGCAGGGTCTGGTCCCTGGCACACTGATGGTGCAGCCAGCATATGTAGAACTGCTCCAGTGGTGGGAGTCGGTGACCCTGAGGCAGCATCTTCACTGGGGCTGGTGGGTTCTCCCCCATGTCCAGATATTGGGCCTGCAGAGGCAAGAGGCAGAAGCCTTTTTTGTAAGTTTGCAACATTTCAGAGATAAGATGCTCTCCATCAGGGGATGGCCTCAAATAGGGGGTCGGCTGTGCCATGGTAAGTTGATTAGGCAGGCCTGGGCCCTGGTAGCTACTGACTGAGCCCCACGCCCCCACCTTCCTTCCCTGGGGCAAGCGGCCTGTTAGGTGCTGGCTGCAAGCAGCCTGTCTCCCCCACCCCCTTCCCAGGGTAGGGCAGACCACGCTGCTCGCAGCACCTTCTGCCATGGCTCCAGACTGCGCTCCCTCTGCTCTCTCCCTGCAAGCCACCTGCTCTGCTGTGCTGGTGCCCATCCCCTGGTACCCGGGTTTGTGGTGTACAGGGCTCCTGGTGTCAGGTTTGACCTAGAAACCACTATACAAAGCCCAAGCAAAAGTCTCTGTAACTAATGCCCATCTGCAATGATAAGGAGGGGACAGTCTTAGATAAAGAAGGCTTGAAAACAAAAGCAGAATCAGAGGACTAGGGCAAAGAGCTAATTTAAATATTAAAAATCACACCCCTAGGTGGGGAGAAAGTATGCTAATGAAACATACATGTATGTAAATGAGATACAGAGCTAAAACACAGGTATAGAGACATGCTCAGTAAAGAACTCCTTACGTCACTCCCTTATAACCAATTAGCAAACAAGAATGCTTATGAAGGTCCAATACTCCTGTATAAAAGATGCTTAGAATTAAGAATCTGGGTGCTTGTTACGTGAAATTATTCCGCTTGCACCTTTTACTGCTAGCAATAAATCTTCTTTATACTTTCACCCCTGGTATCTTTATTGGCCTTTGCATACCGGGCACGATCCCAGACTTGAGCTGGGGCTCAACACCGGATAACTGGGGTGAGGGGCTGGTTGTGCCCCCGTCCTCCCTGCAGAGGGCCTCTCCAAGGAGATGCCCCCAGACCAGCTGTTTGTGCAGTTGGAGGGGTGCCTGAGCCACTATGCCCTGCTACTGCTGATTCTGCTGGTGCCCCAGGCACACCTGTGCTCCTGGTTCTGGACTCTGAGCTACGATGGTGCAGGGGGCAAGCCTGGGCTGCCCTGCAACCTCCACCACTTCCTGGAGGGCTACCTGTTACAGCACTACAAGCCCCTGTCCTCCCCCTTCCCCCCTGGTGCAGAGGAGGACATGGCTGCCAGTATCGACACATTTCTTCATGTGTGAGAGGCCCATGCCCACCCACCTGCAGGCCACAGGCTACTCAATAAAGTTCTGAACTGTATCCTTCCTGTCTGCATGCTGTGGGGGTGGGGGAACTCAGAGCCAGGGGACAGTGCATGGATCAGGCAGGGAGCAGGGGCAGGGGTAGAGACAGGGACAGAGAGTCCTTTCCCAGTGCTGGACTTAGCATGCGTGTGGGGCTGGCAAGGCTGATGGCTCAGTCTGGGCCTCCCTACTGGAGACAGCATCTGGCTGTCCCTGCATTGCCATCCCTAGACAGCTGCCAGCAACACCCAGTGCAGAGGCATAGCCAGGGACTGGGAGCCATGTGGCAGAGGCACTTCACCACAGGACCTGTAAATACAGGAGACAGCTGGGGGTGAGCAGCAGCAGGTAACAGGTGCTGGTCCTGCTGGCAGAGATAGACAGGCAGAAGCTATGGGGGATCCTAGGGCTGGGCAAGGGGTGAAGCAAGCTGCAACCCTTTGCAACACACACCTGTGGCCAAGCAGCAGCTCTGGAGGGAAGGACGCCAGGCAGAGATATCCTGTGACATGTCCAGGGGGGGCATACGGGGCCTGCACAGGATCAGCAGTCTTGTCCAGACTCCTGCTGTGTGTGCCCCAGGCCACAAAATGGTTTCTCACTTGCATAGCCTGTAGCTAGAGGCTGCCAAAATGCAGCCCAGCCCTTGGGGAGGAGAGGGGGCCAGCCAGGAACCCTGGGGCTGGGCAGACCTGACAATAAAGTTAGTGTCAGGTCACATCTACACGTGTTAATGCGTTTTAACTAATTGTGCCTAAATTTGCAGGTATCAAATTTAGGCACGATTAGCCTAAATTCACCATTTTTAATGAGCATTAGGGTGTGCATGTATAGACAAATGCCATTAATACACATTAAGTTAGGCTAATACACATTAATGCATCTCATGTAGGCATGCCCACTATGTAATATATGCTGGAAAAGTATAATTCAATTCAGTTTAAATACAGATATGCTGGCCAAAAAGGAAATGATACATTTACCATTTTTCATTACATTAAGGGATTTAATTTTAAAATAGCAAACAAAGATTACCCAATGGCCTATAGTGGTATAAAGATTTTTACTGGTATCAGTTTGGAAGAGCGCCATTGTCAAAAGTACCAAATGCATTAAAAATGTATGTGAGTCATTCCAAAAGACAAACACTTTATATCACTGAACACCATCACATATTTTGTTTATACCACATATTAAGGGAAAACTTATTTTAGAAATCTGACTGTGTTTTTGTCACCAGCTTCGATTACCTATTCCCCTGAAGCCAAGATTCCAACTATCACCAGTTTCATGGCAACAGCCTCAGAAGCACGAATATTAGTATTAGTATTGTAAAGTAATATTTCTAAAAAGAGTATCCTTGATAGCTTTTCTAGAAGCAACAGGGCAATCTTCAGTATCTTACAACTTGGCAGAAGCAATCAAGTTACATCATTGTAATTATCTGTATAATAATACTTTCTCAAATCCTCATCCTATTATGCAGCATGTATGTGTGAATGTATACACATTGCACATCTATATAATATATACACATACATACTATGCAGTAGTATATATCTATACATGCATATGTATGTATTATACATTCATATATAATATATACACATGCTGCATAACAGAGCAAGAGTTTGAGACATTATTGTTATAGCAATGTGTGCACATACACGTGTTCGAGCACACTCTAAGAGACAGGCTCCACCACAAGCAGACTGCAACCTAAAAAGGCAAGACAGGAAAAGGGTAAAACAAAGAAAGTATTATTCCCATTTTCTAAATGGGGGACTGAAATATGGGGAAATTAAATAGCTTGCTCAAGTTTACACACAGTTTATGGCAGAGATCTGACTACCAACCTAGTGCTCTAACCACAAGATATTCCTTCTTTAGCAAGGAATTACAAAAATATATGTGCGCGCGCAAACTATTTGCCGATTCCTATTTGAGGGAAGAACTCACTGCAGTAATGGAAAGAGCCATTGCTTGTGCATGATTCTGGAAAAGCATCTAGTTTATGACAAGGACACAAAAAGATGATTAAGAATTTAAATCAAGAAAAATCCTCTGCCAGTGTAAATTGATGGAGGTCCAGATTACTGGCACGGACTTTGACCCTTGAAATCCAGCCTTTTAAAGCCCATCAAGTTTAGAAGAACCTTTACATATTTTTAAAAATTGAGAATTTATCTTTACTAATGATTTAAAGCATCTTGTACTAGTCTTGGTGGGATGTTGCAATATCAGACCTTAAAATCATGATTTACAAATGAACAATAAGAATATTGATATCATTTTAGACGTTTAAGGCATTCTAATTTTAAGATCCGTATTCATTACTTCAAAGTGTGTGTGCATGTGAACATGTGCACACACAAACACATCATAATAGTATCATTAAAGAAATAAAATTAGAAAATTGTATGCAATATATTATTTATTAAACATTACATAATGCATGTATTGGTACGCAGTCCTGAAAAAGTTTTATTGACAAAAGCTTAATGCCAACACTAATGCCCAAGCTACAGTTCCCCAGCCCCAGTCCTCAGGAGCGGAAGCAACTAAAATAAGAGCAATGAGAGCAGGGATGTAGAGGGGCTCTCTTGTTTTTGCTTTCATGGGAGAGCTGTATCTGTTTCTGGTGTCCATGTTTACACTTGCTTCACAGCTCTCCTGGCTTGTTCCGGGCTATGCACCTAGTGTGAGCTGAGTGCTCACATTAGTCACAGCTCTTCTTTTCTAGTTTCACAGAGTGAGAGATTCACTAGCTGCTGCCATATGTTTCTCTCCCACCCCACGTGGCTCAAGCTGCCCATCCTCAAACCTATGCCCGTCCTCCCACCAGCCCTGCTGGTGCTCTGTGCAAGCTCCCCACCAGCTCTGGCAATGTCACCCACACTTCATTGCCCTGCCCTTGCCCACCCTGTTAGCTCTCCCTGCAGGCTTCTCTGCTAGCCCTGACAGCATGACCCACACCCAACCCACAGGGCTACCCCCAGCCCTGCCAATGTCCCTCATTCCCAACCCACAGCCCCTGCCCCACCTCATCCCTGCTGAAGGGGAACTCCAGCTACCCTCCACCCCCAGGCCCCAGCCCCCCCCACTTACCCCAGTGGGTCTGCAATCACATCAGCCAACTCCCTCAACACCCTCAGGTGCATCCTATCTGGCCCCATGGACTTGTATACATCCAGCTTTTCTATGTAGTTCCTAACCTAGAGGGAAGCAATTATTTTGGGCAGAGGACCGCTTACCAAGTTTTGGCAAGCTGTCAAGGGCCACATGGGTAGCCCTGCCCCTTGACAGGTGTCCCACTCCCTGGTCACCATCTTGGGACCAGAAGTCCCACCCCCTAACCTCTGACCTTCGCCACTAGAGGTCTTTCCCCTTGGCCCTGGAAATACTTCTTTCAGCAGGGGGTTTTGCCATATCAGAACCAGAAAAATACCAAATTATATTCTAAAAATCAAACATCTACAGCATCCATTAACTTGATTGTGAAAAAATATTGCTGTCCTGATTTATATGTCTTTCTGTAGTGTACACAGAGGTGATCACACAATAGCTTAAAATTAATTCTTACTCTTGTATGCTGTGGGGGGTGGGGGCATGGGGCATGGGTATAGGTTTGTGGGGGGCTGTGCATGTGTGGGTATGTGGAGAGGGTGTGGGTGTGTGTGGGGTGTTTGGTGGGGGGGTGGATAGGTGTGGGGGTGAGGTGAGGGAGCATGTGGCGGGGTGTGGTTATGTGGGCTGTAAGTGGGTATGGGATCTGTGGGGGGATGCACGTGGAGAGAGGGTGGCTGGGGTATGTGATGGGGTGTGGGGGTCTGCATGTACAGCAGTGCAAGGGAGTGTGTGGGTGCACACACACTGTGCCTCCCTCACTACACGCACACACTCTCTCTTTCCCCCTCCCTCATTGCATGGACACACACACACACACACACACACACACCCTCCCTCCCACTCTTGGCCCTGGGGTACTGGAATGGTCCTGTGCGCTCCCATGGTCCAGTGATGCAACCTGGGGCCATGTGGTGCTGGAGCAGGCATGCAGGGAAGCAGTGAAAGCAGAGGCAGGCAGAGGTGACAGGCAGCCAGAAGCAGATAAATATTAATTTTCTAAATTTTTTAGGTGCCCTGTGGGCCACAATGAATGGCCTGGCAGGCCAGATCTGGCTCGTGGGCCATATTTTGCCTGCCCCTGCCCCAGTCTGTTCTTTCACCACTGAGGGATGCTCACCTTCTCCCCAAGCTGTGCTGCCCAGTGCAGTAGTCTGGGAGCTTTCATTGCCTGTGAAGACTGAGTTGAAGAAGATACTGAGCACTTCAGCCTTTTCTGCATCCTCTGGCACAAGGTTGCCTCCCTCATTCAGTAAGGGACCCACACTTTTCCTGATCCTCCTCTTGCTACAACATACTTGTAGAAACCATTCTTGTAACCTTTCACATCCCTTGCTAGCTGCAACTCCAGTTGCAGTTTGGCCTTCCTGACTTCATCCCTGCATGCTCGAGCAATGCTCTTATATTCTTCCTTAGTTATCTGTCCAAGTTTCCACTTATAAGCTTTGTTTTTGTGATTTAATTTACTGAAGAGTTCCCTGCTAAGCAAAGGTGGTCTTCTGCCATACTTGCTAGTCTTCCTGTATATTGGGATGGTTTGTTTCTGCACTCTCACTAAGGCTTCTTTAAAGTACAGTAAATCATTCCCAAAGCAACTATTATCATTAATGCTGTGTGATCCAAGTCAGAATCTAACTTGCTTTACCCAACTGTATCTATAAGGTAGGCCAATAAGAGTAGTGTGTAGTGAAATAATAAGGATTATGATAATACTTTACCCTTTTAGAGCACCATTAATCTAAATTTCTCAAAATGCTTTATAAATATTAATATAAAGAACCTCAAAATGATACAAAATAGGTCTAAAGATTACATTATCTGTCAGAAAAATAAATGAGGGATTTTGAATATACAAATAAAACAACTCAGTTGACCTAGAAGGAGCTCATTTCTCATAGTCACTTACATAAGTATGGCCATAATTTATAGGTCATTCTCTGCTTCAGTCCACATTTTAAATTTGACTTAAAAATCTATTCTCAATTTTAGTGCTATCTTCTGCTGAACTTTGTCAATTTCAAAGGACTCTCACCAGTCCAACAGCAGACAGAAAGAAACATTAAAGGGTTATTTAAGTTCCAGCTCAAGCTATTCAAGGACCTAACAATGACTAAAAAGCACCTTAATAGTCCAGATGAGATGCAAACAGAATCTATTATGGATTAGCAATGTCCCTCAGTCTGCTAAAAGAGTGCACATTTTGCATGCATACTCAATCATGTGTTAGTCCTTACTAAGGAGATTTTGGGATCTTAGATAGAAACTGAATTTTCTGAGTCACTGCTAAATCCATGTCTACCAGGTGCAGAGTATACAAATACTGTATACCATTTCAATCAATATCATCAATAAAATCATTGAGGTTGTGCATTCATAAAATGTTACTCCAATTCTTGGTTAGTTAACATCAACAGACTCAGTATTTGGCTCAACATATCTGGGAGTGGTTGAGCCCATCTTTTGCCCAATAGGATAGTAAGCATCTGCCCAAGAAGTGACAGCCCTGATTTCTAAATGATCTTTATCTTAACGGGATTCAAAACCACATTTTCTATTTTCCATATGGTGCCCTAGCCCCTAGACTATGGGGTTCCTGCTCCTCTTGTTCAAGCAAGCCTAATGGGCACTGAAGAGTGCAAGATTCATAGAGCTAGAAGGAGAACAAGCAAGAGTGAGTGCAATTCCATAGCTTAGTAGTTATGGCACTCGTGAGGTTCCAGCTCCTGCTGTCAGGATTATTTCTATTCATGACTGTCTAATATAGAATGTAGAAGCAGTCCAGGCATCATAACTGGGGGCATGTGTCCCCCCAATCCAAAGGGAGTGTCCTAAGTACCAAGTCACATACTCACACTCACTCTTCCTTGCTCTCTATATTACAGAATACAGTTCTCCTATAATAAAGTGAAAAAATCTGAGTTTCACAGTGGGTCATACTTGTTCAATCTATACATTTCTTCATTCTTTTTTCCTTTTTATTTAACTGTATGTCAGCCTCGTGAACCAAGATGCACCCTGTTATTGTGACACACAAATGTTTTTAAGGCAACATTTGGGAAAAAAGTAGTGTATTCACAAGCAGACCTCCAAAACTAACAAACCTCTGGCAAGAAGCACAGTATTTACTGAACTATGAAAGCAATTCAAAAATAAAAAAGAACTTCAGTCCCCCCAGCAGGTGTGAGGTCTTACATTTACCAAAAATCAAGCACTTTGGGGAAAAAAAGTAAACCAAAATTAAGATATTCCAACTTATTAACTCAACAACAAGAAAGTATGTATACAGTAACAATAACGTATTGATGAGTATTGTGGAGACTTAGCTGAAATTCTGTATTGTCCAAAGTAGGGTAAAAGATAACTAAAGTCCATGGAGATCCATAACCATGCTATGTAAAAACATTTAACCACTTCATTACATTATAAGCAAAAAATGAAGTTGAAAAAGCTAGTGCAAACGTGTTTAAGGTCCCCCCCACCAAAAAAATTCCTATAATGAGAACATTTCAAGAGCCCTTGTAACTCACACTTGAGTAACACAGCAAATTTTAACATGAGATGTTAATAAAAGAAAAATTAGATGGCATGAAACAATGTATAGATTGAACATAAGCCTGCTGGAACAACAGAACAAGAAAAGGAATTAGAAAGGTACCAGTTAAGTGTAAAAAAGTTTCACCATCAGGGATGTCATCACCCCCACAACCTGCTGAGACTGAGGACTTACTACTACATTTTTTTCTGGTTCTGAAAGAGGTCCTGACCAAGTCAGGAAAAAGAGTCAAATGTCAAAGCAAGGAAGTGATCAAAAGGTTATTACAACTCCACTCCCTAGTTTGTAAGTTTCCATCAATTTTTACATTTGTAGTTTGTAAATTTCTATCAGTACCCAATGCCTACCTCTTTTTAGCATCTCTCTTTTAACTTCCACATAATAAAGCTTAGTTAGGTCATCCAGGATGACTGCTTTGGGTAGTTAAAAGGGAAAACTAAAAAAATACAACAACTCCTTAAGTAATCTGGTAAAAGTTTACCCAGTCTCAGAGTAGCTAATAAAACTGAATGCAGTGTTTGTAATTTTCCAGCAATTATGTTACTAGTTAACAGAAACTGCATCTTCTTGGCTTTTCCATTCTTTTCGTTCCCTTGGGTACCTTTCTTTAAGATGAAACAAAGGCAATATTGAACTTCAGCAATTAGAAATATAAAAAGAGCTCTTAATAGCATCTGGCAAAATGTCAAACAACAGATTTTTCCCTCTTAAAAGACTAATAAATCACTAAAAGAGGAGCAGAATAAAGGGAATCATTAAAGTGAAGTTTGATAATGTTTTCATAGATTTTTCATAGATTTCATAGACATCAGGGCTGGAAGGGACCTCAAAAGATCATCGAGTCCAGCCCCCCGCCCAAAGGGCAGGAAGTCAGCTGGGGTCATAGGATCCCAGCAAGATAAGCATCCAGTTTCATCTTGAAGGTGTTCAATGAAGGCGCTTGAACCACCTCCGGTGGCAGGCTGTTCCAGACCTTGGGGGCTCAGACAGTAAAGAAGTTCTTCCTTATGTCCAGCCTGAAACGATCTTGAAGTAGTTTGTGACCATTCGACCTCGTCATCCCTTGGGGCGCTCTGGTGAACAAACGTTCCCCCAGATGCTGGTGGTCACCCCTGATAAACTTGTAGGTGGCCATCAGATCACCCGAGCCTGCGCTTTTTCAGGCTAAAGAGCCCCAGGGCTCTCAGCCTGTCATCGTAGGGTCTGCTTCCCTGACCTCTGATCATGCGCGTGGCTCTTCTCTGGACTCTCTCAAGCTTCTCCACATCCTTTTTGAATTGTGGAGTCCAAAACTGGACACAGTACTCCAGCTGCGGCCTCACTAAGGCCGAGTACAGGGGGAGAATGACGTCCCGGGATTTGCTTGAGAAGCATCTATGGATGCAAGCCAGCGTTTTGGTCGCTTTACTAGCCGCCGCATCGCATTGCAGGCTCATGTTCATCTTGTGGTCAATGATGACCCCCAAGTCTCTTTCTTCCATAGTGCTAGCCAACATAGCACTGCCGAGCCTATAAGGATGCTGCGGGTTTTTTTTCCCAAGGTGGAGAACCTTGCATTTATCGGCGTTGAACACCATCAGATTCTCGTCCGCCCACTTGCTGAGCCTGTCCAGGTCAGCCTGGATAACCTGCCTGTCTTCTGGTGTGGATGCTTTGCCCCAAAGTTTGGTGTCATCGGCGAACTTGGCCAGTCCGCTTCTGACTCCAGTGTCCACATCATTAATGAAGATGTTGAACAGTATGGGTCCAAGGACAGAGCCTTGGGGGACCCCAGTGGTCACAGGACACCACGATGAGTGACTTCCATCGATTACTACCCTCTGGGTCCGACCCCGGAGCCAATTTTCCAGCCAGTGGATCGTGGAGGACCCAAGGCGACAATTGGCCAGTTTCTCCAAGAGGCGATCATGGGACACCAGATCGAAGGCTTTTTTAAAGTCAAGATATATGACATCAATCTCTTCTCCCTTGTCCAGGTGATAGGTCACCTGGTCGTAGAAGGAAATGAGATTGGTCAAGCAAGACCTACCTGCAACAAACCTGTGCTGGCTATCCCTTAAGATGTTGGCGTCGGCCAGTCCATTAAGGATGGCCTCTTTAATAAACTTTTCTAAGATCTTCCCCGGGATAGAAGTCAGGCTGATGGGCCTATAGTTAGCCGGATCCACTTTCCTCCCTTTCTTGAAGATAGGCACCACATTGGCCTTCTTCCAGTCTTCGGGCACTACACCAGAGCGCCAAGAGTTTTCAAAGATCTGTGCTAGAGGCTTTTAAATGTTCCTTCTACTTATTTATGCTTAATAAATGACTAAACTGTTTACATTATAGCTGTTTTGCAATAATGTAACTTTATACAAATTCTAATCCACAAGTAACTGTTCTGTTCTGACTGTAATACCTTAACCTAGCAACTTTATCTTTTCCATAACAGTGCTCTCTTTTGATTAAGCACTGAGGAGTTGTGGTGGTCTATTATTGTTATTGTGGTTGCACCTACAAATCTTAGTCATGTAAAAGCCTATTTCCTAGGCACTATACAAACACATGAGAGAAGTCAGTCCTTGTCTCAAAGAACCCATAATCTATAGCAGATAGGGAAACAAACTAAGAGAATAAGGGATTAGAGAGAGAGAGGGTACATTATAATAGGATGTTTCAGATTAATCATATAAGGTAAACAAGACAATTCACAGTGGTGATTGCAATGGTTCATCTCCCATAGAAAGGGTGAGACTAAAAAGAGATTTTAAGGAGAAGAAGGAGGTGGCTTTATAAATTCTGTAAAAGATTTTTTCCCTAAAAAAAGTGTGTGTTTATATGGGAGGAGTGAAAGTGTTAGTAGAAATGGACAAACAAGCAATCAAGGATGGCAAGGATAGTGGAGCAAAACTGGGAGATCCATGTTGTGATAAGATAAGGAAGGATCACTAGATTGGAATTAAGTTGTGCGGTATTATGAAGTAAAGAGAAATATATGTTTGATGTAGGCGATGAATGAGTTAATAGAAGGACTGAGCATAGGACTTGGAGCTAGAAAACTCCTGAATCTTTACCCCGACTTAAGTGTTCCTAGTTCTTGGTCATGTGCTCACTCTCTTCGCTGGTATCCCCTCCTTTGCATCAAAACAAAATTAATCTTCCCACTTCTGAAATACTTCACATATATGAAATTAGAAATCAAGGTGTGCAATTTCCATAGGCTTTTAGGCATCTCTAAACCAAAGAGCACAGATATAAAAAAGTATCTGCTTTCAAAGTATAATGATATATACACTGTTGTGAGCCTAGTGTACCCTCTTAAGTGTCACATTGGGCATTCAAACTTCTTGTTCAGAATAACTAGATACTTAATCACACTTATGTGAATTAAGTTTAAAAATTAATGAAACACAGAAATTCAATGCTTTTCAAACTGTAGATCATAACTCTGCCTGCAGGAGAGGATGAAGATACTCAGGGAAACTGCATAAAATTTGAAAGTTTGATTATAAAAAAGGCAAAAACAATCTCACTCCCTTGATTTCTGTACACTACATTTTAAAAGTTCAATTTGATCTCTTTCAATGTCTTGAAACACATGTAAACATACATATACTATGTTACATAGATTTATCACTTAAGAACATAAGACCTGGCATTTACTGGGTCAGACCATAGATCTACATTGCCAAGTATCCTGTGTGTCACAGTGGCAGGGAGCGGACATGGTATGGCCAGTGTTTTTTCCATTCCTCTCCCACTTACAGCCTTCAGCATTTAAAGCCTAGGAAGTTCTGATACAGAGGCTGTGGCCCTAACTCCCATGTTCAATAGCTGCTGATGCACCTTTTCTTTAAGTATTTGTCCAATTCCTTTCTGAATCTGGTTAAACTGTCAGTTTCCACAATATCACATGGCAATGAATTCCATACTTGAATTACACACTGTTTGAAAAAGTTTTACTAGCTTTAAACTTACTACCTACTCATTTAATTTGATGATCCCTAGTTCTTGTAGCCCCTTTAGTCTCTCCTCATAGGGAGGCCCTCCACACCACTAATCATTTTTGAGATGTGGGGACCAGAATTGGGCACAGTGTTCCAGAACTGGACGCACCATGGGTTTAAAAGGGGCATGATGATACTTTGTGTCTTGTTAACAATTCACTGGTTAATAACTCCTAATATTCTGTTTGCCTTTTTGATGGCTGCTGAGCACTGAGATTATGTTTTTATTGAACTGGTGACAATGACTTCCAGTTCCTTTCCTGTGTGCTAACAGCTAATGTAGAGCGCATCATAATGTAGGCATAGTTTAAGTTATTCTTGCCCATGTGCATCACTTTACACTTATCTACATTGAACTTTATCTGCTACCCAGTTGCCCACTCACTCAATAGTGCAAGATCTTTCTGCAGTTCCTCACAGTCTGCTTTGGTCTTTGCCGCTTTGTATAATTTAGTGCCATTGCAGGGGGAAACCTCAATGGACATGTTGGGCAAAGTAAAGATGGCTACAAGAGGATCCATGGGGGACAAGGATTCAGAAAGGGAAAGGATAGTAGACTTCGAGGTATCTTACAATCTTGCTATTTCAAATACATTCTTCCAGAAACAAGAAGAACAACTGATCATGTACAAGAGCGGAGGTAGAGAAACTCAAGTGGATTATTTGCTAGTGAGGAAATAGGACTAGAAAGAGGTGAAAGACTGCAAGATGACCCCAGGACAGAAAGTTGTCATGCAACATAGAATGGTAGTCATGGATATGAGGGTGAAAGGAGTGAGGCATACTAAATATCAAGGAATGCAGAAAATTAAGCAGTGGAGATTGCAGCAGGACAATAAAACAAGGGAGGCTCTCACAGCAAGTGTATTGGAAGATTGAAGAAATAGAAGACCCTGAAAGTTGGTGGCAAGAGGCAGTGAATAATATCAGCAAAGTGGGAAAAGAAATATGCAGAGTGTTATCTGGAATAATGCCTGTTTGGAAGAAAACATGGTGGTGAATGAGGAGGTCCAGGAAGTGGTAAGGGAGAAGAAGGAGAAATGTAAGCAACGGAAGATATAGGGGACCCTCTGGATTTTGAAGCATACAAAATGGAGAGGAAGAGGGCAAAGAGGACTGCTGCTAAGACCAAAAACTATGCAATGAACAATTTGTACCAAAGGCTACAAACAAAAGAGGAACAGGAGGAAGTGTAAAGGATTCTAAAAGAAAAGCGAGTTTGACAAGCGATGTGATGCATGTGAAAATGATTGAAGATGAATCTGAGTTTGTTGAAAAATGAAGAAGAGATTAAGGGCAGGTAGAAGAACTATTTTGAAAATCTGATGAACAGAGAACCCAAGACGTTTGAGAACAAGTGCCACAGAAAACCAAGGCATAGTGACTGACATCAACAGAGTGGCGGTGAAAAGAGCAATGAACAAAATGAATAGGAAAGCAACAGGACCTGATGATAAAGCAGTGAAAGTTTGGAAAGTCTTGGGGGAAGGACTTGGTGAAAGCTGTTTAAAGCAATATTTTCAACAAAGAAGATCTTGAATGAATGGAGAGGGAGTGTGCTGGTGCCAAAATTCAAACATACAGGTGATGCTGTCCAGGATTATGGCAACTACCAGGGAGTCAAATTGAAGTCTTACACTTTGAAAGCATGGGAAAGAGCGGTGGAGAATCACCAAACACCAAGGAGGTCATTGGAGAACGCCAGGATGGATTCATGCCAGGGTAAAGCACTATGGATCTGTTTTTTGCAATAAGACAGATGATGGAGAAATACAGGGACGGCTGTAAAGATATCCATTTCATTTTTATTGACCTAGAGAAAGCCTATGATCATGAACTGAGGGAGGAAATATGGGAGTGCCTAAGAGTTAAAGACGTGCCAGAGAAATATGTCAGAACCATCAAGTACATGTATTGGAAATGTATAACGAAAGTGAGGAGCAGTTCAGGAGAGACAGTTTTGAGGCGAAGGTGGGCATACATCAAGAGCCAGCTCTGAACCTGTTCTTGTATGTGGTCATGATGGATGTGTTTACTGAATAAAAAAGAAAGAGACTGCCCTGGAATATAATGTTTGCGGATGACGTGGTCATTTGAGTTGAGAATCTACAGGAAGTGCAAGCTGCATTGGACCAATGGAGAGAAGGAAGAGGAATGAAGATTAGTCAATCCAAAACAAAATATATGCACTGTGATTTCTCTGAGGTACCTGATGTTGGAAATGTGATACACAGATGAAAAACTTGTTCAAAAGGTTGATGAGTTCAAGTATCTAGGTCAACCATTCAGTGGAATGCAAAGTTAGATGAAGACTTGAACCATCAAATAACAGCAGGGTGGAGAAACTGGAAATTGGAGACAGGAATGTTATGGGATATGAGAGTATCAGTGAAGCTGACGGGGAAAGTCTACGAAATGTGTACATCCAGCACTACTGTAAGAAGCGGAGACATGATCCCTGAAGAAAACTCAAGAAAAGAGACTGAGCATGACAGAGATGAGAATGCTCTGATGTATGTGTGGAATGACAAAGATAAAGTGAGGAATACTTATATCAGAGGATTGCTGAAGGCAGTGGACGCATTTAAGAAAGTACAAAAGAGAAGACTGGCATGGTATGGACACGATCAAAGGAGTCCAGAAGAATATGTGGGAAAAGAACTTACCAGAATGGCACTACCAGGGAGAAGGGGAAGAGGAAGACCAAAGATGAGATGGAGAGATATAGTGGAAAGGGACATGAGAAAGGAGCTGGAAGAAGATACATATGACCAAAACCAGTGGAGAGCCAGGATCCACAACAGCAACCCCATTTAGACCAGACAAGAGAGGAAAGAAGAAGGATAATTTAGTGTTGTGTCATCCACAAATTTGGCCACCTCACTACTCACCCCCCTTTCCAGACCATTTATGAATATGTTAAACAACACTGGTCCTAACACAGATCCCTGAGGACCCTGCTTTTTATTACAGCTGGGTGAAGCTTCAGTCACTGATTCAATTCACCAGAGATTCTGCCCAATTCAGCAGCCAAATCTCCGGATCCAAACTGAATCGGAACCCCCCAAATCGATTCAGAGAGATTCGGAAAGATTCGATGATTCAGACATAGACACAGGTTTAAATGTTTTTTCTACATACCTCAAGGTACCAGGAGGCTCAGAAATGCTGGGGTGGATGGAGCATCCCACAGGAGCATGGGGGGTTCCCAGCATGCTCGGCAGTAGACCTGAAAGTGGACCAGAAGCACTTCCAGTCCACTTCTGGGTCTGCCAGGGAGCACGCAGGAGACCTCTCCCCTTCCCCCCAGCTCAGCGACTGGTGCCTCCTGGGTCTGGGAGGGCGCTCAGGGTCCCCTCGCAGCTGATCGCCTGGTACCTCAAGGTATGTCAAAAAAACATTTAAAGCTGTGTCTATGGCTGAATCAGACAAATCGAAGCGGGACAGTGATCCAAATCAACTAATCGAATCACTGTCCCCAATTTGGGCTAAATCTGAATCGAATACGGCCCATTTCACACACCCCAACTGTTTATTTGTTTCCATCCTGAAAACTTACCACTTATACAGGTTTCCCTTGCTTTATGCTGTACATGCATTCATGGAAAATGGCGCATAACTCGAGTTCGCATAAAGGGAACCCGCTTTACCATGTAACAAATAGGGATATGTTCTAAGACCTTGACTGTACTGACCTCCAGACCCATTTCTACCACTTTTACAAGACAATTTTGTTAGTCACCAACAGCAGACAGCACACACAAGCACAGAGTGCTGGTGAATGTTTAGCTGGTGTGAAGAGAGGGTGATGAAGGCTTCATTGATGGTCCAGGGAGAGAGGTAGGAGACAAGGTAGCGGGACGCTTAGAAGCCATAATGGGGATGGTAACTACAGAAACATGTCTTGCAGACAATGAGGGAGGAGCACAGATCCACACAGGAGACTATTTTGGTGTGCGTCACTCTCACAATGCACCGCACAAAGCAGCTGACTGCAGGCTTCTACCATACCTATTGCATAAGAGTGAATTTACCTCTCATATAATGAATTTTTGGTATAAAAAGGGTCATCGCATAAGAGTGAATTCACACGTACAGAACCCGCATAAAGCAAGGGAAACCTGTACTCACTCTTTGTTTTCTTTCCTTAAGCCAATTTCTAATCCATGAGTGGACATTCACTGTAATCCCATGGCCACCTAACTTCACTAAGAGCCTTCGATGGAGAACCTTGCTGTCACAACCCAAGGGTGTGATTTTTGTTTTGTGAGTGCTTCGGCACTGCTAAATTGTTCCCACTAAATTTCAGCTTCTTTGCACGGTGGAGTTTTCTGCTGCAGAGGAAAACCCCGGTGCAAAAGAATTCCCGCCACCAGTAGCTTTCTTTGCAGGGTGCATTTCTTTCTTACAGCACAGAAATGCACGTTGCAAGGAGTTCCCGCCATTCGTATTCAAATTTGTGCCCCACCATTGGCTAGTTCTAAATTATTCCCACGTGGCGGCTAGTGATTGGCTTGCTAGCCGTATAAAAAGCTTGAGTGGTTTCCACCCAAGTTGGAGGACTCCACGAACACCAGGAGGAGGAGGAGACTTCACGTCTCATGAAGATCTCTAAGCGCTGCGGAGCCTATTGAACCCAGCGTGAATATCAAGAAGGCAACAGGGGTCTGATCAGCCTCTAGCCTCTCCCCGTCGCCGTTCGCAATCCTCGACGTATCCCTCTCCCTGCGCGCACAAGTTCCACGGAGCCTAGCAAACTTCGTGTGAGTCTATTCAGAGTTCTGTTCTTCGAGTACTTTCTTCGGTTGGCACGACGGGCTCGCGGTTTAGAGCCTCCAACCGGATGGGCTAGAAGAATGTTCACGGGAAGGAACTCTTGTCCGCCTCTCTTCTTTTCTATCTGTAACTGCAACTCAAGCAAGTTTTCCTGCCTGCACTGCGACCATCTTCGGTGTAAGTAAATAATCTTAAATCAACCATTACGCGTCCGTGACTAATTCTAGCGTGTCGCCTGTTTTCTCTGACCCAGAGTGCCCAGGCTGCTGGCCACAGCCCGCGCGGCGCGAAAAAGGGCCCGGAGCGCTCCCGGCCCGCACACTTGCCAAAGGCTTTTTGGAAATCCAGATATACTATGTCAACTAGGTCACCCTGATCCATCTGCTTATTGACACCCTTAAAGAACTTTAGCTTGATGAGACATGATTTCCTTTTGACAAAATCATGCTGATTCCACCCCAGCAGGTCATGTTCATCCATGTGCTGAACAATTCTTTATTTATTATTGTTTCTACCAGTTTTCCAGGAACTGAAGTTAGATTCATTGGTCTATAGTTTCCTGGGTCCCCTCTAGAGCCTTTTTTTAAATACTGGATTCACATTGGCAACCCTTCACATTGGCAACTATTCCTCTGATAGTGAGGATGTCTTTAGCAATAGGTTATAATTAAGAGTTTGACAATTTCCAATTTGAGCTCCTTCCAGGATCTATTATGAATGCCATTAGGTTCTGGTGATTTCCTACTGTTTCATTTATCAATTTTTTCTACAACCTCATCAACTAAAATCTCAATTTGGGTCAGCTCCACAGACTTGTATCTAGAGAGAAGTGGATTTGGTAAGGAAATCGCCCTAACATCTTCCACAACAAAAACAGAATGCATTTAGTTTCTCAACAATAGCCATTTCATTCTTTAGAGCTGCTTTTACAGCCTGATCATGCAAAGACCCAACTGACTCCCCAGCAGGTCTTCAGCTTATTATGTACCATATTTGCTCAAATACAGGGTAAGTTTTCTCCCCCACAATCAGCATAAGGAAAAAAGCCCCTTGCCTTATATTCACATACTTCATTAACTTCATTCTTGATCATTAGATCATGCTGTCAAAAGCAGCATATGCTTAGTAATGGAAACCAACTATGAAGCTCATTAAATGCAGCCAACCCTGAGTGTAACTATAAAACACGTGGCCCATATTGAGCAAACATGCCAATGGGAGCCATTTTTCCCCAAAATGTTATTAACAACACAATTATCACTCTCTACTTACAAAGCTACCCATATTGAGCTACCCATAAGGCTTCATAACAGAAACAACTACATATCACACACATACGTCTACATATATTAAACCCTTAAGCAACATACATCAACTTCCCACAAAAAACAAACACTTACAGAAACCTTTTTCTTCGTGCAGAACCCCATACCGTATTACCTTTCCCTCTGGCATCCATCGGGATCCCTAGCGCACTGATTTCTCTCTCTCTCTCTCTCTCATTTGAAGGCCCAACTTCTCCAAGTCCCTCCAGTTCCCCACTCCCATTATGGAGCTTTTTGATCAATTTAATTTCCCCCCCGTAGCTTCTCCATACTCTGATGTATGCTTTAACACCCTTTCCATCGAAAGTCTACATTTATATCATCCATGTATAGGAAGGATTTTATGCTCCGCCCCAATATCTTTACTCCACTTATGACCCTGTCTTTTCTTATTCTTTGTGCTAATGGTTCCATACCACATACAAATAGGAGTGGTGACACGGAGCACCCTTATCTCACCCCTGTATAGATTTTTAAAGTCCAGCTTAGGTGCCCATTAATTTGGACTTGATTCTCTGCTTCTCTATACAATAACTTTATCCAATGTATATATTTCTCTGGGAATCCCATTTTTCCTAGCACCTCAAATATGTAATCATGATCCATTCTGTCATATGCTTTTTCTAAATCTAAGTTTGCTATAACTGTGTTTGTCTTCCTCTCTTGGATATGGGACACCACATCTGTGACTACACTGATCACTTCCGAGATCCTTCTACCTGGTATTTCATATACTTGGTCTTCATGTAGTGTCTTCTGGAGGTTTTTCTTCATCCTCAAAGCCAGAGTCTTTGCCATTAACTTACAGTCCATATTAAGAAGTATAATTGGCTTCCAGTTTTTCAGAAGTTCCTTCTCTGCTTTCTTCTCACCAGGCTGGCAGACTGACCCCTGGAACCACTTGCCAGCCAGGGCTGCTCCAACCCAGCTCAATGTGCTACGGTCCCAGGCATACATTCAAATGGAATGTCCAGAAGCAAAAAAATCCAGAGCTATAAGCTCTGGAATTTATTCATACACAGTAAGAGCATGTATAGATGCACCCAGTGTGCGCATCTACATGAGACACTAATTAGCAGTAGCAACAAGCTATAATGATGTAGCTCGTCACTACAGTGATGTAGTGTTGGTAGGCACAAACTGTGACGCCAGTGCTACTCTGCAGTAGCTCACTGTTACAGCGCAGTAGGGTTGGAAATGACCCATGCACCACTGGGACTGCATAGTAATGGCAGTTACTGCACAGTCATTTAGTACTTGCTAAAGTGCTGCAAGTGTGGGGGGTGTGGAGGGCTAGCCAGGCATGAGGGTAACATTTGCTAAAGCAACTTACGAAAGCAAGTACCAAATGACTATGAAGTGACCAGATTGGGGGCATATGTGGACACACCCAATAGGTACAAAAGTACTACTTAAAAATGTGTTTGTAGAGTACAGTACCTGCGCTAAAACTTGCAGGAGTTTCAGAAAATGTAAAATGCATCAATTCTGAATGAACTAAATATGTAGGTACCTATAATAATTTGCCTATATGGTAAATTATATTTATTTTAAGGTTTGTGTTTTCATGTGTCCTTTACTTCCATGAGATCAGAGGGAGCACGGTCTGGCAGTAACAAAGAGGGGAATGGACTGCAGGGGGAAGATGTGTAGGGGGACTACCTGGTCCCCTCCAGATTTTTTTCCCTTGCTGTAGCAAGGCAAACCTCCAATAATTAGGTTTTATACCTGAAAAATTATAACAAAATTATAAATTTTGCAATTATAGAATCTAATTATTGGAAGTTATTTTATAGTTGAGTAAATATGGTACTTTAGCAAATTTTTATTGTCACCTTTTATGTCTCTAGCAAGTTTTTCCTCAAATTCTTTCTTAGCTTGTCTTGTTATGGTTTTACATTTGATTTGCCAGTTTGTTCTCTTTTTTTATATTCCTCATTAGGACTTGATTTCCACCCTTTGAAAGAAGACTTTTTTCAATTTATTACCACTGTATTTCTTCCATTAAACCATGATGGCTTTTTTTGGTCTGCTTTCTATATTTTTGATTTGTGGTATGCATTTGCTCTGTGCCTCTTGTTACCATTGTTATCACTGATACACACTGGGCATGTCTACATGTGCACACTTACTGTGTAGTAACTTAGGTTACTGTGCAATAACTGAAAATTTCTGCACAGTGCAGGCATGCATCTACATGTGTATGCTCATACTGTGTAGTAACGATGGCGACTTACGCCAATTTGGGCATAAATTTGCCACCTGCGTGATGCAGGTAACAAATTTACACCCGAGCACCTACTACACAGTAACACATGTATAGATGCATTACTGCGCAGTAACACTGTGTGTATGGACTGATTTGGGATTAACTTCCAGTTTGGTCCACACACAGTGTAACTGCTCTGTAACACCTGCACGTGTAGACGCTGGCTTAAAAACCGCTTACTGCACAGTAACTTACATGCAATTAATGCAACTGAATATACTCAGGCTCAATTTGAGCTGAAGTAAACTAATCCCAACATCACCATCTACATGTGCGTTTAAGCACAGTATTTTACTGCACTGTCAGATACCACTTGTCTCTGACAGGACTATGTGGCAGAACAGTAAATTAGTGTACTGTGCCTTAATTTATTCATATGTATAGACGGTGATGCTTTACTGTACAGTTAATTATTCTGCTTCACAGGAAAGTTTCTTGTGTAGATGTGCCCATTTACTTTCTCTTTCAATATGTGAGGGACTTGCAGAAATATTTTCCTTTCAATAAGGAGTCACCAATGTAGAAAAGTTAAGAAACATTACAATATATGTGGTCCTGAAATTATAAGAGCTAGGGAATAGAGATTTCAGAAGTAATGCAAATGGCTAAACAAAAACCCAAGTAAAAAACAAAATCTTACACAATGTTAAATTTACCTGTTCCAAGTAATGTAATGACAGGTTGATATATTTGGCTTCTGTCAGTAGCTGGCCTCCAACTCCAGTCTTTGCAACACGCTCTGAACCAGCCAAGTCAACTAAATGTAGCTTGGAGCGTCGGACAGTTGCAGATCCTGGCTCTTTGCTTGAGATGTGAATGGTGAAAATGCAGTGGGAACGAGTTGAGGCTTGATTCACTGGAGTCTGTGAAGAAAAGTACAAAAACAAATGTTACTAAATTTTGACTCAAGGAAGAATAAAAATAGGTACACTTTAACACCAGGACTGACAAATTTAGCTATGTCAAGAAAAGGGCTGCTCATCCCCAGCCTGTGGGTCAGATCTGGCCCTTATGCCATGTCATCTGACCCACAGGGCACCCTAGGGGTCTGTGGAGAGCCCCATGGATCACAGCCCTGCATACTAGGTTGGGTGCACAGGCAGTACAAGGCCCTATCTTGGCACATAGGGGCAGTGCAGGGCCCCCGGACCCTGATCACAGTAAGTGGAAGTGGGAAGGGGCAGTGCAGGGCCCCTGGAGCTCGGGCCCCATACATGGAACCAGGCAGAACTGGCATGGGGCCCCAGAGCTCTATCTCTGCACATGTAACTGGGCAAAGGCAGCAGAGAGCTCCCACAGCATGAAACCCACATGCAGGACCAGGCAAGGCCAGTGCAATGCCCTGGTTCCCAGGTGCAGGCAGTAGCAAAGCCCTGAGGCCTGATCCCAGTGTGCCAGGTCCAATCCAGCCCACGGACAAGCCTCAGGCCTAATGTGGCCTACCAGGCCAAAATGTTGAGCATCACTGGTCTAGAATGATTATAAACTGCTACAGTGATTCCATTGCAAAGAAAGGGCCAAGTTGTAAACTCTAGACACCCATAAATGAGCAGTTACACACATGGCAATTTCTAGCAGCCTCAAGGGCGCTTAGGTAATTAGCTATTCATCAGTTGAAATAAGATATTTAAATTCTGACCCAAAATTTGTCACTGTATTAAAAGAAAGCAAATTAGAGAATCATTTATCTTAGTCTCCAAAGGGTTTCATTAGGAGCCTAGTCATGATCCACCATGAGCTTATTCTAACTGAGAAGAGGCAATACAGTTATACAATTCTTTGGAAGGCTAACAAGCATAATGAATACATCTTGATGGCAAGAACAATCACGGTTAAGTTTACTTTTAAAATGCTTCCTTTCATCAAAGTCTCTGGAATGTGAAATTTTCCAAAGCTTCAGAGACTACCCATTTCAATCTGATATTTTTAGTATCCAGTCAGAGTCTACGGCAAGCTACTGATTAGAAAGGAGGTGAAGTCTGAAGAATCCTAGGAGAATTAGAATATATGAGTTTAGTCCTCATTATGAATAACATCATAATGGAAGACAATTTCTACCAGTGATTCAAAAAAAAAAATCTGTGCAAAAACAAATACCTAAGAAAATTATTTGCATGCTTTCTATGGGAGTTGATGAATGAGAGCAAAAACCTCAACCTAAGAGAATTCTTTAGAAACCGTTACATGGAAAGAACTGTTTAAAAAATATTAGCTGCTAATTATTTTAATTTAATGTTGTGGTACTATAAGCCATGATCAGAGGGCTAAAACATTTGAAATACATTTCCTTTTAATTACTATATCCCAAATCTAGTTTGGTAAACCAGGTATCTAAAAGGGACTCAGACAGAATTCAGGAGTCTAGTAAAAGAAAGTGATCCAGAATATTCCTGTTCCAGTGGCCACAAAACTAATGTAGCAAATACATTTTGGATTGAAATGGCATATTTAAGCCACTTCTGACTACACCATGCTAACTCAGTCCCAGTCCATGGCACTGTAGCAAATACAGAAAAACTGTACTGTAGCCACTATTAAAGCAGTGTTGGGCACATGCCAATAAACATGCCCAAGACAGAGAGCCTCATGGTAGTGAAGGATACGACCTGGGCATGTACCAAACAACATCTGCTTTATACTTTGGGGCTGCAGCCTGCCTGGAGCAGACGTACTTAACTGCAATAGCTCCCTAGCACAGCTGGAGGCAGTATACACATGCCCTCAAATTCCCTCTAGCTGCATCTATACTTTACTGAAGAGCTTTACTGCGCTTCCTGAAGAGTTGACTAATCAGCTCCGCAGTAAAGCTTCACTGTCTACATGTGTTTCAGTATTAGCGTGCAGTAAATTAATTAACTCCAATGTAAGATGGGGACAGTATATCTTAGGGTGCAGTTACTTACTCCACTGAAACACATGTGTAGACAGTGACAGGAGCTGGCTGGGGCACAAGGGTGATAATGCGAGGGCTGCC
>NW_005841906.1:3771279-3797191 GCF_000455745.1 Alligator sinensis
TGCTGAACAGCTCTGCACTTCAGCACTCTCATGCCCCTCCACCACCTGATACCATCACCTGGAGCCCGAGGATGACTCCCCAAGCCTGCTGCCAGCCCAAGGCTGCTCTGCTTCAGCAAAAATTGCTGCTGATCTGGGCATACGTGCAGAGGCTGCACTCAGGAGCAGTTAACTACAGTACAAACTGTGCCAGTTTATTTCATTGCCTTAACTGTATGTGTAGATGCACATTCTATGTCTTAACATAGGGTTTTGTGCATGCACAGAAGCACCTCAGCCTAATCAGCTAGAGGCCATGATCTACTGAGTACCAAATATGAGATGGAGTGGTGTCTAAACTTCACCTAACTCCCAAAGGAGGCCTAATTTGGTAGATGTGCTCTGGGCAGAAACTGAGGGTACTGAGCTGATTACTAAACACAGCATCCATAGTCAGTTTCTCTCATAAACACAGCTCTTGATGGCACCTGACTTCTGTATAATAGCTAAGTAGTTAAAGCACTCACCCAGGAAATGAGAACTATGGATTTTAGGCCCTCCTCAGCCTGAGGAAATTCAATCCACAACTCCCACCTCCTGAGAGAGTGCTTTAATAACCAGGATACTGAATACTGGGCAGCTTCCAACTCCTGCTGGAGGTGGGCCACAGCTCAACCCTGCTTCCAGAATTGTTTATGCATTTTACATCAGACAGTCATTGGATACAAAACAGAGATCTTGAGACCAGGGAATTCCCTATCCCAGCTGAGTTGCCTAATCACTAAGCTGTTCTCTTACCAGCCGCATGATTTTTGCATTCTTGATTTTAGTCTCAAGTTGGGGAGGCACCAAAGCCAAGAACAAAATGCTCTAGAAAGGGGCAAGAATTCAACTACAATCCTGTACTGCATGTATTGTTTTCTATTAGGGCAAAGACACACATAGCAGTTAGGATGAGTACAGACTTAGCACTAAGACCAATTTAAATTCAGTTTAAACCACAAGTGCCTGGATGCGTATGCCATCTTACAGTGGTTTAAACCTCCTAAACTGTTTCAGAAGTATACCTGGACAATAAAGCACTATTTTGAACTGGTTTTGTGTGAACCACTTTAGTGTTATGTGTGGATACAAAGCTTTCTATGACTGGCATCTGGTCGAACATTCAGGCATCCCACACTGCTCTGTTCCTTCCCTCTTCCCCACCCCAACTCTCACCTGGTACTGGCTGCCCTGGTATGCAACCAGAACTCCACTGTCTCAACCTCTATTGCCTGTACTTGATTGCAGTGTCCCTTACTGGGGGCAGCTCCCTGATGCTTTCAAAGAGCTGGTCAATTTCCTTTCATTGGTAGCGATTGACCAAGGTTCTGTGCATCCTAGACTTATGTGGGATGGAAAGTGGCCAGGTCAGTGGGAGGACTATCTAGACCCCTGTTTCTGTGGACCTGGGGCCTCGGGGCTCAGAAGGCAGCTCTCTGCCACTTTTAAAGAGCTGTCAATTTTCTTCCATTGGAGGCAGTGGAGTGCTTGGACAGCCCCCTGGAGCCTCCAAATCAGCCTGGGATGCACCAAACCCTGCTCAACTTCCAGAAACTGAAGTAAACTGATGAGTGGATTAGGGGAAAGGGTTATTTAAAAGTCACAAAAGCTATGGAGGCTCTTGAACACTCAGGTCCCAGGTACTCCAAAACAGGGGTCCACACAGTCCCCTCAAACCTGCAGGCACTCCCAATCAGGGTACCATCACATAGATTTACTATAATTACTCAAATACAAGATGAAGTTTTCTCCTTGCAAATTAGCATGGCGGAAAATAGCCACTTACTTACATTTGTATACAAGGAAACCTCATGAGGCATGTGTAGATGAAACTAGATCCCTAAATTGAAGCAGTGGGTTTTTAAAAACACCACTTCAATGTAAGGTGAAGTAAACCCCCATGTCGTGTACACCTGTGTCTTACTTGCCTCTCTGGCGGTAGGGAGGGGAGGTGAGCTGTCAGTGGGCGGAGTGGTCTCTGGCCTGCGGTGGGGTGGTGGTGGCTGGTGTTTCCCTCCACAGCAGCAGTAGGGCCCCCCCACAAGGCAGCACCCACCCGCAGGCACCCAGCTCGGGTGGTCCCAGAGGTCACCGCAGCCACTGAGGGAAGGACCGGGTCCTCACGCAGCTCATGCAGGCAGAAAGGCTTGGGGGGGGGACCAGACTCGCTGCTTTTTTTTTCCTTCGGTGGAGCCTGCCTTCCTGGGCTGCTGCCAGGCTGCCTGCACAGGGATGCCTGTACAGTCCCTGAGCCGTACGGCGCCCAGTGCTTCACTCCATGGCTGTAGGGCAGCAAACTAAAACTCCTCAGAGGTGTTTTAATTTGCTGTGCCCCAAAGTCATTTAAGGTGCATTACGCCGCCAAACATGCTACAGTGGCTGGAATTAATGCACAATACACCACCAATGCGTGCAAACACCAACACCATTAAAGCAGTGCAAAAGCATTTAACCTGCTTTAAAGTGTCATAGACACATGTCCATGAAATATCTTTGAACTGCTCCTAAAGCACCATATGCTCAGTAATGAAACCATGTATAAAACTGGTTAAATGCAACCAACATGAGCACAACTATAAAATACTTAGCCCGTATTGAATAAACATGCTGATGGGAACCTACCTTTTTTTTTTTGCAAAAATATGTATTTCTATATATATAAATAAATATATATAACTGTACCTTCAACACTCCAACACAATAGGAAACTACCATGAGAATAGGTTAGTATTTCCTATCTGAATAAAATACACAGTAGTGCCCATTAAGCACACTCCCTCTCAGCACAAACTCTTTTTCAAGTCATAGTAAAAGGCATTACATACATTTCAACATCTTCCTCTTTGCTTCCACAGCTGAGCCGTATCTTTGTTTCCCATTTCCATGATTCCTGTTTCTTTACCAAACTTAAATGTGTGGCACATATTACCAAATGGGGCCCCAGTTTACCCAGAATCCCTCAGTTGCCTTGTCTCAGCTTTTCACATAGGATTAGTGTGGTTCTACTCTCCATTATGTGAAGCTGGACCAGGTTGCCCTATGCCTCATCTGCATATAAATTATTGGAGGATCCCAGGCCTTATGATAAAAACACCCAGTTCCAATCCTGAGTGGGGGTGCTAATTAGCATATGGATCTTTTGTGGAGGGTATCTGGAATACACACACATACTGCGCAGTGCTGAGATGTGAGGTCACCATGGCTTAAAATGCTGTTGACTCTGCTGGGGCCCAGTCCAATGCACTATATGGCAAATAGTTTATTAGGTTTTGGCCTTGGACCAATATCATGCATAATTTGTAATATATATACATAAGAGCCAAAGTGCTACTTAAAAGTGTGTTTATGGGGAACTTGTGCTAATACTTGCAGCAGTTTCAAAAATGGTAAAATGCATCAATTTTGGATGAACTAAGTCTATGGGTACTATACATAAATTATTACAGGTATATTTATTTCAAGGTCAGTGTTTTCAAAATTGCCCCTCACTTCTATGTGCTTAGGGAGAGCAGGGCCTGATAGTAAGGATGGGGGAAAAGGGCTGTGGGGGGAGTAAGAGGGTAAAAGGACTACCTGACCCCCAGATTTATTTTCCCTGCTGTATCAGTAGGAGGACAAGTTCAAGGCAAACCTCCCATAATTACATTCTATATCTGAAAAATTAAAACAAATTTATAAATCTTCCATATATAGAATCTAATTATTGGGGGGGGGGGGAAGTCATCTTATAATCAAGGTCATCTTATATTCAAGTAAATATTAGGTACATAAGGTGCAGGAATGAGTCTTCATTGAACTCAGTGTTAGTGAAAAGGGGGAGCAGAAAATCGCAATTGGGCTGAGTACTTACTACCACCCCTTGCTGGCAGTTCAACAACACTTGTATGCCTAAATATGATGGTTCTACTTAGAACCCTTAGCAGAGTACATGCAGATAGCTTTGACCCAAGACAATTATGAACTGGTTTCTAATCAGTGACATTCTTAGAACAGTTTAAATTCAGTTTAAACCTGAAGGGGACAGACATACAAGTCTGTTAAATTGGTTTAAAGCCAGCTGGGAGGATCCAAAAGTGTACCTGGAAAATGAAGTATTATTTTGAACTGGTCATGGTGCACTGGTTCAATGTTATGTGTGGACACCAAGCATTCCATGACACAGGTCTGGTCAGTCCTTCAGGCATCTCACAATGCACCACTCCTCAACCCCTGCCCACTGCTACAACTGGTTGCTTTGGTATGGAGCCAAAAGTTTAAGCCTTCTTCAGTAAAAGCTGTCTTTCTAACAACCAGCTGTGGCCTCACTCCCTATTCAACAGCAGTCTTCCATGCCCCTCCACAGCCCCTATGAACCAAAAAGTGAGTCAAAGCACCAACCCCCTCTAGTCAGGCAAGTATACTGAAGACTTTAGTCAACAGGAGTCTATTAAAATTTACTGAGCTCATATTTAGGAGATGGGAAAACAGAATAGTAAAAATACCCCCAGCATTCTCCCCTCTCTCGCCAACTTGCCCACTGCAAGACATATTGGTCCGGGTGCTCCACCCTGTGGTGTCAAAACTACATCCCGTGGTGTGGGAGCTACATCGCTTCACACACAATTTTGAACTGGTTTCCAATCAGTGGAATTTGAGAACAGTTCAAATATTACATTCAGCTCTGTTTTCCATTGTTGTTATGACAGACAGCCTATTTGTGACGTGCTCTGGGCTAGATTCCTATCATGGAAGTCTAAATAAAGATACTTCTATATAAAACACCCTTTGAACTTCTACATTTTTAAAACTTTTGCTTACCAGAAATTTCTGACTTGGCAGATTCTGGCAGCAGTTTAATTTGAGCACAACACGTTCATCTTTCATGATTCAGCTGCATACATATTTACTTGTTATAACTGCTGTCATCATTCCTCAAGTATTGACAGGCTGACATGAAAATATTGGCCCAGATTATTAGAGGTGCTGACCTGGACCATGGCAGATGTTCAATATCTCTGAATATCAGGACAGAGAACTTTATAGACAATAGATGTGCTTACCTTTCAATATAGCCAGATACCGCCATTTGATCTCAAGGTATTGATTTGCATTACTGTTGATTTGCTAGCAGCTCTGCAGTAATACCCTAGGGCAGAACCTTGCTTGGGGCAAGGGGGGTACTGCTACAGACACTAGCACAGCAGCTGTGGGTTGCCCCAGAGACTAACTTGCAAACCTAAGTGGAAACACCTGTGGAAGCTGGGGGGTAGGCCTGTGCGAAGCGGCTAGTATTGGCTTCTGATTCAGATTCAGATTCGGCTCATTAGGGAGACAGTGATTCGATTTGGTGATTTGAATCACTGTCCTGAATCAATTTGGCTGAATCCAATTCAGGATTAAGGCAGCAGCCAAATCTCTGAATCACCTAGGCAATCCCCCACCCATTCTCCCAGCCCTGCCCGCCCCAGCTCCCAATACTTTGGGGAAAAAAAGCCCCGACTCCCTGGGTGCTGCCAGGTGGGGGACCCCTGCTGCCCCCCCCACTGCCCCATGTTGCATGGGGTGCTAGCCCCCCAATCCCCCCCTGCTCCCCCAGGCCCCCCCATGGCTGCCCTGCCTGCCCCAGCTCTGGCCCTTTAAGAAAAAAAATACCCCAAAACCCCTGGACTCACTGGTCCCTGCCTGGTGGGGGGCAATCCCCGCTGCCCCCTGCCACGTGGAGGGCTCTACACGAGCCCCCAGAAGTCCCAAGGCCGCTGCAGGAGCTGGTGAGTCCCGGGGTTTTTCGTCCCCTGCCTGGCAGCACCTCGTGAATGGGGGCCTTTTTTTTAAAGGGCCAGGAGCTGGGGCAGGTAGGGCACCCAGGGGGCGGCCTGGAGGAGCAGGCAGGGATGGAGCCTGGCGGGGGTCCCTCCACGGTCCTCTCCCTCCTCCTCCAGCCCCCTACTTACCGGCATAGAGTCTGGCTCCAGCACCTGCTGCAGCAGGTGGGGACTGTCTGAAACACCAAAGCTCTCTGAATCTTTTCCAAAGATCTTTGGAATCTTTTCCAAAGATTCAGACAGTTTTGAATCAATTCGGACCTTTTAATTGGTCCCCTGATTCAATCTGGATTTAGAGATTCAGCCACTGAATCGGGCCCAATCTCCTCTGAATCAAATCAGCACCCAAACCTTTGCACAGCCCTATTGGGGAGTCATATCACCTGGGCAGGGCTTAGGGAGTATATAAGCCCAGGGCTTGAGCTAGGGCAGCCAGTCTGGCCCTGCAAGCCACAGGTGGAAGAGGTCTTTAGCAAGCTAGCTGTAGCTGAGCTAATGTCTGGGATCTTGCTATACCTGGAAACAGCTTAGGACTTGTAGCCATTTAGACCCAGGATGAGTCAGGGTTTTGTTATACAGCCAGTGTGCTGCGAGTCTTAGTTATGGCTGAAGTGCTTATGTTTTTTGTTTGAGTTTTAACCAGAAGTTTGGGTTGGTACTACTAGGGGTTGTGCAGAGGTCCCAGTGGTGCCCGAGGGGCATCTGACTATTTTGACCCCAGCCAGGGATCAGATTCAAGGCGCAAGCAGGTGACACCTGGTGAGGCTTGGAGCCTAAGCTAGCTGAGGCCATAGCTTGAGAGGGCAAAAACAAGGGCCAGGCAGCCCAGTGCCCATAGCAGGAACTGCATAAGACATCAGGGGGCATCATGGACACTCCTGGGGCTTGGTCCTATTACAGGTGAATACACATAAGTGCAGACTGACACATAACTACCTGATTTGCAGATACAATCAGGTACTTAATTATCACAATGCTTTCATTTGAGCTTGCACCTAAAGCCACCCATAGGTATTTATGGGCATGAAAAAGGGAGGCCAAACCACCTGACTATTAATCCTATTCTCTAAACCAGGGGTGTACCCCATTCTGTCCCTGCAAGCCATGTGCAGTGTAAGCCCCAGACCAGGGAGAGCACATGCTGCATATGGCATGTGGAGCTGAACCAGGTGCATACCCCCTGAGAGCCAATCCAGGGTGTGAGCTGCATGTGGTGTTCTACTGGACCAGCTCTGTGCAATGGCTCTGGGTCAGCCTAAAGCAGACCCATAGACTGGCCCCCTACACTGGAGCCAGAAGATCCAGGACTAGTTTGGCTGGGACAGGCACTTCATGAAGCACACACCTCCTGCTGGCTCCATGCATGAGCTCTGGACTGGGGCCACTGCGTGCTGCACGTAGCACACAGGGCTGGTCCAGGGCATGCTCTGCACAAGATGCCTGCACCAAACCAGCCCTGTGTGCTGGTTCTCCTGTGGATCTGATCTAGCCTGTAAACGAGCCCCATGCTCCTCATCCAGCCCATGGGATAAGGGTACCCATCATGAAGGAGTTCAGCTCCCCCTTGGCACTCAGGTTAGCAGTTTTGGGGTGCTCCTGGATTCTTTGATGCACCCAAATGTTCAGGTGGCAGTGGTGGCTAGGAGCACCTTTCATTAACTCCATCCAGTAAGAAGGATCAGACTCTTTTTTTTCTCCAATTTATATCTGGCCAAAATTATCCATGCTTTTATAAATTCAAGGCTTAACTACTACAGTGTCCTCAATGACCATCTGGAAGCTGAAGCTGGTACAGAATGCAGAACACCACTTTCCGACAGGGGTGGGTCACCATGAGCATGTAACTCCAGTGCTCCCTGCACTGGCTTCCATTAGCTTTCTGGGTACAATTCCAGGGACTGGTTATGACCCATAAGGCCTTAGATGGTCTGGGCCCTGTGGATGTAAGAGACTTGCAACTGTCCTGAGGTTCCAGCGATAGCCGTAACATTCACTGGTAGCCCCTTGGCTCCTTTCCTGCTCTAGGTTTGGGTACCCTCCCTTCCCTCTCACCTGCCATGCCTTGGTGTTCTTAGTCAATTTTGGAAAGGAAGGCTGCCCAAGGATCTAAGTGTGAGACTTACTCTGACCTCCTGCTTGTGGATCCCCCTTGGATCTGGCTGGACTCAATACAGCCCTCGTACTGTGTTGGCCCTTCTGGCCTGTATGTACCCCCAGGTCACCTGTTGCCTTATGGGCTATTTACAGCCTCCAACCTCCCCTATAGCCATGTCAGTGCCTCAGGTGTTATCCATGGCTTCAGTGGGCACGTGGCCCCAATTCAATAGCAGGCCACCTCAGACCTTGACACACATGTTGGGGTCCTCAGCCTTCTCGGCCTCTGCCCCTTTCCTCTGGCTGGTTCCCTTAGCCTAAGCCCACTGTGCCTGACATGGCTTCTGGGTTCTAGTCTGAGTCTCACCCCCTTGAGCTTTGGGCCCCTGGCCCTGGTTCTTGCTCCTCCTCGACTATAGCAGCTTGCATCCTGACCCTGGCAGGCTTAAGCCTTGTGCCTCCCTGGCACCCTCGACCTCCAAACCTCCCCTACAGTGCCAAATCCAGTCCACTGACTAAAATGCAAACTAAAACCATAAGCACCTTGGCCATAATAAACCTCTTAGCCCACTGGCTGTACACCAACCCCTACTTATCTGTGTCTTAGTCTCCTGCCAGCCTTCAGCCCTTATGTAACATCACGGGCCTGGAAGAATTTCAATCAGTCACTGAGAAACTGCCATCTCTCTCTGCAGTGGCCTCCATCTGTCTTTCTCCGGTGGCCTCCAGGGCTAGACTGTCCACCCTGACTCAGCCCTGGGCTTATATCTCCCAGGCCCTGCCATTTTCTGGTCAGGTGACCTTCCCAACTACCCACATGTGCTTTCTGATTAGGCTTGCTGGCTTCACCTGCTTACTGCTGCTACCTAGCTGCTGTAGAAGTGTCTTCCCTTCCCTTCCAGACAGTACTCTGCTGGACTACTGCAAAATAATGAGCTCTGCAATATGCCCTTCTGGCCTCTAGTTTTCCCCCTGGCTGACTATTTCCTTGTAATTAGCTCCTCCTCCTACTTTTTCCTCCTCAAGTAACAGGAGCCTTCTGGCTCTCTGTTACAGGGCTGCCTTTTCCCTCATGTTCCATTGTGATGTTTAAGGTTAGCCTGCAGCAATTTCCCATAAGTACCATCCACATGCCAAGTTTGTTTGGCAAAAACACATGGGAGGTTGTTCTCAACAGTTGCTCCTCACTAGTAGAAATCCCTTCCTTTTATGGACTGTTGGAGCTTAAGCCTGCTCATCTTCCACAGGTGCTGTAAGACCCTTATGTTTGGATAGGCCTTCAGAAGGCAGGGTTACATTTTGGGGCATTCACTGTCCAGGGAGTTTATTCTACTACATATTCTTTTATTTTAATATTCTTTTCCTGTCTTTACAATGTATCTGTTTTCAATATTAAGCCTCACTGAGCCTCTTTTTGGAAGAGTGGCATATAAATGTAATAAATGAATAAATTTATTATTATTTAACTGGGAAAGCTATCATGCTAATATTTACAGCTCTAGAAGAGCAGTTTTGCTAGCTTACAGCGCTTCAAAAAGATATGATCTTCACTTCCATCACAACTGTGATGACAGTGCAACAGGCACACATGAAGTAGCTTTAAACTACATTTAACTACAGGACTGGGAGTAATCTAGCCACGGGAGCATGAATCTCAGTGTGGGCTGCAAAACCCAAAAAGAAGGGTAATTTAAGCCCATACTGGATGCATCTATATGTGCACTTAACTAGGCAGTAAACTAATTTGCTGCAGTGTAAAGCATCACAATCTACACACGTGATGCTATTAGACCACAGCAAACTAATTTTAATTGCTGTAAGATGGTACTGTTGGGGACAGTCCTATTTTACAGCAGCTAAAATAACTGCACCTAAATGTACATGTAAACACTGACCCGGTGTAAACTGCACCTAGTCAGCCCAGTTACCAGGGGGGCCGACCCCTGCCTGCTGCCTAGCCACATGGCTCCGCTCTTTGGGCACTCTTGTGACCCAGCCAGCTCCTCCACCACCTGACACTGCAACCTGGAGCCCAGGGCTGAAGCCCACCCCAACCCCTTTCCCCTCCCCACCCACCAGAGCTTGCTACTAGCCCAGGGCTGCTCTGCCCTGGCTCAAGCTGCTGCGGTTTGCAGAGCACATGTAGATGCTGCAACCGGGGGTCATTAATTCCAGCATGAACTGCACCAGAGCTAATCACACTGCACTAACTGAACGTGTAGTTGTACCCACTGAGATCTATGCTGCTACCCATATCTTAGCCAGCTAATTTTAAGCTAGATAGAATGTTCCTATACTATACTGCCAGGTACTGGTGTAACTGCAGGGTAGTCATTAATAACGTTTCATTTGCAGCCTGTCACTTCACTGTTTTCACATTTTACTTCCAATAGCATTTATTGCATTGAAGGTAACAAAATTACAAGAGGGCATAATTTCAGGAGAATAGTTCCAGAGGTTAAGCTGAGGGCAGCTTTTGGTCTGTATTTTTTATTGTTTCTGCTGATGCACAAGACACAAACAGAGCCTGACATATCTTAAGAAGTAGCTGTAGGGCTGGAAGTCAAAACTCCCCCTGCTTTGCTTCCCTCCATGCTCTGCAAATCTCTTGATATGCAAAGTGTACGAATCTGTTCTGGAAGTCATTGACACAGTAAATGTGAAATCCAAAAACTACTTTTATAAAGTCACTTTTCTGAATACAGTAACAATTTAACCTCTGCCTTTTCTTTATAATGTGATCTCTCTACTTTGTAGTTCACATATATATATATATATATATATATATATTCAGGTAATGTTTCCCTCCCTTTCAGAAACCTCCAATAGAGCTTTTGTCAGAAGTGTAAGCTAATACGAATTTAAACTGTTAAATGGGATGTGATTATGGAACGTTAATTGTAACCATAAACCCCATCCTCCCTTCCATTTTCCTATTTATACCACACAAGTAGATACAGAGCACAAAGCAAAAGAAACCAAATCATACTTGTCAACATCTCTAGCCAAACAATAAGGCCACTGTTCTTATTTTTCTTTTGCATATGAAACTTCACTGGGTATTTACCATGCAGCTGTTCAGATAACTTGGAAATAATAATAATGTTACAAAACATCTTTTGAAGAGGCTGCTACAAGGGTTCTGTTGGTGGCTTTCAGAGTTTGTCTTGGTCTTGTTAGCAGCACTCTATCCATATGTATATGAAGTCATTCTCTCAGATTAATTTAATGTGAAGGAGGAAAAAAAGAAGGGGGGTGGTTTGACTCCCAGCAGATGGTTGCTATTGTAAAAGCTATATATAGAGAACCAGATGAGCTGTAGCGATTTACAAAGAAATAATTCCTTCCAGGAATTCTGTGACATCATAAACCACAAAGCAGAGCTCAAGTCCTTTATGATGTGACATGAACAATACAAAGGAATTAATTCTAGGTCAACTGCTGCTGCCCACTTGTGGTATTGCAAAGCAGGTTTCCAAAAGTATTTACATTTTACAGGAACATTTTTATTAAACTATCAACCTCTCTTCTGATGTTGAAAAAATAGATAAAAGATTAATTTGGGGAGTATATTTGTCATCTTCCTACTGTGGTGTTATGACCTTGACTTCTTTTGCTGAAACCTGTTTAGAATTTTTGTGACTGTGGCCAACAACTGCATATAGCCATTACTGTTTCAGCAAGTACCATCTATAGAAATGTTATTGACAGGAATAAAAGAATTAGGAAGAACAGACTGATATATTGCCTGTATTCAATAAATAATAGAACTATTTTAGAAATGAAGGGTGAAACTTGATAAAAAGATAAAAAAAATATTTATTTAACAATGATATTTTTATGGATCTATACTAAAGGGTTTTCTAGTTTTGAAAAATGATTTCCCCCTTCAGAAAATGAAACCAGGCATGCCTCCTACAAATCTACCAGGGGTTATTAAAGTTCTATGCAGTTTAATTTATAAGTCTGTCATCTCCTCCATCCCAGCTAATCATTTGTTGCCCATACCCATTTCCATGTGGTACACCTTAAATGACAAGAAATGTTGATCAAACATAATTAATAAATAAACGTGTATTTTGTTGAAAAACTTAAAAAAGCAATTACATTTAAAATCTGATTAAAATGTGACATTCCCCCTAATATATATCCCCAAAAAACTCATGCTTTTGTGTTATTTTTAAGATGCACCTAACAGCTTATATGTTGCATATGTACTATTACAATGACATGATAATAATCTTTCTTACTTTATAGTAGCCTTTACTTTTCAAGATGTGTTGTCCATTTATATTTTGCTCTTGGTTTATATCTGCCTCATCTACTTCAGCTCAGGATCTTTTGGTTAACATTGTCTATGAAGACACACACAGACCTTGAGAGTCTTCACGAACTGTACTGATGGCACAAAGAGCAGGGTACCCCAAAACTCCACTCATTTCCTTTGCTATTCCAATACCCAGGTATTAAAAGATCACATAACTAGGAAGAACAGCAAGTTCTGGAATATATATGGAAGACATCTCAAACAATCACAGTTAAAATTAGGTGACTATTTTTTTTTCCTTCACAGTCCATATATGACACTCCTAGGTGACTCACAAATAATTTACCTGATATATACAAACAGGTACTCAGTATCTAAATAAACATTGCAATACTGTACTTCTCTTCCAAAAGAATCAACAAGATTTGAATGCTGTTATGAAATAAAAAGGTCTGACAAAGGTATGGACTGAACCCTATATAGCTCCATGTTTCCAGGTTGGCTATGTTTCTCAAGGAAGAAGCAGAAACTGCCAGAACCCCAGTGAAATCGATTCTAATCTGTAGGATTTGTATAACCCTTGATGAATCTAAACACCTATTTTGTAAGCCTCTGAGTCAAAATAGCTTGATTCTCTGATCTGTCTACTAACTAAACAGAAAGTCTCTGGGATATTTTAAATGGTTTCACCCTATATTAATGAAATGATAATGCTCTAAGAATATTCAGTATATAATCTATACCCTGCTTGGTCAGAATGTGGTTTCAGGAAGAAAACTGGTAAATGGGTCATTTGTTCAAAAGACAAACAGTGACTGCCTGAGGCAGAAATTTAGAATGGGGTCTTTCAGTAACCTTATCTCTATGGAATATCACATATGGATGGCCTGCCATAAAAGCCTGGCTTTCTTCCAGGTCGTTGGGCTGATGTAACTGCTACTAAAAATGCTGTTTTCATAAAAACACTGTAACAGGGAACAAGTTGAAAAGGGAGTCTTCTTAAAAAACTGTTAAAACCTCATGGAGATCCCAGGGAGAAGAAGGTTCCCTAATTACACGGGGAAAATGCATGTCAGTCTTTTAGAAATCTAGCTACTGTCATATGGAAGAAAGCAAGCTGTATTGTTCTGGAGAGGAGGATGACATGCTGATGTAGCTTCCAAATGCACTGAAACAGAGCTAATACAGCAAGTAGTTCAAAATAGCTAGGATCTGGGATTTAGTAGGTAATAAATACTCCTGTTCATCCCAAATCACAAATCTCTTTCACTTGGTAGCATATATTGTATTGTATATTGGAAGAATCTTTTTTTTACTTAAATCAGAATATTATGGGCATTAAAAGACCATGATCTCTCTATATTTGTGAACCAATCAGTAACTAGACTGTGAGGTGAAGGAAGGCTGCATGCCACATGCTCCCACTGTTTCTATAACTCAGAAGTCTGCTGTTATTTGGTTCTAAGACTCCTGAAAAAAAGAAAGGCAACTCTGAAATGGAGTAAAGACCTGTTGTACAATGACCCTTAACCATTCAATCAAAATAATTGTTTTAAAGGTAGTTACAAATGAAAAATGGAAGATGGAAAAGCTGTTTTTTCCTTAGAGGTTTTGAGGTTCTTTGGCAGATAAAGGCCAAAGTGAAAATATGTTTGATATGAGTGCTTTCATCTGGGAGTTGGTGTGTATACTCCATGCAAACAACACATGGCCTGGAAATCTTTCAGTGAATGAAATGCTTTTCCAGTCTTCTCTCTAAAGACATCTGCGCCTTCAAAGGAAGGTCTTCCACTGTCATCTCCATTTTCTTCAGGATGACAAAAGATTGGTGCCAGAAAGCCTTAGTCATAATCACAGACGTTTCCATGGATGGAGACACTGTCAGGAGCACCTATTACCTAGAAGAATGTTTTTGCTATCAATTGCCCACAAGAAACCAATAAATACATACATTTCCTTTCTTTTCTTTTTGCAGCAGTTTATCAATAAAGCTTGAAAATGTATGTTAGGTTAGAAAACCAAACATGCTAGTAAATCCTGGCAATTAGCAATTCAAAGATAGGTTTTTCTACTGAATAAATTGAGATTCTCTGCCTCTTTGGCAAGTTATTTTTTACTCTTGTTGCCCATTCCTTTCATTACCTCCTGCAACTACTAGGAAGTCAGGCACTGTGCAAGTGTACACACAGCCACATTTGGTGAAGAATACTTAATAGCTCTTGGCCATGTCTACACAAGAAGCTGACTGTGCAGTCGTTACTGCTCAGCAGAGTCACAGAATAGCTTTCTCATGATGCTGACTGTGCAGTAGCCCAAAAGTACTGAGCAGTGGCGTCGCAACATGCTTCCTGCCCCATGACACTACTGTGCAGTAGTCGTGGGCTACTGTGCAGTCAGCATCTTGTGTGGACGTGGTGCTTGTCCAGCTTCCTAAAGATGTGCCATAGCTGTTAAAGTCTACCAGTTAAGTTGTGATGGCTCTGAAAAGCTCTTATTTACAGGAAAAGTCAGCCAGCTGTGACTATAAATATGAAGTGTCTAAGAACTTGTGGGAGATCTCCTGAACCACCTTCAACAAATTATACATTTAAGCAAGTACTGAAAGCACTTGCAAAATAGTTTCTGGTTGAGATGGTGTAGATCAAATCACTGTCTCACCCAAAGCAAATTACAGTATTGAGGCTAGTGTGGTCTGTTTTGTGTGAAGCTGATCCCTGTTACAATTCTTCAGGTTTTGCAGATGAATGATGTGCAATATAAGACATCCAAGCCCTCAGGGTAGATGTCAGATGCAGACAGAGGTTCTCATCCTGGAGGGTGGTATAGATTTCTGTTGTGCGATATAAACCTTATGAATTCCAATAAGCCATGGCTGCATGCTGTATGGAAGGAGATCTGGAAGTCTAGGGGTGAGGGTACCAGAACATACTCATATTTCTATTTTCCTAAATGACTGGAATTTTAAAATGTCATTGATCTCCATTCTGACTTGTGTCATCCAAGTGAAGAGACACTTGGTCCATGTCCACACAGGCAGGCACACTAGGTATTTGTACACACGTTTGCACTGCAGTGCCAGGAGCTTTTAAAAGTGTCCAGCACTGCGGCACATACATTTGTATAAATGACAAAATATGTGTCAGTGATGAGAAAATGGTGGCAGTGCACTTTTGAACTAAAACACATCGAAGGTGCTTTAGTTCAAAAGTGCACCGCCGCCATTTTCTCAGTGGTGACATGCATTTCGCTGTTTATACAAATGTATGCGATGCAGCGCCAGGCACATCAGCTCATGTTAGGATTTCTGTCAAATGTATGTATATAAATGCCCATGAGGTCTACAACCATGGCCCCTCAGAGTTCTGGTGAAATCTATGAAACCTTTTTAAAGTAGGAATACATAGGGGAGTTCAACCTCTTCTTGCTCAAAACTCCTGAGAAGGATTTGCCTCAGCTCTTCCCAGGTGGAGCAGGTCAGGGATGCAGGTCTACCTTGCCTACCTTCTCCTGGATGGGAGTGCATAATGGGACAAAAAGGAAGGTGAGTGTCATTTGTCTTCTGAGTGCTGTTGGAAAAAGGACTTATACTTATTGGGATACACTCATTTCCCAACCAAAATGGCAAGTAGCTGCTCACACAATTAAAGCAAAGGAAGGTAAGAAAGACAACTACTAAAAGGGACAAATATATTTTAACTACACAAATCTTAACATTAATATATATTAATGTGTTTACAATGAAGATTTACAAAGTGCATCCAGAAGCAAAAATTGCAGGCTTCCATTTCACAGCTATGGGCAGGAAAAAGGAACTGAAAGATAGTTGGGGTTGTCCTATCTTATCTCTCCACGGGTTTTAAGAACATCCAGAGTGTAGGCACAGCCCCAACGGACATTGCTCTGGCTCCATGGTTACGATCTTAATTGGAAGCTAATCTTCAAGAGTGGAATATACATGAATAAGCAAGCATTCAGGGAAGAAGCATAATTACTACATGAACAACGAGTGCCTATATACAAGCTGGGAGGCTACTCCGACACACTGTAATTACAGTGTGTCAGGGCAGACCCAATTAATTGAGTGAGTCTGCTGGAGCATGGTCATTACCACACTCCAGCCAGCTTTCTTGTCTGGTATATCAGCGTGTTCAACGAGGTTTAGATAAAGTGCCCCTGCCGACATTTTGAAGCTTGGGGACACTGATGCACCAGACGCTCCAGGTGCTTAATTAGAGCCCTCAAGTGGAGTAAAGTGGCTACTGTGCAAATAAGAATCAGACTATACAGATCAATGGAAAGTCATGACATCTTTTCAAGGGCGCAGCAGGCTTCCCCACAATTTTAGCACTGCTAAGCGTGCAAATACCTACACATGATTCACAAGATAAACCTAGAGGTTTCAAATAAGAATCCAGTGTCAAAAACATTCTGACCTGTTTTGGTCTGAGTTCTTTGAAACAGAAAATTGCTGTATTATTTTCTGTAGTAAAAAAACCCTAAAAGTTAGCATTTTCCAAAGGGTGTCTTGAGTCTAAAAAGGTTGAGAAACACTGACCTAGATGAAATCCTGGCTCCAGTGAAGCTATGAGAATTTTGTCATTAACTTCAACATAGCCACAATATTAACGTATGAGTGGGAAGTTTTCAGCATTTTGATGAGATAGTTGTAATCATCTCTTCAGTTATAAAATCAAAGAAACGTACTTGTATAACACTAACATAAGCTATGGTTTGCAGTTATACTGGCAGCAATAACTTTGGGTAGGTGAGGATAAAACTACAAAATGACAATGAGTTATAAACAGCCATAAATAAATATAGGATACAGGTTAATCAGTAGGAAAAGTCTGCTTAATATCACTTATACACTATTAAGTATATTAGGTATACTTGAAGTTACAGATCAAAAGGTTTCTTTTCAGTTATTTGATCTAAAAATATCGAGAGCTAACCAAAGTACTTCTGAAATGTTCCTGACTTTTAAAAGCAATCCCTAAAATTGCTTTTATAGTCATACTTAATGAAAGAGTGCCCTTATTAAAAAAAAACACAAAAACCCTAAAATTTAATGGACTATAATGTGAAATGATGTTAAACTAATTATTATTCCACTAGGACAGTATCACTCATCTTTGCATTTATATAGTTACTTTTATCCATAAAATTCCCAAAGCACTTTAATGACTGTTAAATGCAGTGTTTGGGACAGTGATTGTTTTATTGCTTGTTGAAATTAACTCACCTGTTTTGAAAAGTTTGATGCCATTCTGTGCCCGCAATACTATACCAGAAAACTGGAAGTGGAAATGAATAACAACTGACATAAAGTAGAATTTTGGGAGGCAGAAAGTCATACTACAGTTTAGAACATGGTCAGAACAGGGGTAACATGCCAGCAAGTGTCATTTAATTTTAAATGACCATAGATTGTAAAGTCCTTATTTTTATGTTGCATCCAGGAGAGGGAACTCCTCACTCTGCAGTTCCTCTTGAAGAGAAAAGCAGAATAAAAATAAGTGCCAAGGAACTTAACTACAAAAGGAAAAACAACTAATTTAGGGGGTCACAAGAAGGTTCTCACAGCTATCTTTAAATGTTTAAAAGCTTTATTCTCGATTGAAAAAACATTTTTAAATATTGCCAAAACCCTGCTGTTTGCCACATGCATGCTCCAAACATTTTAAGTGATGGAACAATACTGGGTATGTACTGTCTTCCAAATTCAAACAATAGGAACCAAGAGTCAAAACCATATACTAAAACGTTTCCTTCCTCATTAAAATAGAATAACTTTTCACCGGGGGGGGGGGGGGGGGGGGGGGGCCCTCAAGAAATGCTGGATTTGTTACCATAGTTCCCTGACATGTTGATTTAACTTAACGAAATAAGATTTGAGATTTCTGAAATCCATGCAATATTCTTTGGAAGTTACTGGTTTTATCTTTGTCTTTTAAGTTAATAGACCCACAAATCAAGCAAAGAATTATATAGATTGGAAGTGTTTACCTTTTCATACTCACAGCTGAATACCCTAATCACCACATTGCAGAATAAGGTTCCTTTTGCTTTTTCTTTCTGAGCCTGTGGCCCTTGCATCTTTGGAGGCACCATGGGTTTGCTTCAACAGAATGGGGAGAGAGTACTCCCAGCCCAGACTATTTTATAGTTTGGTAGCTAGGGTCTCCTGGGAAATGGGAGATGTGGGTTTCTTAATCAGGGAGAAATGGGCCCTAGGACTCTGGCCTCTCACTTCCTGGATGAGTACATTATCAAGTTAATGTGCAAAAGGTGGGCATCATCACTACATTTTAAACAGACCGAGCCCTTTTCAGTTAGGTGCTATTCTCAGAAGTGAATTTGTGGCTCTGGATCCCACGTTGATAGAGGTACCAATTGTAACCTGACTCAAGCACCGAAACTGCAAAGAGAAGCAGGAGCTCAGACATAATGGGTGCGTCTACACAAGACGCTACATCACCGTAGCAATGAGCTACGGCAATGTAACTCATTGCTATGGTGATGTAGCATCAGTGGATACAAACCATGACGTTGCTACTGTGCAGTAGTGTCGGAAACAACCCATGCTTTACTGCACAGTCATTTAGTAGTTGCTCCTAGGCAGTTTCTGCCCTTAAAGGAGCAGGCACACCTTAGTGCCCTGCGACACCTTGAATAATGATTCTGGGCCAGGTGCCTAATTTTTAAATGTCCCACCAGCCACACTGGAGGTGCCTGTTGTACCTCTCTGGGTTTTACATTTAATCTCAATATGTCAGTTACTTACCTGTAAAATAGGAATAGGCATATTTTTCCCCACGTGCTTTTACTGGCTTCTATGTAGGTTGCAAGTATCTCTTACTATGTTTTTATATAATGCCTAGTAAAACTGGACCCTAGTCTTCTGTGAAGCAACTGCTAATTATTCAATGACAAACCTCTGTATCATTCCCAAATTTGGGACTTGCTAGCATTTTGAAGTCTCTGTCAGGGCTGAATTAACCCTTTAGTAGGCCCTAGGCAAACAAAGTTGTGGACCCCGGGCCAGTCAAGACCCCCCTCCCAAACCTGGCACTGCCACCAGTGGGAAGCGGGGCTTGGAGCCACTGCTAGGAAGCAGCTGCTGCACCAGTGAGGCCAGCGGAGGGAAGGGGAAGGAAAGGGAAGGGAGGCAGATGGGGCCATTTGCACGACCAATGTGGATGGAAGGACTGGGCCTCCCGCAGCTTAGGGCTCTAGGCATGTGCCTAGTTTGTCTATGTGTTAATCTGGCCCTGGTACCTGTACCATAGACACCTGAAAGTCCAAATGACAATGAAACAGTAACACACTGTTAGCTAATTAAAAGCTGTAGCATGCAAGAGAGAACAACACCCAGTAATGCAAGTAAGGTATACTTGTCATCACTGCAAAGTAGAATGCAAGATAGTTCCACATTTAAAATGCTTCATTACTCTTTCTTCTCTTAGTTCCACTAGGAAGGGGGGAAATCTTTCTCAACTCTCAGCCTTATCTTTTATCTCATTTTATTTGTCAACAGAATCCCTATCATAACATCTATACTTACTGCTTCTATAGGCTTTTTCTCTTCCAACCATTTAATTGATTTGTGTCCAATGTGAATTCCTCTCATTATAATTAACCTTCACCAGAGTTCTACCTTCTGTAATTTGTCCAGAGTGTCTGCACCTTTACTCAGCTTGGTGTCAAGTGTAAATTTGCTAACTGCGCACCCAATCCCAAACTCCAAATCATAAGGAAGATATGAAACAGTAATGAACCCAGGGCAGACCCACGGTAAACCAGACTAGATAACTCCTTTCAATTAAACACTAAAGCACTGATGACTACACTTTGAACATAATGATCCAACCTGTTATGGATCCACCTTACAGTACTTCATCTAAAAATTTCAGTGACTTCTCATTTTCACTCATCATACTATTTATTGTTGAACTTCAGTGCTCTGTATATGTTTTTTCTTTAGATAACATCTTCCACTATTTCGTTTTCCTCTATTCCCCTTATACCAATCACCAACCTAATAATAATCAATCACCCATATTATCTCATTTTCTGTTTTACTTCAGTCTCATCAAAACGGAATTCAAATTTTCCTCCCAATCCTGTACCTCAAGAAATGCTGATAATTCTTCCTCCTTAACATCACCATAACACTCTCTTTTATCATTATTCCCACTACTAACAACCTTAACTATGGCTCAGTTACCTCTTTGAGTAGAGAGAGGTAGTTAGTATTGTGTGTTTGAATTCAGGTAGAAGGCAAGGCACCTTACAGACTAACCCATTCAGAAATGAATAAGCTTATGTAAGCAGCAGCCTACTTCATTATCTGCTATGAATGGACTTGCATCCAATGAAGTGGGCTGTTGCCTATAAAAGTTTATGCATTTCTGAACAACTTAGTCAGTAAGGTGCCACACTGCCCTGCTTTCAATTACCTCTTGCCTCAATTTCTGTAAACGACTTCCAGCCTCTTAAAATACAAATACTAAAGTCAACTTCCTTTCCCACCACTAAAAAGAAGCCATTTTTCTCTTGAATTCCTTCACCTACTCAGGCATGTGCTCAGCAAATCAGGCTGAGCTAGGATCTGTGTAGGGGGATGGTTTTATAATCTATTTTAATACTCTAGTTGCTTTTATAAGTTGTTTTGTTCTCTTGTTCATTCTCTTATTTTATAAGTTATTTCATTCTCTTCCCGTAAGCCACCCTGAGCCTTTGTTGAGAAAGGCAGCAGATAAATCTAATAAATTAATAAATAAATAAAAATAGCCAGTACAGACAGTCAAAGAAGGTACTCACATTTGAAAATGTTGTTCCCTATATAGAGCCATTCAAATGAAATTAGTACGTAAATTATAATTTCAATCAACAGAGGGTTTAGTCACAATTGCCATTTTTCCCAATGATTCCAAGATGTTCATCTTTTTCATTTAGATATGTCATCAAAAACACTAATTCAAACACAGTTTGTGCTATTAATGCAAAGAAAACATTGTCTAGAGGATGTTGTTATAGGTTTTGAAATTACTTTTAGTGTGCTACACTGACAAATATGTAGCTTTTCTTAATAACTTTTCCTGAAAATTTTGGCTACAGTTGGAGTACATGAAAATAAGCCATAAAGAGAAGCTGATTTTGTATACCAGATCATGGGACTATATTTTGCAGATGTTTTCAGGTTACCATAGTAGCTGCTGAGTTTGTCTCTGTAACTGTGAAGTTGGTAACCTAGTTTAAAAAAGTGATTACTATGTCATTTTTTTCCCCAGTAAGCTCCTTCCTTGTAGAAATCAATTTCTGACAGTCACATTAAAAGCAAATCCATGTTTTCCTCGTATTCTGGATGATAACATATCCAGAGATTCAGGGTTAGAATTTACACATGTACGTGTAATGGCCAGACCGTGATGTTTTACAAAAGCCAAAACATATGTTTAAATAACCTAAAGCATTTTGCTCTTAGGATGCAAAAATCAAGAAGCCTTACTTACCATCACCAGTTTAGATCCTTCTAATGCTTTGGAAATATTCTAACAAATTTGAGACAGAGGATATTCTCACTGTTATGGATGAAGGTGCTGGCTTCTTGAATACAGGTTTCCCTTGCTTTATGCAGTTCTGTATGTGCGAATTCACACATGACCTTTTTTATACCAAAAAATCATTATATGCAAGGTAATTTCACTCTTATGCAATTGGTGTGGTGGAAGCCCACAGTCAACTGCTTTGTGTGGAGCATTGTGGGAGTGATGCGCACCAAAATATAGTTTCCTGTGTGGATCTGTGCTTCTCGCTCGTTGTCTGTGACACATGTTTATGTAGTTGCCATCCCCATTATGATAGTGCCCTGTACTTGTGTGTACTGTCTGCTGTCGGTGAGTACCCAAATTATCTTGTAAAAGTGGTAGAAATGGGCCTGGGGGTCAGGACAGTCGATGTCTTGGAACATATCCCTATTTATTACACTGTAAAGTGGGTTCCCGTTACGTGAATTCGAGTTATGCGCCGTTTTCCAGGAACACATGTACAGCATAAAGCAAGGGAAACCTGTAATCACATTTCTGATACAAATATTTCCATCTACATCAATGGGTGTGCATATGTAGTTAATGGAGACTCAGGGCTATAGTTTATTTTTTCGTGTATCTGAAAAATGTCTAAGTATGAAATACCATCTGAGTATTTATCTCCTCATTAACTTATAGCTACCTTTTTGACATTTCAAGACATGTCTTCAGAAGAGACATCTTGAATAAATTACACACTTCTAATATATGAACAAACTTGTTGAGCAAGTTCTCAGGACTGAAAAGTAATCTTGTGATTCAGAGATTGACAATGCTCAACTACTTTAGTATGCCTTTTATATCTACGTAGTTTTTTCAATTACTGAGTGAAAAAAATGAAGGTATCATAAGCCCAGAATAGCAATAATACAATTACAAATATATTATTATATAATTTTGCATTGTCAACTAAATCAACCTAATTTTAGCATATCTACTAATGTTCACTTTAAAATGCAGTAAACTAGTATTTGCTTCTTTTTTCATGTAATAAAACCACATGGACATGTTCCTGAAGTAAAAAAGGACTGCTGGTTGCTGGTGCAGCCACTTCAAATGCAAGCCAGTATGTCTGGTAGAAGCTTTAACATTGTTACATAAAACTAATGATTGGTCTGAACTTTTTATGTGCATACATGCGGGATACACATAATAGCCAAAATCAATCTGCATTTTTATTGGAAAAGACCACAATTGTTTCATTCTAATTATTTTAATTGCAATGTAACATTGTTATATCATAGAAAACTAGGTTCACATAGAAAAAAATAAAGCTCACAAAATAAAAAAAAATACAAATATGAACATGAAAATACACTTCCTGCATTATCACAGGGGATAGCTCTTCACAGAGAACCTGCTTCTTCATTTCAATCCGTTGCAATGTCTAAGCAGTTGTTACATAAGAATGGCTAGGTACAGACATTGCACTTTTTCCAGTTTAGATGGTTGGAAACTAATCTATACCCATAACAAAACAGAAATTCAGGACAAATACAGTTGTTTAAAAATGGCAGATCCTGGTGTAAGATAGACCTGGCTCCATGTAATATCAGACTTACTCAAGCTAGGTTGGACTGATGCATCGAATGTCACTGCCAGGTCCAATCAAGAATCAAAGTAGGCTGCTATTTGCTGATATCCCAGTTGCCTATGAGGTCCCTGCAAGCCCTTCCCCTTAAAGAAACTTGTGTAGATGGACTGATTCCGCCTCAGACTTTTTGACTGTCTGTACTTAGCTGATGTTTACAATCATTTTGTCTCTTATAAAGCCATATGAGATTTATAACAGTATTGGCCAAAGCTTACCTCTGCAATCATTCTGTTAGTGTCTCCCAAGAATAGAAGGTTTAGTGCTTCCTCTTCATTGGTTGCTTGCTGAAGAGACAGGTTTTTCAGATGAATGTTCTGATCTGGGTCTTCCATTATTGTCACTTTTCTAAAAGAGGAAAAAAGGGAATCAAATACCATCCATGCTGTGGGCAAATCAGGACTTTTGTCCTAATATTTTCATTGAGTTATCATATGAACAGAACTGTCACAATAAAAGGAAAATTGAAGATGTAGGCTATCAAAGTACCAAATAAGTGCTTTTTGAGTCTCTGGCCTCTCATGACACCTCTTGTTTACTCTTAAAATGTGAATCTCTTTTAGCTTCTTCCTCTCGTATTTAACCCTCCATCCTTAAAAAAAATAAATGTTTTGTATTTATTGTCTCTATGTGTTTTAATTACTGCCTGCCTGTCCTTTCTCCCATCACTTTCAAAGCAACATCATCTATAACCACTAACTTGTGGTTATCTGTTTATTCTATTCCTCATCAGGATTAATTTTTTTATAAGGGCCCCTCTACATGTGCAGGTAAAGGTGCAATGGGATCTGATGTACGATCCACACAATCACGCCTTCTGCCATGCCACATGTGAATGGTAGGAGGTATGATTATGGGATCATGAATGAGATCCCAACACATCCTATTGCCAGTGTAGGGGGAGTATGATCCCGGGCTCCTCCTGCACTGACAAAAAATAAGCTCCCACAGCTAGAAGCCCCTCAGCTGGCAGGGCTCTCAGCTGCAGCAGCATATCCTCCTGTGGCTAGGAGCCAGGGTTAGATGGGTGCTTGTAGGCTCATGGGTGCAGTTGAGAGCTCCTGTTAACTGACACGGCACCCAGTTACGGCAGTCCATGGGACAGTTCTGTGGTTGGGAGTCCCATCAGTTGCAGGAATCTCAGCTGTGGCAGTGCACAGAGCACACCGGTGGCTGGGAGCTCTGTCAGTTGACAGGATCCCAGCCACAGGAGAATAGGCTACACATGCAAATTAAAGATGGACAGAAACCAGCTCTACAGTTATTACACATTTTCCAGATCTAACTTTTTGCCACCTTCTTGAGGCATTATAGTTCATTTGTATGTGTAGCCAGTCTAAATTAATTGCACAAGTAACCAGGTAACTGCATAATATATATAACATGTAAAGGGGGCCTAAGAAAATGACCAACTAATAATGGCTAGACTGAAAAGAAATCAGGTGTAATCCAAGGATTCTTTAGGAAAAAGAACCCCACACACAAAACCAAAAATCTGTATAAAAACAGCAGACTTTAATTGAATACCTCTTCTTCAAGTGCCATGTTTTTGTCATCTTAGACAGCTCTTATCTATCACTAAACAAGGAATCAATGCTTTACTATCATTCAAGTGACAAGCAGAATGAAACAATATAAGTGACAAACAATAATTCTTGTGGCTGATATCTTGTATTGGACCAGCTATATGGTTGGTATAGCCATAGGCAAACCTTTGGGTATCACAGTACCCTTTCTCAGGCCTCTTCCAGTCAAGCTTTCCAGGCAATAACATCACTGCAACAATACCACAACATAATTGGTGATCTTAGATGGGCTCTGTGGCCAGTCCTTCTTAGACAAAATGCCACCAAAAATAAAATAAAATTTAAAAAAAGCAATAGAAAAATAGCCAGATGGTTAATTTTAGACCTTGCCTAAAATTATTAGGTGATCTCCGTGGAGACTCTTATTTGTTGGAGTTAAGAAAGAAGCTAGGATAGTGTTGTCCAGAATTCTCATCTAACAAGCAGATTCATTTAGGATCCATCCCAGGGGTGCTCAACCCCCAGCCAGCAGGCCAGATCCAGCTGCCAGTACCTTGTAATCCAGCTCATGGGTCTCCCCAAGGGACTGTGGGGAGCCCTGTGAGCTGTGTTCCTGTGTGCTAGATGTGGCACATAGGCCTATCCTGGCATGCAGGGCTGGGCGGAGTTAGCATATGTCACAACCCAATGATTTTAGTGCCTCGGCACGATGGAATTTTCCTGCCACATGAGAGTCTCTGTGCACAGAAAAGGTTTTCTGCTGCAACAGAAAACCCCGGTGCAAGAGAGTTCCCGCCATTCGCATGCAAATTTGTGTCCCACTATTGGCCAGTTATAAATTATTCCTACGTGGCGGCTAGTGATTGGCTTGCTAGCCATATAAAATTCTGTGCGACTTCTGCCCAAGTCGGAGAACTTTGAGCACGCTGCAGAGTGCCTTTGAAGATTCCTGACTTGCAGCTGAGCTGATCGATAGCCTGATCACCTATCGATTCTTCTCCCCGTCGCCGAGCGCAATCCTT
>NW_005841906.1:3797875-3798465 GCF_000455745.1 Alligator sinensis
GGGAGCAGACGGCAAAGGGCTCCAGAGCGACGGTTATCAATAGCGCCGGCCGCATGATGCCGCTGATAGAAAATGGCGCCGAAAGAATCGCGAGCTATCCGGAGAACCCGGAAAAGAGGGGCGGAGCTTCGGAAGACCCGGCGGGGATCCGCCTAGCGACTCCACCCCGAGGTGATGTCATTCCCAACGACCCCGCCTCCTTGCCACGAGGAGGGGGCAATGGGAGGAGGGATGTACCCAACGCTCCCACCTGTAGGATTTAACTCTCTCTCTGCCACAGCTCACCCGATAGCTGTGATGAAGCGTGTTGCGGATGAAGAAGGTACCACGTGTACCACTGTTACCTCTCGCACATGCACCCGACCAGAAATTCAGGAACTTTGCAGGGAATCTAAAATAAAACCAGAAGAAACTTTGGCCATGTGGTTGGGACGATTAATAGTAGAGTTTGGATCTGACATTTTAGACAGGGAAGAAGCGAGTGCCCTGACCCGACAAGCGGCGTGGAGCAGAGGGCGCGCTACTGATTTGAGCGTGGTCACGGACAGTGCCCACTGGGCCATCCCACTCCCGGCCCTTGTAGCGGGGCA
>NW_005841906.1:3801136-3802964 GCF_000455745.1 Alligator sinensis
CCTGCTGGGGCTTCTGGCTGGGTGTGGGGGGCAGGGCTGGGTGGGCCCTGCTGTTTCGGAAGCCCACCAGGCTTCTCCTGGGTCCTGCTGCCCCTGGTTCCTGTCATTTTTGACAGGCACCAAAGACAGATAACTATTAATTTTCTAAATTTGAGCACGCTGCAGAGTGCCTTTGAAGATTCCTGACTTGCGGCTGAGCTGATCGATAGCCTGATCACCTATCGATTCTTCTCCCCGTCGCCGAGCGCAATCCTTCAACGTACCCTTTTCCCTGCCGGCCTGACTCATGTACGGATTCGCTGGCCTGAGCCTTGCCAGCTGGAGCAACTCGTGTAGTTGTTTAAGTGACCAGACCAACTGCGTCATGACTACTAGTGGCATAAGTAAAGCTTTTTGCAACCAATACGCTTTGTCTGCCTCTCCATTCACCAGCCCGCCCAACGACCGAGTAATTTCTAAATCACCTCAAGTCGGCTCCGGCCGTCTGAGACAGCATATACTCCTGCAGCCATGATCCCAGCATGCAGAATTGCCTGGAGGTAGCACATGGCCCTGGGGTTGGGCAGAGGTGGTGTTCAGGAGAAAAACAGAGATTTAAAGGAGAAAATCCAGGAAACAAGTTCCAGCCTGCAAGAGACTGGGGGGAGCGGGAGAACGGCGATCAGGCAGGGAGCACCATGTGCATATGTGCATGTACACACGCATGTGGCAGCCAGGCAGCATGGAAAGCAGCTCCCACAGCTCCCTCCAGGTTAGTCTGTGGGGGGTGGGAACTGCGGCCCCTATAGTTGTTGGTACTGGAATTATGACCCAGATACTTTGTTCCGGATGGACCCAACCCTCAGACTGACCACAACCTTTCCATTTGATAACAGGTGAATTTTACTGATACACAGTCACAGCAGATAAGAATAATGCAAACAATTCTATATCTATTAGTCCCAGGGTTCACAGAGTCAAGGAACGTCCAGCCAGTATGCGAGCTTCACTCTGAGGTTCTTTCTTGAATGTCAGCTGTCAGCAGCCTGGAGGTAGAAGGCCAAGGTCCACCTCTCTCCAGTGGGGTGGGTGAGATGGGGTGGTGGTGTGCCCTCTGTACATGGTGGCCTCGGGTTCCCCTCTTGGGGACCCTTTGCTGCTCCGAAATCCCTCCTTTTGTATTCTTTCTGCCCCTCGGATGACTCTTTGTTCCTGGACATTGTTGATTCATTTTGATGTGGTTGTCCTACTGTCCCCATTCTGTCCGGTCCTGTCAGCATACTCCTTTGTTTCACAGAACCATCACATGCACACATCCTAATTTGGGCTTTTACTGGGCCTCCTAATTTGGTCTGCTCCCCAAAAACAGAAATCCCAAGGGCTCTGCAACTGGACACTGTGATCTGGCCAACGTGGCAGAGTCCCTTATCTCATGTAATGGAACAATGTAGTACATGTCTTCAATTTCCCAGCCTGTGTGTCTTCTTGCTGCTTGCCTGTGTCAGACACAGTGGGCCTTGAAGGAAACTTTGTCATAAACAGACTTTTAGAAATCAATTAACCCTTGCTGTTCTCCTGGACCATTGTTCTAATGCAATATCTACTTGACCTACAAGCCATTTCCCAAAATCAAACCACTAAAAACCATTTTCTAGTCATCATGGTGAGGGAGGGAGGGAGGGAGGGACTTGGGCAAGGGCTGGGGGCACTGCCCAGCCGATGCAATGTGTGGGGCCTGGAGCTGGGGTGGGACTGTGTAGCTGCGGTGGGACTGTGTAGCTGCAGGGCCTGGGAAGGGAGTGGGACAGAGCCACAAGGGGGGGGGGGGGGGGGCTCCCCAATACAGCGT
>NW_005841906.1:3802995-3806611 GCF_000455745.1 Alligator sinensis
GGGGGGGGGGGGGCTGGCTCCCCCATCACTGTGTGCAGCCCTGGGGGGGAGGAAGAGGGAGCATATACCCCCCAGATTTGTGCACGGGGTGGGGGCAGATGTGGGCTGCCTGCTGTAGACTCAAGGCTTCCCAACCTGCTGCCCTTCCTCTCAGGGTCTCTGCAGTCCAGCAGGCAGAACCTGGTGTGGCAGGGCAATGTGGGATAGGAAGGCTTGGTGCTGTCGCCAGGAGCCCTGAGCTGCCTTGGCAAGGCACCCCCTGCCTACCCAGCAGCACCAGGTTCACAACTCCATGCCTCCACACCCCTGCTGCCAGGCAGACAGCAGGCACCTCACCATGGTGACACAGGGCTCCCAGCAGTGGCACCGAGCCTCCCCACTCCACTCTGCTCTGCTGTACCAGGTCCTACCCACTGGGCAGCAGAGGCTCCTGGGAAAGCACAGCAAAACAGGTAGCCCCAAGCCTGCAGCAGGCAACCCACATCCACTCCTCCCACCCAGGCTCTGCTCCAGCCATGCTGCCTATGGCGAAGGGGGAGCAGTACTCCACGCTCTGCTTGGGTCGCAGCAGCTGCTGCCTCCCACAGGTGGTAGCTGGAGCTCAGGCTCTGCTGGGAGAGGAGGGGGCTGCAGACCCAAGTGCCTGGCCCTGTAGCCCTGGCAGCCAGGGGCCCCCTCCACCAGACAGCTGCAGGTTGCAAGTGGGGGGCACCAGTAAGAGTGGGAGTGTTGTGGGTTGGGGATTGAAGGGCCCCTGAGGGGAGGGGAGGGAGCTGTGGCTTGGGTGTGGCGGACAATGGCATGGGCAATGGCTGGGCACTGGCATATCAGGGCTGCTCAGTCACACAGCTGCAGGTAGTCCCACATCCTGGTGAGTGAAAGGGACAGGGGGACCTCTGATTTTCTATGATAAAAAAAACAAAGTCAAACACCAAAAATATAAGTATTTAGAATTTATTGATTTATAATGATCAATGCACTGGTAGGCTTCCACATTACTTTAAAATTATAAATATCTCAATAAAACATTGTGTTCAACTGATACCTAATATATATACTATGTATTACTATGTATATATATTAGTGATGTTTCACTTTAATTGTGGAAAAACACAGATTTGGGGGGTTTTAATCAGAGACTTTTTAATTTTTTTAATCAGAGAATTTGCAATTTTTAAACAGAGAAAGCCATGATCCCCGCTGATTAGCTACTGTACTGAGATGAACCTCATGTCAACCTTTTAATTTCTTTTTAATTTACATATCAAATGCTATCATTCTGTTGCAAATATTGTCATGGAAGAGGGATGTATAAAGTGTAATGATCATTGAAGGCTTTGTAGTTTTGTGTGTGACAGACAGGACCAGGGGATTTGTCTAAAAAGTCCAGAGTGCATGTGAGATAAATTTTCATGCAGTGATTAAATAGTTAGGATTTTTCTGCCATCATTAATATGACTTTCAGTACAACATGCCAGGTGCTATATAATCATGAAAAAAAAACCCCTACTAGGTAGAGGACACTTCCAAATTCAAATATCTGTAGCCAACATGTCCCTGTTAACACAGCATTCACTAAATTTATTCCTCTTTTTATTCTCTTCACACAGTACCAGCAATGAGTGGAAAATGAACTCTTCCTTTAATTAAAAGCAAACAATTAGGGTAATTTTATTTTCATCAAGGCAAGCCATGAAGTTAATTGCACTTGTGTAATGAGGCCCCTACCCCATTACTGAGTGGGGGAGGGAGCCCAGGGTCCACCAGTCTGCCCAGCTCCTCTGAACAGACTCATACCAGCAAAGGGAGCTATAAATAAAATGGCCACCCACCCCAGGTGTGGATAGTGATTGTCAGGGTTGGGGCAGAGATGGAGGGTCAGATGACCCAAGGAGATGCTCATAAACCCAGAAGGGGCAATCTGGCCATGAGAGTCATAGGAATCGTGGGCTGCCTTGAGAGGAAGGACTCTGCACCTCAAAAGGGCATAAGGAACCCTGTGCCTGGAGCAGCAGGTACCTCTAATCTTTTGTGCTGGAGCTACTGAAGGGTGAGATTAACCCCAACAGGGAAGCACTGTGTTTTAGTGAACTTTGTGTTTTGAGAGCAAATGCTCATGCCTTTGTTTTACTTTTAAACTGGAGGACCAAAGTGGCTGTAAGAGGTGGGATAGAGGCTACTGGGGTGATGGCAGAGGCACCCTGAGCCCTGGGGCACTGTATTGTACAGGCAGGAGTGCAAATATGGTTCAGAAGGAGGACTGTGATATATCGGAGGATCCGGCAGCAAAGACTGGGGGGAGTGTAATCCCCATGCCCACAGGGGATGTGCCTAGAGGGCTGAGTGGCGCAGAACACGCAGGAAAGCTGGAGCTGGAGCCTGAGAACCAAGGATACTGGTGTGGTGGACCCTGGACCTCTGGATTCAGCCAGATTAAAAATGAGCTGAGGCCAGGAAGAACCTCAATTCAGACAGGGACCTACCCCAAACCCACATCTGCCTCCTGGGACAGCCTCCCTATGAAACTATAATGTCAAATTATGGTAGGTGAGGTAACCATTGTGGGGAAGGACCCAGAGAGTTCAGAAGCAAAGCTTAGGATATCAGAACTGAGTGACAAGCCAGACTGGGGATGTTGTTTTACCAGCACCATCCATACAGTTATAACTTATTAAAGCAGTGGAAACTCAAAAAAAGGGACTAAGACACAAGAAATTAAGACATTGAGAGAGAAAAGCTAGGTCAGAGGAAGTTTCCCTATACTTCTCTAAAGGATCCCTCAGTATAAAAAGGCTTTTTTAGCTCTGAAATAATGAAGAGATAAAAGTTTGGCTGAAATGAGTGACCCCTAGGGATCTCGTGACACCAAATGTGATATCTTAACACCAAACGTGGAATCATGTTGAGTTCAGTAAGCTATGCATCTGACTCAGACTATGCACCTTGTTTTTAAAACAGAATAAAGTAATTCTGGAAAGAAATTTTGGTGAAAAATATATAATGGAACAGTTTATAAGAAAGAGAAAAGAGTACTCTAATAACAGTTTTCTCCCCTTTCCTCAGGCTTCTTCTATGTGGATAATTGATTTAAAACCAAATTACTGGACTTCATATTGTTCATTACAGTAGTACATAAAGGGTGTGTCTACAGGAAATGCTAATAGCACAATAGCTTAATAATACTGTATAGTAGCACATCACAGCACAAACAGTACTAATACACTACTGCACAGTATTATTAGGCTACTATGCAGTAGTATCACTTAAAAGGTGGTCACTGGCATGACTGTGAAGTAACTTCAATTACTGTCCATTTATTTAGTACTTTATTATATAAGTACTAAATTAAATGTGCAGTAACCACTGTGCATTAATAAACATGTAGACATGACCAAAGAGCAACAAGTGTACAGTAATACAAACTGTCTGCTTCAAAAAGCCAAGATAGATACAACGTGGGAAATGAAATAATAAAAAACGTGAAAAATATGACAGCGGGAGAATGAAACACTATTATATTAGTTTCATATTTTGTTGTTGCAGGAAAGGCTTATTAGGAGAGCATAAGCTAATTAGAAAAACTACAGAAGGGCAGAGGAGTGAGAGGTATAGAGGA
>NW_005841906.1:3806621-3809715 GCF_000455745.1 Alligator sinensis
TAGGACATCTTGAATGGAAGTACTACACAGAAACCCAACAAAGAGAATGCACTTTTATTTAACCACAAATTAATTTAATCAAGGTCAAATTCAAGACAAAGTATAGGGCTGATCCTGACAAGTTTACGTTCTAGTAAAACTCCAGTGCCTTACCTTTGTGTTTTTACTTCAAGATAGCTCATACATGTGAAGTACTCTGAAGTAAGAAGCACAGCTTTTTAAGCAGTGAGAGAAACCAGACAGTTGAATGCAATTCTAGCTTAACATTCAATGCTAGCTGAGCATTCACTGAGAAGCTTAGAAAACTGCTCACCTTCTGATGCTCAAAACCTCCAAAGGGGTTTAGCCTGAAGGTCTGAAAGCATAACAGAATGTCTGCCCACTCTCATTAGCATAAAATGTAGTCAAAAGAACATTTTAAAGGAGTCACATGTTGTTACTTTTTGGAACAACAACAGCTGGACTTCATAATACTGTTCCCTTCCACCTCTAATCCTCTCTCTCTACCCCAGAGCAAGATGGTTTGGACCTCAAACAAGGCCAACACTCTACTACCTCCATGCAGACAAAAGGCATAATTTTGGCCTTTAAAGCAATGTTCTGTGATGATACATTAAATTCTGCCCTCAGTTACACCTGGGCAACTACATGTCTTACACACCACAGTCTAGGACATGACAGATTAATCTGAATTCTGTGGAGATATTTGATTGATTTTGATGTTTTGATACTGCTTGACAAATGCCAACCTTCTCTGTTGTAACAATGTTGTTTTCCAGAATTATATAGAACACTCAGTATATTATTTCAAAGTTTGCATTTTGCTGATCCTTGTCAGGCTTTGGTTTTTGACCAATGGTTACAAATACTTTCCAGCCTTTCATAAAATGATGACATTATAGTTTGGGTAGGAAGCTTTAGGTAGATTTTCTGTTATGTATGCCAAAATGGAAAAAAAAAGAACTCGGGGAGGAAAAACCAGTGATAATGTCCAGTACTCTACCTCAGCCTTTCTGTTTTTATTGCTAGAAGGATTTCCAGACAGAAGTCTCAATTTGCATATGTACAGAGGCTTCCTTTAGAGCTCCCAGAACAAAAGTCATAACCCAAGATGGTGAAAGAATAATCTCTTTTGAATTTATATAAAATTCTTGAACAATGTGATAATAGATTTTCTATAGAATGCCCAATGTATTCATAAAATGTCTACATTTCTTAGAATAGTCCTAAACTTGGATCTTGAAGTGGAAAAGTTCTGTTAAGTTATCCATAATGACTGAGAGGAGGCAGAGGCAAGGTTTTGTTTTCTTTATAAACAGAGAATCCTTTCCATTTGGCTGAGTAGATGGAAACTGTAGGCTCCTTTCTAGCTTACTAGAAGACACATAAAACAGGAGCTGCCAAGTTGTACTGTTCTAATGCAGGTCCTTCCTTGCATCAGCTTAGCTGTCAGTGATGGAAGATAGCTCCAAAGAGTGAAAGTGTCTATCTCGTAAAAATCCCCACTGATGTAAACATGGGTTATTGAACCATATTTTTAACATTACAAACTAGAGCTTTTTAGCACACTGGAACCAGGTGAATAAGTTGTGCAAAATTAAAAAGCTTATAGAGATTAGAGAGAATACATGAAAAGTATCTGGTGGCCATTCTTTAACTGTGTCTATCCTCCAAATCCTTGGAACTGGAGAATTACAAATCATAATAAATAAGTAATACTAATAAACACTCACCTGTGAAATCATATTTTAACTGAGGATCGCAAAGCATTACAAACTAACCAATGTGAGAAAGGCAAAGGATATATACATACGGTGGAATTCTATTTCCGTATGTGCATCCAAATAGAAGTTTGATAGGTAAGTGACATTTTTGGCACTTGCACACATTTTGTGATTCTATTTCCTCTGTGGTGGGGACATGTAAGCATGCACACCAAGACTGAGCATGTGTAGTCAGATATGCACTGGTCAGGCAGCTACATGGCTTCACACACAAAGGGGCATATCCAGAGGGGATGCAGTGGGTTTGCCACACCATCCTTTGACTACTCAGCAAGAGCAGCAGCTGGGAACTTTAAGCCCCTGAAGAAGGTAAGAACTGCCCCTTCTCTTATCCTCTGTGCTTAGAGGCACACCTTTTCTCCTCTCGTCCTTGTCCCTTCTTCCATTCCCCTGTCCCTGCCTGCTGCTGCCACTGTCCATTGTCTCAAGGCAAGGGGAGCTCCTGTCCAGCTCTAGCCAGGCTCTGCAGAGGCTGGGCTCGGCATGGGATAGTGGCAGCAGCAACACCGGGTGGCTGGGTCCCCCTTCCTTACTTGGTGTCTCCATATGTTTCCACCCAGCTCAGGAGCAGATATGGGAAGGGGGAACCCACACACCTGCTACCATTGCTGCCACTCTACCTAGCTAGAGTGGCTGTGGAGCTCCCTCCCCCTGGGTACAGTGGTAGCAGCAGGTGGGAAAGGGGGGAAGAGGGTATGCCTCTGACCAGGGAGGAGAAGGAGGTGGAATTCTTACTTGCTTTGGGGATTTAAAAGTCCCCAGCTGCTGCTTTCATGGTATGGTCTGCATGTCCTGGTAGAAATGGGAGGAGGATAGTGGGAGCAGGGCTGTAGGCACCCCTATAACACTGGCTGCTGCTTCTGCACCCCGCTTTGTAAAATCCCGGATCCATCTCTGCATACACGTCAATTCTGAATGCATACCTGTATTTAAGTCACAAAAATATAGCAGAGAAGAAATCCAAGACTAACAGGTATTAACTCCAGAGGAAGAGGGTCCACCCATTAAACTCTCTGAGCAAAGACAGGCCCTAGAACTGGGTGACTGCTCTAAGGACTCAGATCTTGAGACTAAAACATAGAAAGGCACTTGTAGAGAGATCCAGGCCAAGCAGCTGTACCAGGATGGGGTTTGCATGTTGCATGCTCAGTAGGTGTCTTGCTCTCTTGCTTTTGCTTTCAAATCTCGCCTGCAACAACTTGGTGTAAATGAAAAGAGGTATAAGGAGGCAGTATCTACTTGGAGAAAGTTGGCTGAGGTTGGCATGGGTCGACATAGAGGGTATTCTGTGGGGCTTCTCCTTCCCTACA
>NW_005841906.1:3809725-3821677 GCF_000455745.1 Alligator sinensis
ACACATTTGGCAGTCTTCAGAGACTGCCTTGCAGCTCAGGTGGGGAAAGAAGCCGGTTGTCCATAGTCAGCACGTTTTGGCTATGGTCACTGGATTCTACTGCAAGTTCAGGGTCAGCCAGGCATGGCCCATGTAAAGAAGCAAATAAACCAATAACAAGTCTAATGACAGTGCCTTAGGCTCTTCTCTGGCCCTGCAGGGTAGTTCAGTCACCTTTCTTCAGACAATCCCAGTTCCAACCCCTTGGTTCCAACCCCTGCCCCAAACCAAGTGTGGAGCCCAGGGAACACCTGCCATGCACTGGGCTACCTGTCCGGCAGCACAACAAAGCATGCCCTGGGTACATGGTCTTGCTGTTTCCCCACAAGCCCAGCCAGGGATCTGTAATTTGCAAGGCATGCTGGCAGCCACCATCCTAGTGAGTATGGGGCTTGGCTTGGCCCCTGCTACAGCACTCCTCCTCCTCCCCCCTCCTTTTTCAGGACTTACAATCAGGTATGTATGCATGTAGGTTGTGCATATAACCACTTTGTATATAGCATACTGAGTATACTCAGTCTACACACTTGCTTAGAACATCCACACTGCAGGGAAATAGAATTACACACTGTGTATAAGTATTAAAAATTCCTCTTGCAAAGCTAGAAAATTGTCACTTAGACTCACAAAGGGAAATAGAAAGAGAATTGCCATGTGAAGCTGAAATACATCATCAGCCTATAGCAACACTACAAAAGAATTCAGTGCAGGAGGTACAGAAAAACATATCCAAATGTAATGTTAGGAAGAAAATAAGAAAACAGAACTGACAGTAATAACCCACCTTGCACTTTGTCCAGGAAATAAGAATTAACCCCCTAATCCTTGTGAATAGTGCAAAGGTATCTTCATCTTAAAAAAAAAAAAAAAGTCCAGCATCTCTATTTTACTTAAAGAATCATAGATGTGAAAGGGACTTCATCTAATCTAATCCCATGCACTGATAGGATTTGCTATTCTTAAACAATCTCAGGAGATGAGCATTTGCCCTTTTTTTTAAAACTTCCAGTGAAGGAGTATTACAGCTTTCCTAGACTGCTTTTTCTATTGGCCTCATGTTCTCACAAATAAGATTTTTCCCCCCTTGAGATTTGATCTAAATCTGTTTTCCTGCAGTTTAAACACACTGCCATGTGCCCTGCCCTCCATGGTATAGAAGTACAGTGCTTCTCTCATCTTCTTTACAGAATCTTTCACATATTTATAAACTATGACTATGTCTTCCCCTAATTATCCTTTTCTCCAAAATAAATACGCCTAGTTCTCTCAACATTTCTTCACATGACTTGCTTTCCAACACCCACCTGTATCATCTTCACTGCTCACCTCTGGACCTGTTTCATTTTCAGTATAGCCTTCTTAAAACGCCATTACCAAGCCTCACAGTAGTTCAGGGGAAGCCTAACCAGCACCATGTAGAGTGGTATTCTTGCCTCCTGTAACTTGCATCTAATAATTATGTAATTTGAACCTAAAATTACATTTGCTTTTCTTCTACAGTATCAAACTGCTGACTTACACTGAGTTTGTGGTCCACTATAACCCACATTTTTCTTCAGTGTTTCTTTAATGAAACTGCTAAGCAGCCCTAGACCCAGAAGAGACTGCTGTGGAACCCCATTTGAACATCCTGTTAATTCAACACTGATCCATTTACAGCAAGGATGTCAAACTCACCCAACTCCCTGGGCTGAATCTGAATGGCAGGGCTATTCACAGGCCAGATTTGGTGGTGTGTTGAGCAGTATCAGGGAAATGCAGGAGTTAACATGACTATTACTTACCACCTGTTGCCAACACATGTCCCCAAGAGGGGTCTGTACCCCAGATTTTGGTGGAGAGCCCTACCTCTACTCTCTCTGCCCCTGAATTTCCAACCCCTCTAAAAGCTCTGCAGGCGAGATGCCAAAGCTCCACAAGCCATGTTTGACACCACAGATTTAGCTACTCTTTAGGTGTAGTTTTTTCAACTAATTATGTATCTACCTAATGGTAAACCCATGTACCCCACATTTTTCCAGTTCACTTATGAGAAAAGCATGTGAAACTGTGTCAAGCCTTACTAAAACCTAGGTTTATTTTGTCCACTGCATCCTCTTATCCATCAAACTGGTTATCCTGTCAACAAAGAAATTTAAGTTGGCTTGACACAAATTTCTTCTTAATTTGCTGGCTGCTAATGATTTCCCCCTCATCTTCTAGCTATTTGCAAATTGATTGTTTTTATAACTGATACTAGTAATTTCTCAGCTGCTGATATAAAATTGACTGGTCAGGTCATACTTTTTCCTTTTTTAGATGGATATTACATTAGCATTCATTTGACTTTGCAAGAAGTTCTTGAGATACTGTGTGTTTATCCTGATCTGCAGGATTAGAATGTGCCCAGTTTTCTGGTTACAGCTTCCACTTCTCTTTTTGTTTTGGTTTGGCTGAAAACCAAAAGAAAGTAGGTGTTAAGCAGTCTGCCTTTTTGGTATCTTCTATTAATAGCTCACCTTTTCTACTGAGCAGTGTTCCAATAGTGACCTTCTAACTAACCTTCCCAACTAACATATTTGCAGAACCCATTTCTGTTGTCTTTTACATTTCTTGCCAGCTGGAACTCATTTTTTTTTTTACATTTGCGTTCCTGATTTCATTATATGCATGCTATTCCTTTGTATACTTTCTTAGTTACACACCTTTCCTTCCATTGTCTTCACATATCTCACTTGATTTTTCTAATGGCTAACAAGATCCTTGTGTAATCACATTGGTCTCTTGAGGCTCATCTCTCTTCTGCATTCGGATAGCTTAGTGATGATCCTCCATTATTAGGTCTTTTAAGAACTGCTAGCTCTCTTGGACTCTCTGTTTTATTACCATATTTATGCCAATCTAAGATGACCCTGAATATAAGAATGCCCCCAATAATTAGATTCGATATATAGAAAATTTATAAATATACTATAATTTTCCAGGTACAGAATCTAATTATTAGAAGTCTGGCTTGAATTTGTCCCTCCCCCACTGCTACAGCAGAGAAAATAAATATTGGGGTGGGCACCCTCTTGCCTTCTGCCCCCACAATTCCTTCCCCCTGCCCCTTACTATCAGAACTTTCTCCCCCTGAGCACATACCTACTTATATGCAGTACTTATGTTTTTATCTTGTATATCTTCACCTTCTAGTCACCTTTCATCACATACCTTCACTCACACAAAGCCCATAAACACATTACAAAACATGCACTCATGGGCCTGGGCTCCCATGCAACTGCCCACCAGTCTCCCTACCCCAAACAGAGAGTCCCTTAGTCCACAACCCATTACAGGGTTTAAAGTCTCAGTTCATCCATTGTTACTGTCGCTCCCACTGAAGGATACACTGCTGTAACTTCTGCTGTCCTCATCACTGTCTTCTGATCCAATTATCTCATCATCCTCTTCATTGTCACTGTCCATTTCCCCACCGGGGGAGGTCTTGGAAGATCCTGTGCCAAGTGTACCTCTGCCAGGTGGATTTGGCTGCGTCCTCATCATCCTCTGCTACCAATTTTCTGGTAATACAACTGGAGTTCACTTAGGGCCATTTTAACACAGTCTACCATGTCTAGGTTCATGTGTCTGTACATCAGGAGGTTACTGTATTTTCACAGGGCACTCCTGACGCAAACTGATCAAAGCAGGCCACTGGGCTCCCCTTCTGTTTGGTTAGATGCCTGTACAGTGCCACCTCTCTGGTCAGCTGTCCAACCTGTCACCGCTTCGCAGAGCTGCTTTAACTTTTTCCACACCTCCTTGGCATAGGAGCAGAACCATAGGAGGTAGTCGATTGTCTCTGTGGCTCCTTGGCATGTTACCCTTGGGTCTTCCCAGCTGCCCCTCTCTGTGTCTCTGAGCCCTCACCTTCTGGTGGGGCTCAGTGGGCTACCAGCCAGTCTAAGTCTCTGTGGTCTATGCAGTGCAAACTACGTATGATATTCATCCAAAGCCAAAGGCTCATGATTTACTGTATAGTTCATTGGGCTGGGCCCCAGCAGAGTCAGTGTTTCAAGCTATAGTGACCCTACTCAGAAATGCTCAGTATATGTATACTCCAGATTGACCCTTTGTTGGGAGAGGAGCAGATATGTGCTAATTAGCACTCCCACTGAGTCCTGGGATCCTTCGGAACTTTATATGCAGATGAGGTCCAGGGCAACCTGGTCTGGCTTCACATCATGGAGGGCAGGGTAACACTAATCATGTGATAGGCTGAGAGAAGGGGCGATAGGGAGATTTTGGGTAATCTGTTTGGGGCCCTGTTTGGTGATGTTTGCCAGACATTTACTGCTGGTAAAGAAACTGGAATAATTGGAAAGGGAAAAGACAAATGCAGCTCAGCTGTGGGAGTGAAGAGGAAGTCAAAATGTTGTGTTGTGTTGTGGCTCACCATGCTTTAAAAAGAGTTGGTGGTGAGGGGGGACTGCACTTAATGGACACTACCATATGTGTTAATCAAATGGGCAACCCTAATCTATCCTTGTGGTAGGTTCCCATTAGCAATGAAAGCCTCATCAATGCCTTAAAGAGAGAGAAAGGGATCAAAAACAAATGTAAGGATGTAAGAAGTAAAGAACAGAGACTCAAAACAATAGCAGTGGTGGCAAGTAAGCATGCGGTGGAAAAAGGTGAAGAGCAAAACTGAAGATCTAGAGACAGAGAGTGGATGAAGATGGAAAAGAAAGAAGGTGATGGCAGCAACAATGAGAATGACACCAGAAGGAAGACAGGAGCAGAGCAGAGTAGCAGACAGAGCAGAAACAACATGAGCAGGTACATCAGGTGAGAAGCAGAGGATGGTGGAAGCACAGTGGCAGGCCGGGCCACTAGGAGTTGTACACCGAGAAAACATGAAAGAGGCACCAAGACAAGCTAGAGAGGAGTGGAGGCTGCAGAAAAAGGGATCTTTAACCAGAGATGGGAGGAACACGGGATCAACAGTGAACAGATATGAATTCCTGGCAAAGGTACTGTTTGAGATTTTGGAGGTGCAGGCGCAGTGTCTCACCAACTTGATAGCTTTCTTGAACTGAAAAATGTGGGAATTAACTTACTGGGAAGGTTATGAGAACTTTTAAATAAGTATTCAGAGGAACATGGGAGGGAGGAATGAAGAGGGATAAAGTTCATAGCAGGGAAAAAGTAAAGAGAATGATTATAGTTTAAATGTACATGGACTTACTGAATGCAGAAGACACAGAAAGATGGATGGAAAAATATATCCAAAGGGTAATGTCAGTAGAGATAGTAAAGGACAAGTATGGTGTTTGGACTGGATCTTATAGGGCATGAGTAATGTTACAAGCAGATGAGTTGAGCCCAGGTGGGGTGCTGCATCTCCCACCAGTGATCCAGATCAAGGCACAGTGGGGTTTTATACCATAGGCAACCAAAACAATGCAGTAAATGTGGAAAGGAGGGGCACCTGTCTGCACACTGTCCCCTCATGGTGTGCTACAGATGTCAAGGGATGTGGCCAAGGTTCTCCCTAAGGTGCGTGTGTGCGCGGCTGCGCACAAGTAAAAATCTTGCCGCGCACAAACTTTTTAAGGCTGCACACCCGCCTGGAGAGGAGCTGGGCATGGAGCGTGGCAGAGGCACCAGGGCTGGCGTGGGACACTTACCAAAGGTAAGCTCCTCACTCCAGGGCAGGCAGCGGCTAATCCACAAGGTAGGACAGGGCCTGGTGCGGACTCCACCGGCTCTGGGGAACTGCTCCGCACCCCCACATCGCCTCAGGGAGCGAGGAGGCACATGGCATCAGGGCTGGGGACCAGAGCAGTTTCCTGGAGCCAGCAGAGCCCACAGAGCAGTTCCCAGCTCCGTCCCTGCTTCACCATGCCTCTGGGAGTGAGGAAGCACATGGTGTTGGGGCTGGGAAGCGGAGCACTTCCCCGGAGCCCGCTCCAGCTCCCAGCCCCAGCCAGGATGACACCTGGGATTGCACTCGGGGACTGATCCCAAGTGCCGAAGGTTGGGTACATCCATCCTCAATGAATACATCATCATCTACTAATGGCGGTAGTAAGAACCTATAATTAATGCTGATTAAGTGCTTGGAGATTTCAAAATAAAGATGCTAAAAACTTGCAAGTATTATTTCTATTATTTTCTGTTAGGGCACCCCCCCCCCCCCCCCCCTCTTTTTTCTCTTCTTTTCCAAACTTCTCCTCCCAGACATTTTTCTACACTCTTAAAAAGCTGCAAGACCAGATTGATTTTGTGCTGAAATAAAACACCAATACAGTGCTTACTCAGCCCCCAATGCTAAGTTAGTGGCTCAACTGGTGACATTGTTATACAATAACACGAGAAGCACTGTGCAACTTAAAGGAAAGAAAGACTAATGTTAAATATGCAACTGCAGATGAATTTGTAGCATATTTAAAATATAAATTTGCATTTGTAAAAGGTAGCTAACAAGAAAAGCTCTACTCTTCTGCGCCATGTTTCAATGGCAAACGATACAATTACACTCTCTTTAGGGACACTTACCGGCGGACTGTGGCACGCTCACAGACTGAAGCGGCGTGCTCATAGACTGCTACTCCTTAGAGGGAACATTGGATGTGGCACAAAACACAAGAGTGCCAGGAATCCCTAAAATACACTATTTGTAAGGGAGATGGACACTTTTACTGTAGGTTTCCAAAAGCCTTTGCAAGTATAGTTGGACCCCCTGAAGAACGGCAAAACTCAGAGAAGGAGAGCGAAGGAGGCGAGGGGTTGGACACTAAGGTAGAAATGGTGGAAAAAACCCCACAGGAGGGTGAAACAGAAAAAGGGGAGCAAAATTTCTGTGACTGAAGCAGCACAGGAGGAGCTAGGAGATGGAATGGAAGGGAAAACTATAATGTGTAGGCTACGCCAATGGGTTCCAGGGATGGGGTACTACTCACTCAGACCTCCATGCCTTTGGGGTTCTGACCTCAAGTCAGCATTCAGCAGAGACTGGTGGGGTGGTAAACAGCTTTACCTTTATCAGGAACAGGATTCAGCAACTCGCCCATTCACAGCTTGCAGGGGCAACAACAACAACCCACCACCACAAACCACACCCACAGGGCACATGGGGAGAAACTGGGTTGTCCCACTGCTGACCCCTTAAAAGTACATTACATATACCACAAAGACAGGAACAGGAAGCAGCAGACATGGAGGTGGGGGTGGGGAAGAAAGAAGATACCCAATAGACAAGAAGTGGAGATGGAGCAAGAGAAAGAACCAAAGAGACAGGCTGGGAAAAGAAAGAAAATGTAGGGGCTGAAGAGCGGGAAGAAGAAACTTGATAATGAGGTTGGTGAGTTTAAGGAAGAGCTGGAAATCAGTTTCCTGCTGCTAACACCTCTAGGCTTCAGTCCAGAGTCAAGACAAAAAGGAGGGAAATGGCGGGGAAGTGGGAATTTGCAAGCCTTCCTAAATCCGAAAGCAATTCAGCAGCTTACAAGTGCTACAGGAATGTGAATGAGGGAGGGGGAGGAGTAGATCACCCCGAGCAGTAGCACAGACAAACCTTAAGGACAGGTGAACTAATTTTAAAACAAGCATAAAAGGCATTGACAATAGTTTTGCTTAACGTAAGGAGTATCTTAGCAAAGAAGAGATGGGAACAGATTGCACTGGTGTTGAACCAAGTAAAGGCAGGCATAATAGGCCTACAAGAATGTGGTATATCAGGGGAAAGGGATTATAAATGCTTTGAGAAAAGGAAATGGAGACCATCTTGGTCAGAGAGAAATGAGAACAAATCAGCAGGGATAGTAATATTATAGCAGAACCCAGAGCTGAGAACAAAGCAGGTAGAAGAAGTTATCAGTGCCAGATTGCAATGAATCATACTATCAGCTGGAGGAACAGAATTAGAATTTTTCAGTGTATATGCATCACCAGAGAGGGAGGGAAGGAATGTGATGCTTAGAAAGCTAGCAGTTTACATGTTTGGAGGGAGACCGCACATAATAGTGAGAGATTTCAATTGTATAACTGAAATGAGTGACAGAAAAGGGGAAGGAAAAAATGGAGCTTTGGACAGCTCATCTAGACTGTTTACAAATATAATAAAAAGAGTAGTTAAGAGAGATGGGGCAGGGGAGAAAGTTTTCACTCGTACAGACCCCAGTGGAAAGAAACAATCAAAAATTGTCTATCTGTCTGTAACAAAAGATACAGAGATAAGTGTGTGAGGGGAGGCAAGGGGTACACAAGGTAAGCCCAGATGGACAGGAGCAGGTGATGCTTACCTCCAGTGCACAGAGAAGCTGACCTGAGAAGAAGGACCAGCCACCAGGGTTTTGAAGCACATGCTCCTTCTGGATTGGAGGGAGGAATGCTGGTGCTGGCATTTCAGGCCTGGGAGAAGGACAGAAGGAGGAGGAGTGACTGCGGATGACAGCAACTAGAACCAGAAGTAGCTGGAGCTGGCAATCTCCCACAGAGGACAGTGGAGAAGGGACTGGGACTCCAGAGCAGAAGGGGTCAAAAGAGCCCTAACTGGGTCTGAGAGAGAGCCTGCCAGGGGGTGGAGTGGCTCAGCAGAGTCAGTGAGATGGAGGGGAGAAAGCAAAAGGAAGAAAGCAGCTGCTGCCATGAGACTGTGAGTCTTAAAAGGGTCCTGCCCCTTTTGAAGTCCATTTCTCCCCTGGTGTTTTCTTAGTTGATTCCTTTTATTTTCTGAACTGTGTTAGAAAAGGAAAGGAAAAGCAGAGATTTTCTATTGATTCACATGACCGTAGAAAGGAATGGTTATGAACTGAGTGACTAACACCAGAAGGAAATTGATTTGAGTTTGTCTCAGCACTGGACTTATTTTCTCTGAGAATCCATTGGTAGAAACTGATAGGCCCATGTGGAAAGGCGAATTGATTTGTGTTTACCTTCTTCCGAAAGTTAGAATGAACTGATTGATTCATACCCAAGCAGAAAACTGATTTATATTTATATTCACCTTTGTTCTGATTTTGAATGGGCTGGTTCAAATTAAGCAACAGGTATTACAGAGAGACTGACACAGGCTGTTTACTGCTCAGACTTGATAGAATTGTAGACTGGAGAGTGGCTGGGCTAAGGTACGACCCACAGGGACAACTAACAGCCCACGAGCTCAATAAAATCAAGAAGCAGACAATCTCTATCAGATGGGACACAGTAAGCGTGGGATGTAAGGGGAGGAGGAGCCCCACAAAGAAGACCTAACTGGGTGAGCAGCAAAGGTTATTACCTGGCCTGCATTCACTCCCCAATAACTATTAAAAAACATTAAGGTGTGGCAGGAGAGAGGCAGGCATCACAGGCTGGGGATTCATAGATTAATAACAATTTATGCACCTCTCACCCCAACAAGGTGTCGGGCTGTTAGGGAACACAGCCACATAGCGTCCCCACTCAGAAATAAGGAAGAAAGAAACCATACATGTGGCTTTTAGTATTTACCAGATGCTGAAAGTGGAAATGAGTCTTGGTAACCATGGCTCCATGAGAGGGTAGGGACTGCGGAAGTTAAATAGGCAGCTGTTAAGAGATTGAGAGGTATGTCAAGTGTACACAAGAGAGCATGAGGGGTGGCAAATACTGAATAAATATTTTGGGAGTGCCAGGGAATGGCGGATGATGGTGAAGAAGAGGACAGTAGAATTCTTCAGGAAGGAAGGTCAAAGACGCGTGGGGAGAGGAATGAAAGAGCTAAACAAGCTGCAAACAAAGATGCAGAACTCGCTAAAGGAAGCTGCAAACGGAAGACAGATAAGAGTTAGAAATTTGGTTCAAAAGAAATACGAGAGAAATGTTCTCAGCACAAGCACCCTGGATGGGAGAAAATGAAGAATAGTCCCAATACTTTTTGGCCAGAGTGAAGGTGACAAAAGGAGAGCTTAAAGCAGCGCAAGAAGGTGGTGGTGCCTGGGTGGAAAAGCAGGAGGAAGTGTTGGGGGCAACAAAAAGATTTTACAAAGAGATGTACCCAACGAAGGAAACAGGAAGAAGGATGTCTTGGAAGAGACTGAAGAGGAAGCAAAGATGATGGAAGAAGAGATAAACTTAAAGGAAGTGGAGAGGTGTTAAAAACCTTTAAAAAAGGGAAATCACCAGGAGCAGATGGACTGCCTATGGGCATAGGTGGGGAGGGATGTAATGGACGTTTTCTAGGAAATAACAGAAACAGGAGAGGCAGGGAAAGATTGTAAAACAGGGATTGTGATCTTACTCTTCAAGAAAGGAGAGAAGGAACTCCTGAAAAACTGGTGAGAGACTGATTACACTCCTTAATATGGACTATAAGTTCATGGCCAAGACACTGGATTTTAGGATGAGTAAAAACCTTGAAGACCAAGTATGCATAATACCAGGTACAAGGATCTCAGAAGTGATCAGAGGCGCACTACCCCACATCCAAAAAAAGAAAACAAATACAGTTACAGCAAACCTAGATTTAGGAAAAGCATATGACAAAATGGATCATGATTACATATTCAAGGTGCTAGGAAAAATGGGGTTCCAGAGAAATTTTTCATATTGGATATGGTTATTGTACACAGAAGCAGAGAGTCAAGTCCAAATCGATGGTCACCTAAGCGGAGCCTTTAAAATATATATGGGGTGACACAAGAGTGCCCCTGTTGCCAATACTATTTATGTGCAGCACTGAACCATTAGCACAAAGAATAAGATAAGACAAGGTCATAAGCAGAGTAAAGATACTGGGAGGGGGTGAGGTAAAATGCATATTATACATGGATCATATAAATGTAGTAGAGAGAAACTTTCAATAGAGAGGGTGATAAAGCATATATCAAAGTATGGAGAAGTGATGGGGGCTAAACTAAATAGACTGAAAAGTTCCATAATGGGAGTAGGGAACTGGCGGGGCTTGGAGAAGTAGGGCCCTCAAATAAGACAGAGACAAATCAGAGTGCCAGGGATCCTGATCGACACTGGAAGGAAAGGCAATACAACACGGGAAAACGTGATGACAAGGCCACGGCAAAGACTTTGGTTATGGTCTGGAAGGACACTGTTTTTTGCTGAAAAAGTGGTGGTGTTTAAGGCTATGTTACTGCTGATTATTCTATATATAGAAATTGTATTCCCACCAATGTGCCAGCAGACAGCAAAAGTACAGAGGGAAATAAGTGTGTTCTTCTGGAATACCAAAAGAGAAAGGTTCACTGGATATGTATTGTACAAAGCAAGAAAGACGGGTGGATGGAAGCTGCTGGACTTGGGATTGTTTTTCTATGTGAAATATTTAAGCGTGATATGCAAGACTGTACTGGAGAGAGAGGGGAAAGCAGTGCATATCACACTATTTCACGCAGCTGACATTTTTGAGGAAATAGGAAGTATAGCAAATCACTTTGAAGAGTCCATGGGCATGGCAGGCACCAATTCATTACATCAGAATAGAAGGATTCATGCAAAGGTATAAAATAGGGAAGGTAGCACTACAGGTCCTAAAGAATCATAAGAAATTGATGAAAGCAGTGAGAGAGAAACACAGGCTGGTGCCAGTGGGCAACTTCACAGAAGGACAAGTGAAGAAGTGTGTGGCAGGTAAACTACTGAAAGGGGAGCATGCTGACCTAGTGAGAGACGTGCAACACAGATGGGGCTTGATTAGCTCATCAAAGTGGCCAGGGGAGGGGTGCAAGGAAGAAAAAACGGTAGGGCATGTGTTTTAGGAGTGTACACATGCAAAGGGGTGTGGGAAAGGGGCCACTCCTTTCTGAGTGTAACCAAAGTAAACCTGTTATTACCACTGGAGATGGTACTATATGGACTTATAGCAAAGGGACTGGAGGAAATGTTATTAAGGACTTTATTAGCATGTGTTAAAACTAGTTTATGGAAAGTAAGAAAACTGCATATTTAAGGGGTTTTGTTTTCACTGAAAGA
>NW_005841906.1:3821706-3852709 GCF_000455745.1 Alligator sinensis
GTGTGCCTAAAAATGGGGCTGCATGAACTGAAACTACATCGATCAGGACAAGGAAAAGATTGGAGAGGAGGAGACAGAGAAGTGGAGGAGAAAGGACTGGATACACTTGCTTCACTAAACTAACGAAGAGGATTGATGGGAAGGGTAGAGAGTTTCAGGTGGTTACTGAGGTAGCAGTTTTTTCATGGGGTTCTGTATGAAGAAAATGATTTCTGTGGGGGGAGGGTTTGTGGGAAGTTGATGTATGTTGTTTAAGGATTTAATATATGTAGTTGTATGTGTGTGATATTTAGTTGTTTCTATGTTATGAAGTCTTGGGTTGTTCAATATGTGTAGTTTTGTAAATGTCAGGTGACGAGTATCTTTTTGATGAACAAATGTAAAATAAACATGGTTCCTATCAGTATTTTTAACACCAGGGAAGGTGCCGGAGCTGGACTCTCTGAGCCCTGGCCTGATACTGCAGTACTTCCAGGCCCAGTGCTCATTCCTTCCTGGGGGAACAACTGCCTGTTTTGTTTAGGGTATTTTTTTTGTTTCTTTTTCATGCATGGCCCTTAAAAAAAGAAGGTTCCCAGCAGCATGTTTGCCCAATATGGGTCATGTTTTTTATAGTTATGCTCAGTGTTGGCTGCATTTAATCAACTTCATAGTTGGTTTCCATTGCTAAGTACATGCAGTGTTTGGCAGCAGCTTAATGATGGGCAATGTATTTAATGAGGTTTCCTTGTATGCAATTATAAAATGAGGGGTTTTTCCCCCTATGCCAATTTCACAGGAAGGAACCTCAACCTTCATATGAGTAAATATGGAACACGGGATAAGAGGTGACAGGTGTTAATAGATCAGCTTGGAAAGTGACAAGGAAAAATGCAATATTAAGAACCAAGAGTCCAGACCCCTGGATTAATGAGAATTTAGGAAAGGAGGGAATCATTGGATAATGTATAAATGTTCTGTGTTTTTGTTAGTCTTATTTACAAGAGCTTTAGAAGCTGAGGGAAGCACGTTTTAAGTTTTGAAAACTTAATGTTTCATTTTCTTCTAGTTGATCTAGTTTTTCTAAGTTAATGTAAACTGATAAACGCATATTTTAAGTTTGATACTTTTTTGTGCTGTTGGCCTGTAATTGATGCATTTTTTTAAACACAGTATAAGCTGATGGAAGCAGGTTACGTTTTTGATACTTCCATAATTAAAAAAAAAAGTTCCCATCAGTATATTTGCCCAATATGGGCCATGTGTTTTATAGTCATGCTCAGTGTTGGCTGCATTTAATCAACTTCATAGTTGTTTTCCATTACGGAGCATATGCTGTTTTTGGCAGCAGCTTACTGATAGACAATGCATTTAATGAGGTTTTCTTGTATGTGAATAAGACAAGGAGTTTTTTGCCCCATTCTGACTGAGGAAAAAATACCTTGTCTTGTATTCAAGCCAATAAAGTACTTTGTCTGTTCATGGCAACCTTAATTAGCATTTTTCTAATAATGCTTCATTTACCTCATCCTCTGGATTTGATGGGCCACAAGAAACCCCTCATAATAACATCAGCACTGTTCCCTTTTGCCCTTTATCTTTACCCAGTCAGGGGAACTATAACACCTAGTTTCTGCATTAGCAATTAAGCCATAACTTTCTTTACATACAATGATCTTCAGTTAATTCTCTGTATTACTTGGATTTGTAGATAGGCACCCAAGATATTTATATATTGTATGGTGTTTTTTTTCTTACAAGAGGTTAACCTCTTGCATCAGTAGCAGTGTTGCCAGCAGGTCAAGGGAAGTGATTATTGCCCTCTATTCAGCACTGGTGAAGCCACATCTGGAGTACAGTGTTCAGTTTTGGGCCCCACACTACAGAATGGATGTGAACAAACTGGAGAGTCCAGTGAAGGGCAACAAAAATGGTGAGGGGGCTGAGGGACAGGACTTATGAGGAAAGACTGAGGGAACTGGGCTTATTTTAGTCTAGAGGAGACTGAGGGGACTTAATAACAGCCTTCAGCTACCTGAACGGGAGTTCGAAAGAGGATGGAACTAGGCTGTTCTCAGTGGTGGCTGTGGCGAGGTGGGCTTCTCTCAGGCCAGCCATCGCCAGCCTCCCACCTGCCTCTGGGAATGCCACTCACCTGTCTCGCCCACCACGACTTGTTGGAAAATTAATAGGTTGTTAAATAAGGCAGAAGGCTGCCCATTTCTTGTCCAATGCCAGGGGGCACTATCTGTGGCTCCATTCCTCCCCTACACCACAGCCCAAGCCTCGCAGATGGCATCCAGATGTTAACAATCACACCAGCCCCGCATTAGGCTCCAGAATCCTCCCGGCAGGACCCACCTTTGATCCCTCCCCTAAGGCAGCCTACACCACCTTCATTCGGGCTGCCGAGCTCCTTGTAGCTGGGTCCCCCACTCAGGACCTTCGGCCACACACAGGCCCTTGCCTCACCTCCAAGGCTGGGCGGGGTCCCAGGCACACGACTCTGGGTGCCCCTCAGGACGGGCACCTGGCCCTTTTAACCTTCTTGGTCCTGGCCCCAGCATGGACCAGTCAAGGGGGCACTCTACTCCTGGCCTCACTAGCCCCACCTTCTCTCCAGGCCCACCTTCCCGGGTGTGGAGAGCTGGGGTACCTCACACCATGACTGGTGCCCCTGGGTCTCAAAGGGGACTCTCACTCCCCCCTGGTACAGCAGGTAGTGGTGCTACTTCAGATCTTACATTTGACCCACACTCGGCCTCCCAGCAGTGGAGGACTTACCGGGGTCAGGACTCACATCTCTCGCTCTGGGGTGAGCCCCTTTCACTCGGCCTCAGGCATCCGAAGACTTACCTGGGCCTACTCCCCTTGCTTGGGGCTCCACATCGCCCCCCTCACTTCGGGCTCCAGATGTCCGCCCCTTACTTGGGGCTCCCCCACCCCTCACTGGGGCTCCACAACTCCGCCCCCTCACTTAGGGCTACCAGATCTCCACCCCTTACTTGGGGCTACCCCCTCACTGGGGCTCCACAACTCTGCACCCTCACTTAGGGCTACCACACCGCCCATCATTTGGGGCTACAGATCTCAGCCCCCTTCACTGGGGCTACCCCCTTAACTGGGGTCCTAATTTCCACCCCCTCTCACTTGGGGCTCCAGACCACCCCCTCACTGGGGAGCCACAGGGTTTGCTCCTCGATGGGCTCAGGTGGCCACAGCTATGCCTGGCCCCAACTTTCTCTCTCAGAGTCTTGCACCCCCGCAGGGCTCAGGTGGCCGCAGCCGTGCCTGGCCCCACTCTTCTCCTTGAGGCCTACACCCCCACAGGGCTCAAGCAGCCACAGCCATGCCTCGCCCCAACTACCCGCAATGGTATGCAAACCCACCCAAATATGAGGGCTAGGGTTAAGGTTCCCCTACCCGCCTTTTACCAGGGTGATAACTGGCCTGGCATTTTCTGGGGGCTCCTGTGCCACTGAGAGCCCTGCCAGGCCACCCACTCCCAGCAGGGTACAGTTTTAGGTCATGCCCAGGACCAGGAGCCTCCTGACCGTCCCCTACAGCTCCTCCCTTACCTCCAGATGATACCAGCAGCCTTGCAGCCAGGCGATATTGTTGCCTGGCGTCCAGGCAGCAAAAATGCCCTGTTTATATGGGCAGCCCTAGATCCAAAAATGGCTGCCCTCATCAGGCACCTGCCAGCTGCTAGCTTCAAGGCCTTAAAGTGGCAGGCATTTACAGTGCCCTGCCACAGTGGCAGATGACAAAGCAGCAATGGTCTCAAGTTGCAACAAAGGAAGTTTAGGTAGGTTAGATCAGGGATGGGCAAAATATGGCTCGTGGGCTGGATGTGGCCTGCCAGATCATTCTGTCTGGCCCGCAGGACCCCTAGAATTTTTTTTTGAATTAATATTTATTTGTCTCTGGTTCCTATCAAAAGTGACAGGAGCCAGGGACAGTAGGACCCAGGGGAAGCCACAGCAGGCCTGCCCTGGCATGCCCTGCCCAGCCAGAGGGACCATGGGGCTGTTCCTGCCTGTACCGGAGCGGGAAACTCAGATAAGAGGTGCTCAGGACTGTGTGCGCTGGTTCCCACCTGACCATGGGGCTGGGGTGGGGGGGCTGGGAGTGAAGGGTCACACGGGAGCCAAAGCCAGTGGGGCCGAGAGCAGGGTGGCTCCCCTCTCTCCCTGCTGGGGCAGCCCAGCCCAACTCCATAGAGCCCAGCCAGCTGCGCCACGGGCTCCTGCCATCCTTCTCTGTGCCCCAGCGGCACTCGCCCTGGGGCACTGCCCAGCTGTTGCTAGCTCCCAGCACCCCTGTCTGGCCCTAAGAGCAGTTCAGGGGGTGCCTGGGGCTGCTGGGGCAGCACGACCCGGCAGGGATGTGGTCCAGGGCACAGGGAGGCGGCACAGAACTTGCATCCCACGCCTGAGGCTTGGGTCAGCAATGACCCAGTTACCCCCCCACCACGGGAGGCTCGAGAGGGTGCTGCTGCCCTGGGGGGAAGACCCAGGCCCCCCTGCCCCATAGGGGCCCAGTGGCAACTCACTCCCCCGTCCCAGAAAAGCAGCCGCGGCTCCGCTCCTGCTCCTGGTGCAGCCTCCCCGCTGTTCCGGCTTGGTGGGGGCGAGGCAGGGCAGGCCCTGCTCTTCCAAGGGCCTGCTGTGGCTTCCCCTGGGTCCTACTGCACCTGGCTCCTGTCACTTTTGATAGGAGCCAGAGGCAAATAAATATTAAGTTAAAAAAAAATTCTAGGGGCCTCGTGGGCCAGACAGAATGGCCTGGTGGGCTGTATTTTGTCCACCCCTGCTCTAGAAGCACAGCTCCCTTAAGAGCATGTTGAGGCACTACTAGTTCAAGAATGGCTCAGAGGATAGGGCACAATTTACTGAAACACTAACACTACTTCTAATAGAAGAAAAGGTTTATGACTCCCCATCCAAGTACACTTTTATGTAAATATATGCAAATATATGTAAATGGGTATTTTGCTTGTGAAATGTGAAAGAATTAGGTGGTTAGGATTAGAAAGAATGAGAGAAGGTGGTTTCTATTGCTGAAGAGCATTGCCATTCTGTTTGTAGGTTCAGATTTGTTTCTTAGTTGACTCTCTGTCTGAGAAAGAAGAGATTAATTTATTTTCTTGTTTATCTTCCAGTGAGGAAAGCAGTCCTAATACCTTCTAAGGACTTGACTGTGCGTTTCTGATAGAATTTGTGAACAACTAGGCACATCTATACATGAAATTACTATGAAGCAATAAACTCTGCAGTTTATTGCCATCTGAATGTGAGCCCAGGACTGCAGCATGTTGAGCTGGGTCAAAGCAGCCCTGGCTGGCAGGGTGCCCAAGGGGTCAGCCTGCCAGCCGAAGGCTGCTCCCCCTGACTCAACCTGCTGCAGAGGGTCTGGATGGGGCACAAGGGTGCTTCAGTGAAGGACTAGCTGCCAGTTCGCCCCTGCACTGAAGCACCCCCATGCCCCATCCAGCCGAGGTAGCATCTATGCATGTGCTGCTGCTAGTCAAAAACTTTGCAACAGCATACGTGTAAATACAAGTACTATCCTGCTGCAGAGTAAATTAGTTTTCTCCAGCCTAATAGGGGCACACATGTAGATGCTGAGATGCTTACTGTGCAGCTAATTAGTCTACTGTGCAGTAAATGTCTCGTGTAGACACACCCACTGAGTTAGTGACCTAATTCATATTTACCTGCTTATTTAATACAATGCTTCCTCACTGAAAAGAAAAGCTTCACTAAGAAGAACATAGAAATAAGATGAGTTGCATAACTAGTGGTCATAGCTGGAGCTGTAACAGGGTGCCGAGCCTGGCTCCTGTTACGTGCGGGATACTGGCAATAACCGGGCCCGCTGCCTCTCAGGCCAGGGGCCTGCACCAAGGTCCCACCCTCCCGCACCAGGAGATTTACCAGGATGCAGCGGGGAGCCTGCCCCACTCCCAAGGACAAGCAGGACCTGCCTCAGATTTAGAAGGGTTCAGGGCTGTACCTGGCTATAGCAGGCAACCAGAAGTGAACCCAGAAGTGCCTAAAGCTCCAGGTCTGATGATCTCCTGGCTACTGGGGGTCACGTGGTGAAGGGAGCCAAAAATTTTGGATCTTGCCAAAGCTGGTCTGCTTAAAGTAAGTGAGTAAGTGCCACTCTTCCCCCAGAGAGGGGACTGAGAGCACCATCTCTTAGTTAGGAGTGGTGCAGATCTGTGCAGAGGCACAGAGATAGACTTAGAAGCAGGATGAGTGAAGACTGCTGGGCTGTGCAGCTTGAGGATTGAAGCCCAGAAGGGTATCTGGCTGAATGAAGGTTGGAGACAGGGTTCTGGCCAGCGGACGAAGGAAAGCCAGCTTGTGGAACTTTGAACATTAGAGCCAAGTTCAGGAGGCTGGGCTCATAATAAGACTGTCTATGGGATCTATCCCTGGAGATCCCTATAAAGGACTTTTCCAGGGCTGACTATGAGAAAGAGGACTGATGACTTGGAGGGTCACACTCAAATAATTATAGGGAATGGTAACTGAGAGAAAGGGGATGAAGCCTGAGAGAGCACGAGGCTACAGCCAGGACCTACTCCTGAGCTCCCTATTCTGGGGCAGGTTATCATGGAAGATTCTAAATTCACTATGCGGGGTGCCAAGGAGAGGGTGTAGGGGGGACAGAGACCTGTAAAGAGAACCTATCCACGGGAAGGGACTGCAGTCCTTGTTACTTCGGTTTCAAACATTCAGTTTCCCTTTCCTTTTTCATCAAGGCATGGCTGGTGAATCTAAGGAAGTGGACTGCAACTCAGACCCAGAGGTGTGGAACCCAGCCAGTGGCAGGAGCATTGCTAGATGTGAGTGATGAGTTAAGACCATGATTTAAATTAGGAATCTAAGGCAGAGGACTGCAACTCAGACCCAGAGGTGTGGAACAAGACCAGCCAGTGGCAGGAGCATTGCTAGATGTGAGTGATGAGTTAAGACCATGATTTAAATTATTGACTTTAGAAGGTATTACTGACTGAGCCTTCCTCATATTGGAGTAATGGATCAATAAATAAAGATATCCTTTTCTGAATTGGGAGGACTATTTTAGGATCCATGCTGAAATTAGCTCTCAGCCTCAGGGCCTTGAATCAATCCACTTGGAATATTTTTATGTGTTATGAGTAAAACAAACTTGTAAGAAGCGACTCAAAACCGTTTACTCTGTTATCATTTCCTGTCTGTTCTCTTCCTAGTAGCATTCAGAAAAGCATGGATTAGCAAACCTGGATTTCTATTAAATTTTGGTGTGCAGCAGAAACACACACTAAGCACTATTCATTCCAAAGGAATGAACTTTATAGTGAAAGGCCTGACCTAATATCATGAACCTCAGGAATTTCCAGTGTACTAAGAATTACTGGTATGTAAAAATATGGGTCTTGTAGATCCATGGATGGAAGCCAGTCTCCAGACTATATGGTTTATGTAACCACTAAAAACGGGAATGGCTGACACACACATTGTTTAGTTTAGAATCAGGAGCTATCTTATGGGGTTTTAGCATTAAAAACTAGATGGAATAAAATCTGTCATTCATCCTGCGCGCAGTTTTTTTTTAATTTTCCTGTGGCTTCCTTTGTTAAGTGATCTATGAATTCTTGTTATACTATTTGGGTTAGTCTTGTATGTCAGTAGTCTGGTGACCCCTTAAACCCTTGGAGAACAGTAGAGAAATAAATAAGATTGGGAGTGCTTTTGAAGTAAATTCTGAATTTTCTGTTGTTATAAATAATATTTTTAATATAAAAACTTGGACATTGTCCCTGAAGGAGCATAATGCCTGCATATTAAAAATGGGTTGTGTGATGAAACTGGTAGTCATTTTTAAGGTTTCAGGCAGTTTTTTTGGTCTTTGTCTGAAGTCTTTCCCCTGTTATGGAATTTAGTTGTTCCTTGAAGATTATGTGATGTGTGTGAGTTCTCACAGGTTTGAAAGTGAACATCTTTTTCAGGAAAAAGTTGGTCAATATTTTATTAGATCTTCTATCCATCTGCTTGTGTGAATCTACATAACTAATAATTTAAATGTCAGACAGTAAATTCTTTTGACAGTAGCTCTTTTCATCTTGTATTCAGTCTTTATGTCTTATATAATATCAAGCGAGTCCTCCATGATTAATAAATTATACTGATAATAATAACAGGGAAAAAAATTGAGTCAGTCAAGTAAAATATTGTGGCATGCCTTCTGAAGGCAATCACCAGAAACACTTAGCTCCAGTCCTTCAGAGTCTACACTAGCTTCCAGTGGCTTTCCAGGAGCAATTCAAGATGCTGGTTTTGAGTATAAGGCCCTGAATAGCCTGGGCCCTATGTAACTAAGTGACCACCTTTTTCCTTATGTCCCATTAGTGCCATCATCCATGCCTTGATAACTTCAAGGCTAGACTACTGCAATGGCCTCTATGTGGGGCTGCCCTTTAAGACTGTCCAGAAGCTGCAGCAGGTACAGAATGAGGTGACATAGCTACTGGGTGTATCTACACAAGACGCTTTACGACACAGTAAACTAACTCATTGTGCAGTAAAGTGTCACCATCTTCACATGTGCACCATTAACTGCGTAGAACATTAGTCTGCATATGGCAGAACACCTTTGGTGCCTGCCACTTTAAGCGCTTAGAGTAAGCAGCAGAGCAGCCTGCAGGTGGTAGCAGTCCCAATCAGGGGTCACATGGCCATCAGGAGGGCTTCCTGATTGGGAAGAGGGCACAGCTGTTATGGATAAGAGCAGGCCCTGAGCAACAGGGCTAGCAGTTTTGCTGCAAGCAGCTGAAGGGGGAACATCACCCGGCTGGAGCTCCTGCTCACATAACATCTCGGAGGTACAGGGAAGGAACTATGGGGGATGGTAGCTAGTCCTGGGGCATGACCTAAAACAACACCCTGCTAGGGTAGGATGGTGTGGTGGAACTGCCTGTGGCGAGGTGGTCCCCAGGAAATGCCACACCAGTTGCCTCCCTAGTGAAAGGGTACCTTATAGGCTCAGCCCCCACAATTTGGTGGGTAACCCAGCAGGAGGGACAGGGAGGGGGCCAAGCACATCTATGGACACCTGAGTCTCATAGGGTGCAATACCCAGAGGCCCCAGTGAAGGGGAACCGAGTAATGGCCCCATTGAGGGGGCAGAAGAGTGCCCCAAGAGGGGCTAGAGGCAGAGTTCAGCTGTGTGTGGGGCAAAAGGCAGGCAGCCATGTAGATTAGGGTCTGCGTGAGGGTGGCCTGAAGGGCTGAATGTGAGCTAGCCAGAGTGTGTGAGCGAAGAAGCCTGAAGGGCCATGTAAAGTAGGCCCAAGGGGGACCTGAAGGGCTGCATGGACTAGGGTGGGAAGATTGAGGCCAAGGAGTGGGCAACGTGTTTGGGGCACTGAGAAGGGCAGAGTGTTAGAGGACCAGCAAGGGGCAGAATTTGGCCCGGCCATGGGCCAGAGTTGTCACCAACTTGGGATGCCATCTGCAAGGCATGCAACACTGTATAGAGGAAGTTGGAGCAGTGTATAACACCCTTGGCATTGGGGCACTTAATGGACAGCCGCCCATATTTTTATATCAGTTTTAAAATGGCAAGACATGGCAGGCAAGACAGGGCACACTGCCCTAGACAAGTGGGCAGGCCGACATTGACCATATACTGCACAGTACATTAGTCTGTGCACCATTTACTGTGCAGTAAATACAGATAATTAACTGCAAAATAGATACTGTTCAGTAGCTCATGTGTAGATGCTGACCAGGACCAAATATGTGCACAGGGCCTGGAGACAGCTGCTACTGCAGCTGGCAGAGCTCTCCTGGACCCATGTGCATGGGGACCGGCCTGAGCTCCCTGCCAGCCTCCAGGCTAGCACTCTGGGGGAACCTGGAGCTTCTCTTGGCTGCTGCACGGGGCCAAAGCAGGATAGGATTCGCCATGTACCAGTAAGCCATTATAGCATTAACAGCATGAGTAGATGCACCCACTGACAAGGATGGGTTGCCAGGAGTACTTCATTCCAGTGATTTAAAGTCTGCACTGGCATCCAAAAGCATTCTGGGCACAATTTAAGGTGCTGGTTTTGACCTATAGGGCTCTAAATGGTCTGAACCCTAAGTACTTATTGGACTGCCTTCTCCCTTATGCCCAATCACAAACCCTAAGGTTAGCTGAGGGCAGCTACCCGCAATTACCATCAGTGCACCACATTCGCATGTTGAAATGCATGGGAAGTTGTTCTCTCCAGTTGTTCCTCAGCACTGGAACTTGTTCCCCTTAAAGCCCACCAAAGTCGGAGCCTGAACACCTCCTGGAAGTGTTGTAAGACTTTTTTATTTGGGCAGGCATTAAAGCAAGCAACTCTAAGCTGTGATATTGTTTAGGGAGTTTTGGTTTCATATTTTCTTAATATTTTACTTGTTTTTATAAGTTATTTTGTTCTTTTACTGTAAGCCACCCTGAGCTTTTCTTGGGAAGGACAGCATATACAATCTAATAAATGCATAAAATAAAATTGGCTCTTTCTGATATCATAAGAACTATATAAACTTCAGATAAATTGTACTGTTGCGGAAGGTGTCATACTGGAATCATAGAACTGATAAGCATGTTCAGAAGCTCTTCAGCTTGACCATCTTTTATAAAAACAAGAGATGAAAGTACAGAATCAGGCAGTCTTCCAACTTCTGTTTAAATGTTTGACAATTATTGTGTTTAAAAACAACTTGCAGTTGTACACCTCTTCATTTAAGTGAGTACTTAATATTTTTTATGCATTTATGACTCTAAAAGGATTTCCAATGTCAATTTTTTAAAAATTAAATGATTGCATCTGGACAAACCGTGTTCCAAATTAATTTGAAATGGCTTATCCATAAAAATTACCCGTCAGGTTTAACTTAATGAAAAAGAATACAAGGTGAAATAAGATGTATATAATGTGTTTGTATTATAATTGCAGTATCAACTTTGTCTTGTATATAATATCACCAATTTATATGAAAACAAAATTAAAAATCATAAGCCTATTTCTACAATCCTTGCACAACCAAAGCTCTCAGAAATAAAGATAAAATGTGGGTTTACTGAGATTTCTAAATCAAATCACATCAAACCGGGGGGAGGGTAGACTGGCCTATTGAATATCTGCACGGTTCCCCTATTGATTCAAGTTAGTCTGCTGTGCTCTGATATCCCATCATGTACTGCAGTTTTCTCTTCCCCTCCTCCCCTGCAGGGAGACACTCTGACACTTGGCCCACACTCAGCTGCTCCAGCACTGAGCAAATTCTTTCCCCAGGGCTTTCTCATGACCAAGGATGCTTAACTCCTCTCTCCAGCCTAGCCTTCAGCTGCAGGCTCCACAAACCAGACCCCAGCATCAATCCACTCACTAGTGGTCAATGATACCTTACTGATTATGAAGAATCCCTTGCAGTTAATGAATTTCTGAGCACTTTGAAGCAGGCAGAGGATGAGAATGTGGGTGCCATTGATGGGCTCCACACGATGCTCTCCTACAGGTTCACAAAGCAGATGAATCAGTTTGCCAGCACATTCTGGATTACCAGGCATATCTCCTGGATGGCTGCTCTAGCTGTGGACTTGTCCACACCAAAGTGGTTGGCGATGGAGTGAAGGATGTCAGGGGTGGCAAGCTTCCAGATGGTGATGGTGACCTGCCACTCTAGACTCAGGGGTCGGGCAATGCCATTGTCCTAGTGTTTGATGTCAGGGGCTGTAAAGGGCGCAGCTGTAGCAGAAGACAGAAGGTCTGGCCTTCAAGCCAAATTGGAACCCATGTGTGTGGCTGTGAAACCACATGACAGGAAGGCATGCGGTTTTGGTACACATAAATCCAGTGCCTGAGACCAAGCAGTGAGTCTGGTCCTGAGTGCTGCAGGGAGAGGACCTCCTGGGGAGATGGCTGCAGGCACCCAAGCTACCCAAAAAAGATGGAAAGCGAAAGACGAGGGGAAACTTATGGCTGGCCGTTAGGCAGTGACCCAGAGTGGGGTGAATTTTAGTTGTGGAACAATTTGCTGGTATTTATCTTGAGATTAGGTTTCAGACAACCGGAAGACCAGGTTGTGGCAACAGGGGAGGACAAAGGTCATGGAGAGGTGCCTGGTGGAGCACCCTGGGACAGGCAGCCTAGCCTGGGGTCACGGAATCAGGAGGCTGAGGGGTAGCACAGAGAAAACATCCCAGCCCAGGGTCAGGGACCCAGAGGGCTGAGGGCTGGGGTAGAGCTACAGCAGCAATGGTGAGGTCAGGGGCCCAAAAGCCTGGTGGTGCTAGGCCAAGGCCAGGAGGGCTAAAGTCTGGCGTAGGGGGCTGATGCCCAAGATGGACAAAAGCTAGACTAGGGCCAGGGGCCCCAGTGAGAAGTGAGAGCCATGCCAAAGGCCTGGCAAGCTGAGTGGATTGGTGGACAAACAGGCCAGAGCACCCAGTGGATGAACTCTAAGTATCACTTAGAGCCCATGAATATAGCCCATATGTCACAGGTGGAGAAAGACTGAGGAAACCCCCAAGCTCATGGAGGGAGCCCCAGAGACAGAGGGCAGAGAGGAGGGAAAAGAAAAGGGAAAAAATAAATTACTCACCGCAGGATGCGAGGAGGAGCAGGGACGGCCGGAAAAGCCCGCACACGGCCAGGTCGACGCCTCAAGTCACCTGCGGACGGCGGGTGACGTCATCGCTAATCACCGGCCGGCGGCGATAAAAGAGCCGACCACGGCGAGGAGCAGGGCGCGCGTGTGGCTGAAAGAAAGCCGGGAGAAAGCCGGGTTGGTGGAGTTGGCTGGAGGTGCGGAACGCCGGAGCCGACTGCCGGCGTGCATAGCGGAGGACTAAAAGAGCCCGGGGACGAACCGACGCCGGAGGACGACACAGCTGCGGCAGGCAAGCCGGGGAAGAGCTGGGTAAGAGCCTCGGCAACGCGGAGGGGCCAGCAGCCCGAAGAAGACCCAGAGAGAGGGCTGCGGTCCGGGGAAGACCCGGAAGGAAGGCGGTGGTCCAGGGAGGACCCGGAGAGAGGGCTGCAAGCCAGGACAGACCCGGAGAGAGGGCTGCAAGACAGGATAAACCCAGAGAGATGGCTACAAACCAGGGAAGACCCGGAGAGAGGGTTGCTCCAGGGGACACGGGACAAAGAGTGGCGAGTAGCTGGCACAGGAAGAGAGAGCTAGCATACCAAGTCACAAGCGGTGACCCCGTTAACACGCAGAAGGGCGACGGGGCTACGGACCCCACCAGGGGGTTTAACAGGGGCAGGGTCATACCTCACATGAGGCGCTGGCTACAAACCAGGGAAGACCCGGAGAGAGGGTTGCTCCAGGGGACACGGGACAAAGAGTGGCGAGTAGCTGGCACAGGAAGAGAGAGCTAGCATACCAAGTCACAAGCGGTGACCCCGTTAACACGCAGAAGGGCGACGGGGCTACGGACCCCACCAGGGGGTTTAACAGGGGCAGGGTCATACCTCACATGAGGCGCAGTGAGCCGTAGTTAAGTTTGAAAGAGGTTTTGTTTCTTTTGTGTTACCCCGGGTCAGAAGGGGCTGAGGCATCAATAGGGAGACTGAGCGAAGCGCGAGCTCATTAGTGGCGTGCCTGAGGGAGTACGCAAGCACCAACAGAAATACCCAAGGTCCGCCGGGCGGGGTAAGGGCGAGGTGTAGGGGAGGAGGAGCCTCACAGAAGACACCTACGGCGCAGGTAGCTGAAGAGGGTAATCGCACTACACGAAGCCCCACCCACTGAGAGATCAAAGTCGTGGCAGGCGAGAAAGGGGCGGGCTGCAGCGCGTGGAAAGACCTCCCCAAAGGCTACTGGCGACAGCAAGCCAGATATCAGAAAACCCTCGGAGCAAGGAGGCCCGAGGTAGGATGTTTGAGGCCCGGCGGTTACACCAAAGGGAACTGGTGTCCTGAGACACTGATAGTGATAGGGGGCCACAGCTTGATGCCTGAGAGGCAAGACTGGGGCTAGCCAGGTAGGGGAAATACCAGCTGGCAAGGTGAACTGAGACTTTCTCTGGGACCCTGGGGCAGCCTCTCTAAATACTATGAAAGTTCCATCAAGGCATGGCAGGGGAGGTAAAAATGGGAGGGAACTCTGAGGTGCCAGAGTGAGGCATGAATCTCTTAGCTCTTGGCTTGGATGGGGGGTATCATGGCTGTGCTTTGGGATCAGATCCTGCTACAGGGGCCATCTGGGCAATGATGTACAAGAAGATGGCCCAGCACATCTGGAAGTTCCCCAGCCACTGCTCATTGTCCCAAGTGCCCAGGATGATCAGCTTCCACCAGCTGCCGCTGGTACTGCAGGCCCAGAACAACAGTCAACAGTTTGGAGGTAGTGCCAGAGTAGCCCAGAGGACATGGTGTCCAGGATAGCCTTGTCTTTATCATCCACATGGAAGTCCTCAGCTAAGTCCAAGAAGTTTGGTGGCCACAGGGTGAGGTAAGTGGCCCCACATAGGTTACCTGGCTCCTGGGTTGTGGGCATGAAGGCATGCGCCACTGTGATCATCTGCTAAGCCATCTCCAGATGGGCATGTGAAATGTCTGACAGCCTCCAGCGAATGTCTTGCAGAATGACAAGAACGCACCAAGGTTCCTGGTTCCCTGGTCTTGGGCACATGTGGCAGGGTTCCATAGCAGGATACAAGCAGAGAGACTAACACATATGCAATTGTCATGATACGGCCTCCCCAGAGATGGCCGTGATGTCCCTAGGGCACCGTGACCATGCTGGGTCCAGCCTATGGGCACCTACTAATCTCGCCTGCCACATCTTCCTGATTCGAGCTGCTGTTCTGTCACAGCCCTGACAGACTCTTCTAAACCCTGTGGGTTGCTGGACCCCTTATTGGGTCCCACACTCAAGAGGTGCCTTACGATACCCCCAAGCCTTATGGGCTAGATGCGTGGCTCCAAAACCTTCCCTTTACCATGCCCCATGCCTTGCAGGTGGCAATTAAATGTTGTCCCTTTTTATGATGCCTCCATCTAGCTTGGCCTCCTGTCATTGCACCCTCTGGTGCTGGGCTCTCCACAGCCCTGTCGCTGCGCCCTCTCAGGTGCTGGGCTCTCCACACAGTAGTGTGCCCCAATGAGGCCTCCTCCTCCCCAATAGCCTCAGCCTGGTCCACTGGTTTAAATAACAACAGAAAACACAAGCCCCTGGGCTACAACACAACAATAACATAGGGTCCACACTCTATCCCTTTTAAGAAGGCACGCTTCTCTCTCAGTCTAATGGGCCTCCACCCCACCAGCACTTATGAACTCCTATAGTCCCTACCAGCAGCAGAACATGCAGTCAAGCACCTCCAAGTAGCTTCCTTTATGAGAGCTCCTTCCCCATTAGCTGCTGACAGAGAACTAACCCTCTAGCACCAGCCCTGGAGTTTATGTGCGCCCAGGGTTCTGCCTGGCTCCTAGGGCCCTCTCTCTAGGCAGTTTCTGCCCTTAAGGAGCAGGCGCACCTTAGTGCCCTGTGACAGCAATTAACAAGAGAGAGCACTCACTCCAGAAGCCTTTGGGCAGGGCAGGACAGGAGGAAGGGGTCACTGTGAGGAGGAGCTCCCTAGGAGAGGTGGGGCATGGTTCTTCATGGTACCCAGCCAATCAGGGCTGGCCCAGATGCTCAGTTGTGCTCGGCAATGTCCAGCAGTCCAGGGAGCCCACAGGGCATGCTAGGATATGTGCACAACAGCCCCTGATCTGCAGGCCATTGCCAGAGTAGGCTGCCTGCACAACTCCACAGCGAATGCCTGCACACAGCTCTACAGACTGATCTACACTTTAGGTTGCTCAAACTAAACCATATAACTTAAACCATTTCTTACCTACTCTTTGTAAATGCTTGTACACTGGAGTAGCTTCTATTTACCCTGAAGAAAATTCAGATTTTTTCTATTTCTAGAGATATGCCAGTGGCTTTAAAAGATGGAAAAAGAATGGCCACACATCCTCAAAAACAAATATTTGCTATTTTCACTTAATTATATTTTTAATGTACCGCAAATGCATACATAGCAAATACATGCTTATGGTTGCCAGTAATTATTTTTTTACTCAATAATTGTGGCCATATGTAGAAAATACTCTTTTGATTAACAGAGTCCAATTAAATGATTACTCAATACTAGACTGAAAATTCTGTAAACCATCAAATACAGCTGGATGGAAAGGATCTCACCTTCAGAAGAACATTTGCCTGGACTTCTGGGTTCAAAATCCAGCTCTAATCATGTATATGTGGGTCTGTGGAGGAATTTATTTTTTCTGTTTGCATATCTGTTTACATTACCAGCAAAAAAGGCAATTTTCAGAGACAGCAAACTATATATTTGAACACAACTCATAGAGAAATAGCTGACATTTTAATGTAATTCTACTAGGCAAGAAAGGCTGGAAATGTTTTTGTAGCCATGCAAGTCTTGCCGCCTTTTTCTGTAACAGAATTAGGAAAATAATATTCTGTTAAATTATCTTCTATCCAATGTCCAGAAGTTAAAATTCTTGATTTCTGAAGAACCAAATTTTATGGGGCTGACCTACATGGTAGTGGGTGGAAGATTAGGAACTGGGAATGGGAAAATGCCTGAAACCAGTGGATAGGTTGGGAGGGTTGGAGTAGTACAGCCTGCTTGTTGATGCTACTTCAGATGCTACTCTGCACTGTTACCTTAGGATTGTCACTGGTTCCATACATCTATCCCACAAACACTCTCCTAGTATCAGCATATTCAGAATCAGTTAGCAGTTCACCTATCAAGTAAGAAGCAGGCAAGTAATTAATGCCATGTTAAATTGTAGAAACCATGTTTCTTCCTACCTTCCTTTTTATAAGATATTTGTTTCCATTCAATAATGATTTTTTCATCCTCTTACCAAAGACACATTTCCTTTTGTTGGCTCTAGTTTTGCTTTCATGAGAATAAATTCTGTCCAGATATAGCTGAATGCTACTTTGTGTTTTTATACCAGTTTATATCAGAGTGAATTTCTCTTACTATCACCAAAGATTACTCTATCACTTTATTTATATTCATTGAATTCTGCCTTCACATTTAGTTTTTCAACTACTACCAGTGAGTCAAATGTGTACTTTCCAAGGTGTATATTTCTTATGTTTAACTGAATAGTTTTGTACGTCATCATGCTGTGGTAATTCATTGTGTTGAATTGATAAGCAGCATAATGTCATGATTAGTATATGGCTTCTAAAGTCAATCCCATTTTACAAAATTGTTCACCTTCTTAAGCATTTAATGATGATACTTTCAAAACAATTTGCATATTTTATCATCTTATCTAGTTTTGTTGCTTTCTATTCCATCATGATATTTTTCTTCATGTCTTGTTTTTACTTTCATTGATTGATTATATTTGCCCAAATGGAGAGACTGTCACTTAAACCCCAGAGTAAGGGCTAACACAGGAATTAATTGGTGTGTATCATTTGATGTGATCATTCTCAAATTTGATACCTATCATTTTTAAATGCTGAATTTCCTCATTTAATGCATATTTTCTATTATACTTGAGAACATTTTTTCCTAGAATTTCCTCCCTCTCTATGGTCCCTCCTACATGTTATATCTGTGCTGTGATTAACATGTATGTTACTACTCTCCTGTCCCCTATGGGAACAACTGTGAAAACACAAATGACTGCCATCTTGTTAAAAAAAAAGCCTTTGTATATTTGAGGGCCCTTATCAAATTCCTCTCAGTTTTCTCTTCTCTAGGCTAGTTCTTCAGATCTTTCTTTATATGCTGTATTTTCTTGACCTACAATAATTTTTTGTTTCCTTCTGGAATCTTTTTAATTTGTCCAACTTTTTTTTGCAGTGGTGCAAAATCTGAACATGCTAGTTCAGCTAAGGCTTCACTACTCCTGAATAGAATGGAAAAATCATTTGCCATAACTTGTTTATGACACTCCTGTTAAATACATCCCAGTATCCCAGAAGATACTAATTCTATATACTCTTTAATCTTGGCATAAATTAACATGCTTTGTCTTCAGATCTTATAGAAAGGGATTTGCTAAACTGCTGAATACAGGATCTTTCCATAAGCATACATAATCCCTTACTTATTCAGATCATGCAAATGTTAATAGTGTATTGGTATTTCATCAGTGGAATTCTGCTTTGATCATTATCTATCCTGAAAAAGATTATTCTGTGTTTTTGAATTCCCTCTTGGCCTTTCCATCTCCTATTGTTTCACAAGGTTCTGAACTTGAAACGCAATTACCCATGAAGGAAAAGGCACCAACTGAAAAAGCAGGAATTTTATTTTTACTAGCTTAGAAGCAATAATGTTCTGTTTCATCTGTTGTCTCCTCCACATATGCACATAAAGCAAACAGTAAAAGTCTGTGACAAGAAAGAACTGCGACTACTTCATATCCCTTTCTTACAATGACCCTATTGGACTTCTTCCCTTTAATATTAGTCTTGTAGACCCCGCCTTCAATAATGCCTCCACTATTTGTAATGCCTACACATACAACAATGAAAACTTTTCAAAGTGTTAAAGAAAATTAAAAAAAAAACTATTTGAGTCCAATAAAGCTAAGGTCAGTACCATACAATTTCAAAGGAAAACAGGGCAATAGGGCATCTGAAAGTGATTACTTTTTTGTCCCCAATGATTCTTTGAAGTTTTGTTACTCACGGTAAGTCCTCCAATCTGGAGGCTTCATGTCTTGGGTCCAAAAGATCATAACCACACTCATTGTAGATTTCCAAGTAGGAAACATGGGTTGTGTACACTTTGCTGCTGTCCTGAATAGGAAAGGAAATAAAAAAGAGCTATAAATAGCAAGCCAAGTCTCAGGGCAGATGGACAAATTTATCACTATAGCTTCCATGTTGCCTCGTCACCCTGTTTCTCATTCTTTTTCTGGATATGTTTTACATTTTCAATTCGTGACACTTTTAAGTTCATCTGTTACCATATGCATGAAGGCTTTAAAAAAAAAGGGACCTACGCCCATCATTAGAAGCAAGTTTAGTCTGTTATTTTTTTTTATTGGTTCCATATATCAAAAAAAATCTGTATACACTTAGAATGTGGCTGCTTGGTTGCAGAATTGTGTAACGTACTATTTTTCACTTCTATGACAAAGACCCATGTTACCAAAGAGGTAAACCCTCATATTATGGATAAAAAGACTATCCTTAAATAACAACATAACGATTTACTTCATTTAGAAACTCCAGTGACACATTGTTTTCCATGTTCTTTATCAAAATATGTAACCATGACGTATGCTGTCAACTATCCTCTGTAGCCCTTCTGTATTCTATACTTCCAGAATGTAACATAACCCAACTGGTTCCTGCAGACAGGATTCTCTCCTCCCCAGAAGTCAAAACCAAACAAAGTAAAACTCAAAATACTGAGCTACAGTTTACAAAATGTGAGTGAATGAATTTATTTCATTGGATAAAGCAACTGTAAGAGCAACCACATCATGCCTGTAGTGAGAGTTTCCTACTCAAATCTGCTAACTTTATTTTATAAGGCTATTTTGAGAAAAGAGCTGTTTATTTTTTTACTGAATAACATTATCTAATATGACATTTTAATTGATTGTGACAGATTAGTATTTCGTGGAATATGAAATATTCCCTGTTTTGAAAGACATACTGTGGTAAATGAGAAAAAAAATCTGTATCACGAAACTGTGGAAATTGTAGAGGAAATTTCCGAACAGGACAAGGAGATGTATTGGACTGTGATTCTCCTAACTCTTAGTTGTAGCCAGTTGTGCTTCCTTGAACCTGAGCTGACTGGTCCAATTTAAGTTACAGGTGTGCAGGAATAGATCCATCTTACATCACTGGTATGACTCCTCTATATAAGTTTGCTACACTGCACTAAATGAGGAGGGCAATCTAATAATTGATTATATGGGGGAAGGCTGAAGTAATGAATGGCTTTTTTCACTTCAGTCCTTACAAATCAGGTCAGCTAGCAGATAGTGAGCACCTTTAGCAGCAAAGAGAGAAGAGAAGATAACCAGCTCAGAGTAGGGAAAAAATAAATTAGAGATTACTTAGTCAAGCTGAATGTTTTCAAATCAGCAGGGTGAAATGAGATTCACCTGGAGTACACCCGGAATTGAATAAGCCAATTGCAGAGCCATTAGCTATTATCTTAGAGAAGGTAAGGCAACCTCCATATAAAGGGAAAAGGACAACTATAGTTCCCATCTTTAAAAAAGGAAAAAGGAGGACTGAGGAAATTAAAGACCAGTCAAGTCTATCCTTGATACCTGGTAAGATTACAGAATGTAAGATCAAATACCTGGAGATGGATCAGAAACAGCCAATATGGGTTTGTTGAGAGCAAGTCATGGTTGACCAACCCAGTTTCTTTCTATAACAAGGTGATGGGCTTTGATAGGGGGAATGCAGTGGATATGATATTCCTTAACTTTAGTAAGGCTTTCAGTAGGGCTGTGCAAAGCTTTGGTCACTGATTCAATTCAGCAGAGATTTGGCCCGATTCAGTGGCCAAATCTCCAAATCTGAATCAAATCAGGAGACCTATTAATCTCTCTGAATCGAATCAGAACCCTCCAAATTGATTTGAAGAGATTCAGAAAGATTTGATGATTCGGACATAGACACAGCTTTAAATGTTTCTTCTATATAGCTCAAGATAGTAGGTGGCTTATGAATGCTGAGATGCGGGGCAGATGGAGCATGCCACAGGAGCACGGTGGGGTCCCCAGTGTGCTCGGCAGCAGACCCGGAAGTGGACCAGAAGCACATCCGGTCCACTACCAGGGAAGGCATAGGGGTGCCCCTCCCCCCCCCCCACCTCCTGGCTCAGCAACTAGTGCCTCCTAGGTCTGAAGGGACACCCCGGGGTCCCCCTGCAGCCAATCACTGAGCAGTAGAATCATTTCACTTGATTTGCAAGTGACAAATCCTGTTAATATATAGCCCAGTATGCTTGTAGCTCTTTTTTGCAACAAAAGCATAATCAGCTAACCCCCACTATTAGATCCTAGGAAAATATGGATGAAACAACTACCATCACAAAAGGAGCATCTATGCTTTCTCTGCACCCTGGATGGTAACTGGATATCTGCTGGCTGTAGGATCACAGACCTAGGTTTATATATAAATTCAGTGGCCGAAACCAACACACAGATTTTGTATAGGTGCAGCAACCACTTATGCAGCACACAGAACTGCTCTTCTTATCTGCCTGGCTATAATCACATGGCATTTCCTTTTCAATGGACAAACCTTGAACATTTACACAAGTTTTGTGTAGGAAGAAGTGAATTTCTCATTGCTAGTGAAATCCTCCACTATAAATAGGGACCTACTTAATTTGTGGCCAGACAAAGGCATTTTCACATCTTGGTCACAGCATGAAGAGCTGATTTCATGGGCATTTCCCAGAGGCACCACCCCTTGCCACTGACTGCCAGAGAGACCCTGAGGGGAAGAAAGGACAATGAGGCAGCTGCCATCTTGGCTTTGGCTGCCTTTCATATGGTCCAGCCTCTCGCCACTGATTGGTAGAGAGACTCCAGGGCCAAGGAGGGACAAGGGGGTGGCCACCATCTTGGCTGCTGGGTGCCCGTCGTGCCACCCGATGCCATCACCAGCTGGGGCTCTCCCTTCCTAGGCAGGCTACAAGGCAGCAAGGAATTCCAGCTCCCACTGGAGAGCCAACATTTTATTTTAATAAGTTTTTAAAATTGATTTCACAGACAATTGTGCATTTTGCGGTTTCCACAAAATCGTAAATTAAGTAGGTCCCTAACTATAAAATGTACTGTATGCCTGTCTAGAAAGTCCACATATTTTATTTAATTGCCTGCCTAGAACTAACTGTGTTACCAATGTATCTTTTTAAATGAAAAAAGCCAGGCACTGCTAAACATTTATTTGCATGGCTTTATGTCTCAAAAGGAGCTTTGTGCAATTATATATAATAATAGAAGCTGTTTCATTTCCACCATCCCATCCACCAAAAATACTCTTCTTTCAAAGATGCTTCACTCTATTCTGACTATACCTTATAAAGCAAAAGGGAAGTTACAATGCACCAAAAGCATAGTGAAGTAATAACAACAAGCATATTTGTATAATACATCTTAGGATTTTAAATGCAATTTTTAAAAATAAACCAGTGCATTCATGTTGCATGGGGAACCAGGCATTGGGCTGCTGGTGCTGTTCTCCCCATGTAAGAGGAGCTATAACACATGTGCTGTCCATAGCAGCAGCAGACAGGGTTCATACAACTCCCAGTGCATAGGGAGCCCAGCACCAGGCTGTCTCAAACCAGTGCTGGGCTCCCCATGCTCCAAGCCAATTGTCAGCTGGGGCAGGGGATCAGTTTGGTTCCCAGCCCCAGTTGACAATCAGCTGACTGGTTTCATTTTGCTGGTGCTCCCCCTGCACCAGCCAGCAAGGTACAACTGGGATCTAATTCCTGATTCCAAAAATCATGCATCCTGCTAAAAATATTTTTTTAAATAACAAAAATATTTTTTAAAAGAAATTAATGAATGTTGTAGTACATTTTTGATCTTCAGAATATAATTTGGTATTTTTCTGGTTCAGAGATGGCAAAATCCCTTGCTGAAAGGAGTAATTCCAGGGGGCAAGGGGAGGGGCTTCTGGTGGCAAAGGTCAGGTGTTAGGTGGTGGGACTTCTGATCTCAGGATGGTGATCAGGGGGTGGGGTCCCTGTCAAGGGGCGGGGCTACCCATGTGGCCCTTGAAGGCTTGCCAAAACTTGGTAAGCAGCCCTCCGCCCAAAATAACTGCCCGCCCCAACCTAGATTGTATCCATTAGGTACCTCCAGCTTAGGTTTCAGCATGTCTAAGCTGTCTTATTCTAACTGGTAGGATCAAAGAAACAGGGTTAGGTATGTAGGCTGCCTCTAGAATCAGAGAGATTTAAAGACAATTTAGGGACACCAGATGCTGACCTCTAACTGTCTAGAGCTAGCCAAAAAAAAACCCCACTCAGCATAGGGATGTGTGAGAACTCCTGTCCCTCTCTAAGGAGTAATACCAGCATAGAACCCACCCCAAAGGACTCGTAATATAATGCCCCTCCCCTCCCATATGTATCCTCCTCTCAGGTGGATTAATCCCCACCCCTTTCTCACACCAATAAAAACGTAACCAGAAGTTTTCTGCTTGCATCACCTTTCCATTTATTTCCATCTGTAACTGGTACCCAGCTATCCCCGCATTTGTCTGGGTCATGGTTGCCATGCAATTGGTGTTAGAACCAAGACCTCCCTTATGATACCACCTGACAGTTGTGGCTTTCCAAGGACACCAGCCCCAGTTATTCACACAGCTGACATAGCTACTCAGCTGCCTCTCCCTCAGCAACTTGCCCCTCATCTCACAGATGCTGTCCAGGCCACTGCTAGCTACACCATCTTCACAAGATAATAATTAAATGCATCTAGCCAAACACTGAGGGATCAACACCTGGCCCTTTGATGCCTGATGGCCCATTTAACCATCTTCATGACAGCTCACTCTTGGAGTTCAGGTGTCCTGTGTATGACTTCATCATAAGTACAAGGAAGAGTGGGTAGGCCAGGTTGCTGAAAATTGGTTTGGGAATCACAGAATCATAGAAACCCAGGGCTGGCAGAGACGCCTGGAGGTCATCTAGTCCAACCCCCTGCCTGAGGCAGAATCATTTCTATCCAAATCATCCTATACAAACCCTTGCCTAACCTATTAATAAAACTACACAGTCAACCTTACAGGGGTGTACCTTGACACACGACCACAAAGCGTAACTACCTAAAATGCCACAGGTAAAGCAAGGGGACAATGGTAGTCAGTGTCCTGCTGCTGTGACGGTCACTCCATTACTTTCAGTGCTGGAAAGGGGGCTAGTAATTATCAGAGAGGCAAGGCTGGAACTAGCAAAGACCCTACCTAGTAGCGTTCATCTTGCCAGGCTATCCAACAACATGACATGTGTGACCATCACATGGTGATGCACAAGGCCATACAGTACTATTAAGAAATACCCCTAGTCTTTCTGCTTACCTACTTGAAAGGGCAAAGGATCAAGTTACAAGTTCCATCAATTGCAAATGGGGAACACTATACAGGTGAAGTCAACAAGGACTATCTGGGAATTGGAGATCCTCATATGTAGGGTGAACACATACATCATAAATGGCAGCTCTGATAGATCTGGTCACACCAAACTGGTTAGCCAATGAGTGGTGTAGTTGGGGGCTGCCAACTACTAAACTGCTATCAACTCTTTGTTCTCATGCTCACAGGCCTCTCATATCAGTGATCTCCCTGCTCAGCCTCTGGGACCAGCTCTGCAAAGATCTTAAGGCAAGTGGACTCTGTCATATGCCCCCAAACATATTCCTCCAGTCTTGCTAGCCTCACAATTATTCGCGCCCACTGATAATTCTTGTAGAATTCGTCACAGGAAAAGGTCATTTAAGAAATTAAACACATGACATTGCTCTTTGTCCTGAATGATCTTAAAAGCATGTTAACAAAGAAAATTCAACCTTCCCATATTGTTTTAACTCACTCTAATCTTGTGCATGTGCTGGATTTAAATATTTTTTCTAGGATTAATGACGCATTATGCTTAAAAGCAAACAACCAAAACAAAACAAAAAAGCAATCCTTTTTTTTTCAGCAGAAGATGAATAATACTCTTTTATAGAGAATTCCTCAAGAACTATCCACAGGTGCAGGAAAATGTGAGGATAAGAGGAAAGTGGGGAGTACGTGTGTGGGCATGTCCAAGAATACAGGGAGGGGGGGAGACAAGAAGAAACGTGTATATAAATATAAAGCAGCTGTTAACTCAACTTAACTGGTCAGTACGCTGTAGATATATCATATTGCTTGACAGTGGCATATACAGCTAAACACAGTGACGAAAACTGGTCATAAAAATTAAATATAAAAAAACTTAAGGTCAATACTTTAAAAACTGCAAAGCATTATATATGAAATTTTTAATTTAACAAATAGAAATTCTTGGACAATGTTATGTTAAAGTGTATTTAAAGGGGACATGGCATACAATTTATAGAGTATATCTTCTGAGGGTGCAGGTATAGGTTGTCTTTTTGTTATATGTTCTTACAGTGCCTAGTGGGGGCAAGGTAATTCAACAATAAGCATATCATCATCAATAGTACACAATAAAATATATTACTGGGACACTGGAATTAAACCTAAGCCAACCATTATAAACCCCAGAAATATGGTCAAGGTTAAATTTGAAAGAAATCCAAATATGGGAAGGAAAGAAATGAACAGATAAGGTATCCAAACATCTTTATCTTTGCTCCAGAGGGATACCATGCAAAAATCACAGGGATATTATTAAGGCATTTTAGTTTTTGTGATCACAAATTAAACTGATTTTAAAGTTATTACATCATTTCTTTCATCACATGGGACAGAGTTAAGGCAGTTTCAGTGTCCTAAATACACTTAAATAAATTTATATGTCTGGATTTCTTTTTAGTTCAACTTTACTCCAGCTTCTCTTCAGATCGCATCAATCTTTCGCCTTTTTAGTTCAACTTTAATTCTACATAGAAGGCAAGGCATGGTAGCACCTCAGAATAATACCAGGCTCCAGCAGACTCCAGTGTCTCATATATTACCATCCCCACACTTAAAAATGGCGGTGGGGGCACTTTAACTAAAGCTCATTTGATAAGCTTTAGTTAAAGCACCCCCACTGCCATTTTTAAGCAGCTCTGAGAGTGGCTCTAAGAATGGATCTGAGATCACCTCTAATTTTTAAGCATCTCTGAGAGCAACTCTAATTAAAGCGCCCCCCTTCCCCCACTCCTGGAGCACATGTATAAATGCCCTCAGAGACTAACTGGTTCAGAGAGGCATAAGCTTTCACAGGTAACAAACTACTTCATCAGATCCTATGAACTGACACTATGGTACAGTGCCATTCTGCCTTGCCTTCTGCCCGAGTCTAACACAGCTAGCAAACTCAATCTTAATTCTAAAGTTGATTCATACTTTATTGGGGGATAATTAAGGCACTGCTGTAAAATATTTTAGTTTAACTAGCTGGTATGTATCCTCAAACAATCCTAATGTAGCTTGTCTGAGAATTATTATTAGTGGTGGCATCTCAGGAAAAGCTCAAAACTGGAACAACAAATATGGGATTGAAAAAGAAGTACAGTAGGTGTGGGTGAATCAGAGACAGTCTCCAAACACCAGGGGAAAGAAAGAGACAGAGAAATTGTATAAATACGCTAATTATTTAACGTGAATGTGACAAGAGCACCTTCCAGGCCTGGTACTAGTATGACCCCGCCCTTGTTGCTGGGCAAACTGCCTGCCTTGTTCACCTGGCATGCCTTGTTGATAACTGACTGTGATGTCAAATAGGCTGGAGGCTGCCCTTAATGCGCTCACATGACCATGGGTGATAAGTTCACGTTCCTACCATCCCTATAAGTGTCCCATGCTTCGCTGATGTCTCACAGCGTGTTGCATCTCCAGTTCAAAGCTGGGTCCAACTTGACACACAGTTGTGTCTCTCCCACGTTGCCTTCCCAGGCCACACACACACCAACCCCCTCTCACCGGGGCCTCTAGCACTGCCCTGGCTCTCACCTGGTCTCTTGTATGATGCCTATCTAGGCCACACTCACTCCGCCCTACTCAAATTGTTCCTCAGGCTTTTCTCTCTACCCCTCGATTAGTCCTGGTGCGGCCTTTTGGGCCTTTCCCATGACCCTCACCTGAACGGGACTGAGCGATTGCTCAGCTATGGGACTGCTTCATCACTGGCCCCTCACTGGATCACTACACCCTTCTCTCGGGCCATAACTGCACCCCCTACTCTCTGGGGCCTGGGGTCTTCCACTCCAACAGGTTCAGGTGCTTCTCTTCCTTAAGTGTGCCTGACCTTCACTCCATCCTCTCCCAGGGTCAGGGTCTTACACCCGTAGGACTCAGGTGCTGCTCATTCAATGTACCTGGCCCCCGCTCCAGGGTCCAACACCACATAGGGCTCAGGTACAGCTACTCTGCATGCCTGGCCCCCTTTAGTCCTCCTAGTAACCCACCCAAAGTTGGAGGCAGGGGTTTAGGTACCCAATCCACCTTACACTGGGTAGGTTCTCGGTCCTGGCGTTTAGGTGGTCCTGCCCTGCCATGGGCAAGCCTACCAGGCCTCCCTATTCCGTCAGGGTGCAGTTTTAGGTCATGCCCAGAACCAATGAGGCCTCCCCCTTCCCAACAGCCTCACTCTTACCTCCAAGATATTCCTGGAGCAGGAGCTCTGCCAAGCGACGTTACTCCCCAAGCAGCTGAACACCAACTGCTCTGCTCTTGTAACAGAGCTCTCCCAAAATGGCCACTCTCTAAAATAGCTACTCTCATCAGCCACCTGTCAGCTCCCTGCTCCAGCCCTTAAAGGGACAGACACCCAAAGGGGTGTTCTGTCACAGTGGTCACTTTGTTCCCGCTGACAAGCCAAACCTTTAGCTGCTTCACACAAAGGACTTCCACTGGCTTCAACTGAAGTTCCACATGTGAATAATCTACAAAACTTGATCCTTTAGAGTAGAATTTACTACTTCTGAAAGTCTCCTCTAGATTACTGTTAACCAGTTTTTTAGGTCTAGATACCTTTTTAAAGAAGATCTATAGATACCATTAAAATGTTAAATAAGTAACAGATGGACAAATGCATGTTGAAAAGAATGTATTAGTGGGGAAAATCTTTTATCTCTTCTTGTACTATTTATAGTTTTACTTGTTCATGTGGTATACATGTGCAGTTATGGAGAGAAACTTGCTTAACATCTGCCTACTCTAATGCCCCAGCTCAGACAGTGAATCAGCCTCTTACATATTTGTATTGAATACATATTTAAAGTAAAAGTAAACCAAAAAGGTTACTGTGGTAGGGATATCTTTGCTTTAGAACAACAAAAAAAGTTGAGATACTGAAATTTAAAACTGCCAGGCATAATATTTTTATGTATATTAGTATTATGTTTCTATCATACATGCCTATAAGCAAGTAACTGGCATTGATTAATAACACCTAGTAAAATAAATCCTGTTAATTAAATAACCAAAACATTTTTGAAAGACTTTCAAAGGGTTCTATCCAGAGAAATCAGAATACAATATGTATTTTATGAAGGTTATAAGGTTAATGATACAAGGGAGGTTTAGGTTAGATATTAGAAAAAAACTTCCTCACTAGGAGGGTAGTAAAACACTAGAACAGGCTACCCAGAGAGGTTGTGGAATCTCCATCCTTAGAGGTTTTTAAGACCCAGCTAGACAAAGCCTTGACTGGGACAATATAGTTGAGAATGGTCCTGCTTTGAGCAGGGGGTTGGACTAGATGACCTCCTGAAGTCCCTTCCAACCCTAATTTTCTATGATTCTAAGGTTTAACCGAACAAACCAAAAAAAGGTAACTCAAAACAGATGATAAAACACTAGTTCTACTACTCTTCTTGATCTACGGCTTCTAGGACCCAATAACAAAAACAATTCCATAATTCATAATTCATGCAATAACAATGCAATGGGGAACCAACTCCAGTCCCTGTTCCGGCCAAGGAATGCTGTCGGGACAGGATTGGGGAAAAAACTTACCCTGAAGAATCCAGTGGGGTTGAATGGCTACTGGAGCAACCAGGTGAGAAGTCCGTGTGTGGTCCAGGGTGAAAGAGCCAAACCCCGGGCATATGTGATCACGAGAAGAGGGAATGAGCCCTCATCAGTCCGTGGGAATTCTGGCAGTTTCTAAAGAAAGAGCCGGCACATTTGGTACCCTCCAGAGCGTGGAATGCATGGCAGGCTGAGAATGCTGTGCAACCCACATAGAGATGCAGAGCTGGGATCTCCCAGCAGCATCCCAGGGACCCAGTGGAGTGGTCCAGGAAACAAGGGAGGCTCAGAAGCAGACTAGTGAGGGATATGGAGTGAGTGAAGAGGAGCCTGACTGGCAGAAAGGCCAGTGAGGTTTCCATGAAGATAATGAGTTAAACATGTGACCACAGGCTGTTGATAAAGTGCTGACATGATCGTACAAGTCTGGAACCTCACACATTGATGAGAAGCAAAAGGAAAATGAATGGGATTTGTATAAGATATAGAGACTTGATAGGATTGGGGTAGAATTAACTAAGCTCCTACAAGACAAGGGAGTCCATGGGACCCATTAATGATTCATTGCTATTCTAGGGATTAAAAGAGACTGCAGAATTCATTGATAATTGATTACTCCTTCATGAATTAAAAGAGACTACGGATCTCAGTGATAATTACTCTCATCTGAATTAAGAGAGACTGCTGAATTCATTGATGATTCGCCCCTCTCCCATGAATCAGGAGAAATTATTAAATTCATCAATAACTGATCTTTTATGACATCATGAAACAAACTAGGCGGTGACTGGCATTCCAGACTAGACCAAGAACTGATTACATCACACCAGGAAAGGCTCGAAGGAGACAGTAGGTTGGGAGCCTATAAGGGAGAATATGAAAGTGAACATCTCGGAGCACGAGTTAGCAGCTGGATCTCACAGTTAGAGTGGCCAAGGTCTGGAATGGGCTCCCAAGGGAGGTGGTGCTCTCCCCTGCCCTGGGGGTCTTCAAGAGGAGGTTGGATATGCATCTAGTTGGGGTCATCTAGACCCAGCACTCTTTCCTGCCTATGCAGGGGGTCGGACTCGATGATCTATTGAGGTCCCTTCCAACCCTAACATCTATGAATCTATGAAATGAGGCCAAATGGCAGTGACTGCCTGAGGGGTACAGGAGTCCCAAGTTAAGGCGGCAGATTTGGGCCACCCGGCCAGGAGTGGAAAGGAACAGGGTGTGGGAGAGGGAGGAGCCCTTAGGAGAAGACAGCCTTCAGTCAGGTGGATCTCTGCTCTTCTCTGGACAGCTAACCACCCTTTAATTTTCTTAACAACAAGGCATGGCAGGAAAGAATGAAGGGAAGTGGAAGCAGAGATCCAGTACACCCAGACCAGAGGGGTGGTCCCTACCACACTCTCCTACAAACTACAGTAAAATCCCTTTTATCCTGGATTATACTAACTGGCACACACTAGTAACTGGAATTTCCATCTGGCCAGACGTGGGGGGGAAGGAGCTCGCACGTGGCTGCTGCTGCCACCCCCCCATCCACCACACTGCGCTGCTGCCTCTCCGCATAAGGCCGCCGCCACTCCCCCCAGGCCCTGCTCCACATGCAGATGCCACCACCTCCCTCCATGTCCAGACGGAAACCCTGTGCCCTCAGGTAACCGGCATTGTTACATTACCAGCACCCCCCATTCCCCACTCATGCCAGATATCTGGGATTTTACTATACAATGTAAATAGGACAGATTATAAGAAAACCTAGTATTTAAGCAAATAGTACTCTAGGCCATCCAGAATATGATGCTCTTATAAAGAAATAACAGCACAAGTTGCCTATTATTTTTCAGTGTCTGGGCAACAAGCCAGTTCATCTAGCACTACTAACGCTGGCTTTATAGAAATGCCATAGTTTCAGGGTAGATTTCCTTTCTTTGCTGGGCTTCAAGTCAGGTTTTATTATAACCTTACCATTAAGATTGTTTCTTTGAGTTAATGCAGTATGCATAAATTGGGTGTTTAAAAACAACAGAAAAGAGTTCTGTACCTTCTGCAATTGCTGAAAAACGTAAGACAGGGTCCTGGGAATGATGCCTCGATCACTATAACGCTCTGCTCCTCCAGTGATGGTAAAAGTTTTGCCACTGCCTGTCTGTCCATATGCAAAGACAGTACCATTATATCCTGATAGAGCACTAAAAATGAAAAAGTACATAAGACGTTATTTTTCATGGACTGCTCTTACTGCTTCACCAACAACTGGATTCTAGGTCCAGTGTAATCAATGGAAGTCTTTCAACTATTTTCAGCAG
>NW_005841906.1:3852740-3870403 GCF_000455745.1 Alligator sinensis
TATTTTGGATCACATGAAACTCCTAGAATGCCATGAGCTGACTTATGTCCGAATTAAATATCATCAGCTAATAAAGTTTACTAGTATCTGCATACTTTTATTGTGGCAAGAAATAAGGAAGGTACATATTACTAGGGCTGGATCATCTTCACAAGATTGGCATGCAGTTATTCAGACTAGCAAAACACAATACTCTCAGACCACAATACTCTCAGACACCCGGTACATGACAGTTTAGCATCACCGAGGAATCCATGAATATTCCCAAACTACAAACTGACTTGACAAATTTAGCGCAGAATTACAGCAACCAGAGAGGTCTGTATTGCTGTTAGAAACTCATCAAGCTATGCCTGCATTAGAAAAACCTTACTGGTATAAAAACTGTCAGCATATTTTTCCAGCAAGCATTTTGTTTGTTTGCAGCTATGGAGACAAAACTGTACTTTGAACTATTAAAGTAAAATTACCAATCATGAGCAACCCCCCATAACAATAAAAGCTGGTATAGCTATGTCTACACTGGGAGCTTCTGCCAGCACAGCTGCCAGTCAGTAACTGTGCTAGCAGAAGTGCCTAGTGTAGCCATCTTAAGCATTTTCTTCTGCCAGCCACCATTACTTCTGCTATGCTTGGATTTAACATCAAGTAATACATAAACATGGTAAAATTAATGTTACTGTATACTTTGAAGGACAGTCAGGCTGTATCTCATACCAACTCCATGACCAACTTAGACATTTTTATTACCAAACTTAGATAAATTTACAGGATATAAGAAAACTTATTTGGAGGTTTCTGGTCCCAGTTTTGTTTGCAAAGAGAAATATAGTTTTAATGCAATGGACAAAGAACATTTCCCCTTAATTATGGTCTGGATTTTATTACTAATAAGGTGGTAGAGTTTAAAGAAACTATATCTGTACACAACAATATAGTTAATGGCTTTTTTATTAACACATGACAAACCTTTTTGTACTGCTTGCCAGGAGAGATTCATACTTTTTTGTTAAATATGATACTGGGAGTGGGGAGCAGAAATGTATGAGGTATAAATACAAGTTTTGGTTATCTGCCCAGGCCCCCTCGATATTTATAGTATGTTTATTTAATTTCATGTATACAATTTTTAAGTCTGTATAGATTTTACTAGGTAGATAGGCTATATATTTTACTCGTCCAAGTTTTTTTTCAAGGGTAAAGACCTATAAGATTCTATTTTCCCCTCAACTCCAACTTTATTAATTATTGTAAGCTGTCCCAGAATATTCTGGAAAAACAAGTACTTTGGCCCATCCTCTCTAGATATCAGGATCTACATTTTATGGTGACTGATCAGCTATAAATAAGAAAGGTAGAAATTAGATAATATCATTACTTTACAGTTTAATTTTTTGTAAAATACAGATCACTAGCAATAACACCAATAAAATCATTAAAATTAGAAACCTGTTAGATATCCAACCAACTCTTTAGTAGAATTTTCAAATTGTCAATTGAATCAGAACTTAATGGTCTATATTTGACAGAACAAATGATAAAGACTCTCAGTTAGGGAATGCCAAGCTTCTTATTTTCATTTCAGCAGCTGTAGTTTACACAAACTTGCCCTAGATTTATACATCACATAAACTGTTTTTACACAATTCTAACATCCCTTTACAATAATTCAAAGAGAGCTTTTGAAAGGGATAAAGAAATGAAGAAAGAATTATCCTCTTGATAAGATTTAACAAAACCCAAAAAGTAGTTTGGATTTGATTTACTCAATGTAAAGACCTACCAATTTTGTATAAAGAAAAAAAGGACAAAAATTATGCTTGTGCATTTTGTTTATGGATAGAGATAAATAAGCCAAGATAAGGGGTGGAAACCCTTTCCCTTCTTGCTTAAGAGGAAAGGACCGTATATATATAGCTGCTGGTCTGGCGCCATGAAAGATGCAAAGGGTTTCCAACTTATTAACGTTTATTTAAAAGCTTGAGAAGTTGCCAAATTGTTTAGTGGAATTCATGACAGTAGGATATCAGAGAAAAATGAATATAAGCATGTTGACAGCAACTGCATCCAATAGCTGCTCCCAGGGGAAAAGAGGATTGAAAGGGGCCTCCCAAAACACTGTATTTAGCCCTTGAAATCACAGGCAACCATTTATCCAAAGCAAGTACATAAGAACATCTACTCTAGCCCCTTGTGCACACCAGAGCCATAAAGCCTATTAAAATCTCTAAAATGTGCCACAGATAAAGATTATGGAAGATGAGACAATGCTTTGACAATGCAGTAGCAAGAAATCAATTAGATTAAAATATACTCCAATAATCCTAGGAAGAGATCTGTGTCCCATGCAACACTGGAAGGGGAATAAAAACCATCAAAAGGCCCCTGGGAACCTGACATTGGGAAAAAAATTCCTTCCTGACCACAAATCTGGTGATCATTTAGCCTTGAACATATGATCCAAACCCAGCATATAGGAAAACTAAGAGTATCAGGAAGAACACCAGCCCACTACAACCACACTCCCACTTTTAACTGTGCACACTATTCAGTGCTTTAAGGAGAGTAAGACAGAGAAACTCTGACTTTTTAAAAATGTTATTACACAAATATTAAAGCAAATAGTGAAAGTGAAAAGGTGTGTGGCCCTCCCAGGGACCAAGCATGAAACACTTGACAGTGACAAAAAAACACCATGTCACCCAAAACTGCAACCCCTTTCCCCATGCTCCTCAATCACACGGTACTATTCTTGAATTGACAGATCCCTTGAAGACGTTATAGGAGTGATCCAGGGCTTGCTATTTCATATACCAGTTCTTCTGATTCTGTTAGACTGGAGGTCATCTACCCTCATCCCCCATTTCTGTCACAATAAGCTTTGTTTCCAGCTCAGCTGTGGACATTTCCATTATTTTTCCTTCATTTGTATGGGTACCTTACCATTATCCTTATTTACATTTTTATCATTATTGAAGACTAAGGTATTCATTTGATACTTCATGTGGCGGCGAAGTGCCCCCACAGGCTCTCGAGGGAGAGAAAGGAGGACCCGCAGACCCCAGACCCCGAGAGCAAGCCCCCAGAGGGGCGTACGTACCTGCTGAAGAGCAGCGGGAGCAGGAGCCGCATGAACCACCATTACGCCGGTTGTGGCAACAGCTGTTCCCGGCGTGGGGAACAGCTGAGCCTATCCCAGCGGCCTTAGCAGCTGCGGGAAAATTTAAAAATGCCAGCAGAACAGGAAAAGAGGGGAAGCCGGAGAAAGAGAGTACGAGCAGGCTGCTCATGCTGCGAGCTCAGGCACAGCGAGGAGAGGACCCAGCCTGCGGGTCCCAAGCAGGCAGCTTAGCTAAGAGCTGTAAGCCTTCTACGGGAGGCAGAGCAGCAGGCAGACAGAGAGTGCAAGCCGAGGCACTCTCTCAGCCTCCTGGGGCGGCTGGCGCCCGGGAGGGAGGGGGGCAACCCGCTGTTGGTAGGAGAAGGGAGACAGCGGAGACTCCAAGAGGGAGCTGGAATCAGGGGAAGCACCCTGCAGCTCCCCATAACTCGGAGGAGTATTTCCTATAAAAGAAGAGAAAGGAGAAATCACTCCCAGAAGGGAGGGAGAACGACCGGGAACTGGGAAACCGGTCTGAGGCCGTCATACGAGGCCTGGAAACATCTGGGACGCATCACCCAGCGGTTGGCGCGTGGACGGGGTGTAGGGGAGGCGGAGCTCCGTGGACCACCGCGTCAGACGACCGTGAGTAACACCGTCTATTGGGAGGCCCCACCCAGGATAAAGATCTCCACTGTAGACCCCTCTTAAAGTATATATTTACATCCAAGTCGTGGCAGACGAGTTGAGGGGAGGGGCAACACCCCGATAGACCAGGCAGAGTGGGGTGCAGGCGCCACACTTCAGTACTTCAGCCATACTTAGATGATCCTTAATCTCCCCATTTTCAAAGTCTACTGGCTCTGCTTCTGTTATCATGACCCTCTTTTTGTTTATATGAAGGAAGAACCTTTTGCTATCTATTCTCATTTTGGGGGGAAAAAGAACTCAAGTCAACTAAGCCTTTGTCCATTCTCACTTGCTTTCAACACTTTTGGAACTCTTTTTGTACATTTTGTAGATTATCTCCTTATTCTTACTATCCTATTTAAGGTGACTGTTATCCAAGTAGGACTGCATCTGGGGTTAGCAATGTTTTTGGGCAGAGTGCCAAAAACATCTGCAACCTCAACTTCTAAGATGCTAGTATGCCAGGGGCAGATGGTGGGGGAGCCGCCAGGAGCCCAATCTGTGTTGTGGCAGTGTAGTCCTTGCCCTGCCAAGCTGTCCACTGCCTGGTGAGTGTGCCAAGCAAACTGCCTTCGCATGCCGCACTCTGGCACTTATGCTGGGGGCTGTCAACTCTGATGTGCATTATTTCCTTCCCTGCAAGTTTTATTTGCATTGTTCTTATGGTCATATCTTATTGTTCTTATGGTCATATCTCCAAAGGTTCTCTTCAACATCTGAAGTTCTCCTCATCTTTGTCCAGCAGGTGTTTGTAGGTGAAGCTTCACCTCTCCTTGCTGCATTTCTTGCCCTTCTCTGCATGAGCTCATCACAAAGCTTGAGAGAGTCCACAGAAGAGCCACGCGCATGATCAGAGGTCAGGGAAGCAGACCCTACGATGACAGGCTGAGAGCCCTGGGGCTCTTTAGCCTGGAAAAGCGCAGGCTCAGGGGTGATCTGATGGCCACCTATAAGTTTATCAGGGGTGACCACCAGTATCTCGGGGAACGTTTGTTCACCAGAGCGCCCCAAGGGATGACGACTAGGTCAAATGGTCATAAACTACTACAAGACCGTTTCAGGCTGGACATAAGGAAGAATTTCTTTACTGTCCGAGCCCCCAAGGTCTGGAACAGCCTGCCACCGGAGGTGGTTCAAGCGCCCACATTGAACACCTTCAAGAGCAAACTGGATGCTCATCTTGCTGGGATCCTATGAACCCGGCTGACTTCCTGCCCTTTGGGCAGGGGGCTGGACTCGATGATCTTCCGAGGTCCCTTCCAGCCCTAATGTCTATGAAATCTATGAAAACCCACTTACGGATGATATACATCTTAGAGTTTCCACATCCTGTCATCCTCATTGTCCCTGCCATGCTTGAAAACTCTTCCATTTGATGACTGATGCCATAATTGCCATCTTTTCTTAATTTAAAAAAGCAGCCACTAAATACTCAGCTCCCATTCAACCCCTCCCCATTTCAACCCCATCACTGGTTGTTAGGCAAGTCTAAATCAGTACTGCTGCCTAATTAGGCTCAGTTGTGAACAAGTCCTCAAGCTCCTGAAGAGAAAAATCCTCTAATGTATTTAAAATATTTCCCCACAAACAGATCTCATATAACTATCAGTTGCTTCTTTTTGCTTAAGGTGTGCAGGACTGAGCCTAAATAGCTGTAATAAAAGCTAATACAGGTCAATTCATCTTCAAAATGCAAAAGAAAGAATATATATTCTTTACACAATGTGGATAAATCAGGGGCAGTACAAAAATGTTCCTGTCTAATGCAATTATTGTATAATTAGCACTGATACTGCAGTTGCACCCTAAGGTCTCAATTCACTGTGTTATACACTGTACAAGATATTATATGGAAATGTCAGTTGCAACTTCATACTTGAATTACACTTTACAAATAAGTAGTAGAGCTGGAGTAACTGTGATGGTCCAGGACATGTGAGAAACAAGGGTTTTTTTGGCACTATGTTCCCTCAGGTCTTCTCTTCTTTCTATTTGATTTGCAGGTAATAATTCTATTTGTTGAAAAGGATTGGTAGCATGACTGGAAATTAACCTGTATTAAACATTCTCATTGGTAAATTACTTGATCTGTCACTGATTTTTTAAAAGGTTTCATGGCTTTATGCTAGCTTGAACATCAGTGCTTACAAAGTTCCCCATAATATTATTTTCTTTCTTCCACTGTACACAAAGGAAGTGCTACTGAAATAACAAAATCACATATATGGGAGAGGCAAAGATGCTAGAATTAAAGGACTGGTCCTCCCCCTGTCCTCTTTTCATAAATGGAGGGTCACAAGTAGGTCCAAGGACAGCATGGCAATGGAGTAACCGAAATTGGTACCTCTCCAGAAAATCCTATGCATGTATATCTAGAGGATATATATAAATGAATAAATATAAAGGCCAGAAAGGTTAATAGGGATCATTGTTTAGCCTGGCCTACAATATAACACCATCCATTGAATTTCCCTCATTAACTTCTGTACCTAGCAAAGCTTCTCCATGAGCTAGAATACATCTTTAAGAAAGACATTTAATTTTAATTTTAAAGGTTGTTGGGTGATGGCAGGTAAATTGCCCCAATGATAATTACTTTTACCATTAAGATTTCACTTGGTTTCTTGTCTTTGTCTAGTTTCAGGTCCTGGTCAATCATGCTTTTGTTTTCATTCTTTCAGAGCTCTCCATCAGAAATGTTCTATTCTTGTAGGCAGTTACATGGATAAAAAGTTCTCTCTTACCAATCTCTCAGCTAAACTAAATGTATTGAGCTTCTTTAATATCTGAATGTAAGGCAGATTTTTAAAGTATTGAATTATTCCTGTAGTTCTCTTCTGAACCTTTTCTAAATTTGTCAATAGATTTTTAAAAAGTGTCGATAACAGAACTAGATATTGTGATCCAGTAGCGGTATCTGTAACAGAGTAAACAGTCTCCTTTAAGGACAGTGGCAGGTTCTAGAGCCAGTTAACCATGTTCCAAGGCATGGCCCTTTTAAAAACAGATGTTCAGGTATATCAAGCAAACCAAACTAAGAATGGGGGCCAGTGCAAGTCAAGCAACTACATGTCCAGTAGAGACCTACTCTGAGCGTAAAAGCAGAAGCTTGGACCACATCTACATGAGATAGTGACTATACAGTTATTATTGTGCAGTCATTATATACACAAGTACTAAATGACTGCACAGTAACCAGAGTTACTGCACAGTAGCATTGCCAAACGGTTTTTAGGTGACGCTGACTGCACATAAGATGTGCTCTACAACTGCATCGTGCTACAGTCTCTTAAATACTGCATACAGTGTTTATATCTACCCTTCTTTCTTCTAGTCAATATTCCCTACATCCAATTATATGACCTAATACTAATTAGGTCTTACTTTCTAATCTTACTTTGTGAATTAAGGAGGTGTGATTATAATTCAGTAGAAATTTATGTAGTATTATAGAATCATAGGATCCAAGGGGACCTCAAGAGATTTCTAGTCCACCCCCTTCACAAATGCACATTTTGCTATTTGCAAGTCATCCCAAAGTTTTAACTATCCAGGCTCTTCTTGAGCACCTCAAATAAGGTGCCTTCATAACTTCCCTAGGAAGTTCAATCCATTGTTCTATCAGTTCTTCTAGTTTAGAAAGCTTTTCCTGATATGTGACCTAAACATACTTTCCTGCAGTTTAAACATACCCATCATACATCCTACAAGAGAAAACAAAGTTTCTCTATTTCTTTTTATGGCAACCTTTCAAATATTTGAAAACACCTACCATGTCACCCCCTAAATGCCCTTATCTCCAAACTAAATACACCCAGTTCTCAGAACCCTTCCTCATATGGCTGGCTTTCCCAGAGACGTAACTATCACATTTGGTGCCCCAGGCAAAACTTTCTGGGTGGGAAAGTATCAGAAAGCAAAAGGAAGGGAAGGAGCATCTTACCTGCCCCAAGGACTCAGACCTGTTGAGTCCCTGCATCCAGCTCACACAGCTAAGCAACATAGGGTGGCTCCTGATGTGTCCCAATACCTGGCTCCTATGGCTGGGTGGTGCAGGGCTGATCCAGTTTAGCTCCTACAGCCTGGAGGTGCAAGACTGGCCCTGAGGACTGATACCAGGGGAGGAGTGCATCATTCCAGCACCCTCTAAATCGGCACCCAGGACTGGTCCTTGTCTTGTTGCTACCTCATTATGCTACTAGTCTTCCCAATCTTTTTGTCATCTTTGTTGTTCATCTCTGAAGCCTCTACAATTTCTCTATATCCTTCTTGAAATGTAATGCCCAAAATGGAGCACAGCTGAAACCTTACATAAAACAAACTAATAAATAAAACATACTGCTAATTAAACAGCTTCTGTTTCTTTTTTACATCTTCCACAGATATTTTTTACAAGTGGAAAACATACTAGATATATTTATTACTTGTGATATGTACTAACACAAGTTTATGAATAAACAAAAAATTCAGGAGTAAAAAATCTGCATACAAACCCTTGCATGCACAAAACCGTGGTCAACAGTATATGCTGTATTCAAAAAATTCTAATGATTTCTTCTATAAAGATGTGTGTGATACAATCTGCACAAATGAAGCTACACAAAATGCAAGACTGAGCTTGCTAATTTATACATTTTTAAGTAATTAATATGGAAATCAAAGGGGTTGCAGTGTCATTTAGAAATAAATCTGGCTGAGGACCTATCATAACAAAAGCTAGTTAGGTATAAATCCTGATCTTTTCCCATTTTTACAACTTCTAAACCAGTGATTTTCAATCTTTTTAAACTCAGGGCACCCCTCTGAAAATGCCACCTCAATTTTCACTTTTTTTTTTGACTACACAAAAATACTAGAACAATTCTTCTGTTGCAAAGACCTCAAAAAGACTACAATCAGTCAGAATGATTTTAACATTACAGACTACTATTTGAAAACTTAATTTATCTTATGAATCATGTTTGCACACTTAAGTGTTAGGTGTGGCAACCCCCTTCCCTCACCAGCACGTTGTTTAACAATCACTATTCTAGACAAAAGTCAATTACCATATTGCCTTATCAATATTGCCTTATCAACATGCAATTTCAGTTTCCCATTGTAGACCACAAGTTTTGACTTTACAGGTAGGGACAGACATTCAACAAGCCTGAACTTGAATTGATTCAATCTTTGCAGATTAGTCTAATCTGGCTAGGCTGAATCAATTTGTAACTGCACAGATATCCCAGAAATGCAGCCACATGCCTGCAGAGGCTCAGGCTAGAAGCTGGGGGGCGCTAGAGCAGCCCTCCCTTCCCTTCCACAGTTTTGAGCTGAGAGGGGGCATGGCCAGGCCCCAGCAGGATGCTATGATTAGGGAGGGGTTCCCCCCCTGCTCCTGACCAGCCTAGCAGGGAATTGATAACACAGTGTTTATCACCCCATTAAGAAAACAACAGAGGGACACTACTAGCTACCTGTTGATTCTGCCTTTGTCCCATCTGCCACAGCACAGACTGTAACCAGCATGTGGTCTGCTAGCTAATGCTGAGAGGTGTCTGTGTAAGGCAAAGAGGATGGGGATGGGAGGGGTGAAGCAGGGGGAAGCCAGAAAGATGCCTGCAGTCTCTGCTGAGTTGCAGCCAGGGAGCAAAGGGGAAGGGCCAGCCCAGAGAGTATGCCGGGATGCTGGGGGTGTCTAGTTTAACTTAAACCAGCAAGGAGTCTGGGACAGATATTGCATAACCTGGTTTGACCCAAATCAGTAATGCAACATTCAACCAGGTTTATCTCAAACTGGTTTCAGCCATTTTCAAACTGGTTTATGTGCACTGAACATCTGTTCTGTTACAGGTTTAAACCAGTTTCGGATCACTTAAATCAGTCTATGTGTAATGTCTGACCCTAGCCCAGAAACTAACTCTGTACACTTGTATATATGAACATAGCCAATGTCTGTGCTTAACCTGTTTTTGGTTGGATATGTGTTGATCACGGAATACTTACAAAGTGCAAGAGGGCTTTTTTTTCAAACCTTAAACCAACTATTTATTTAGTTAGTTAAAGAAATGTAGAAGGGAAAGTGTTTTATTACACATTTAAATAATCATGTGACAGTGACTGCACACTTGTCCAAAGGAAAAAAAGGCCAGTTGGTGAGAGTGAAGGGCCCCTCCAGATGCACTACATCAGTCAGAAGTTAGCATAGACACTAGCTCGAGTCAATGTAGAGCCTAAATCTTTGTTCAAATAATTAACCCTAAACTACATAGGCTGGCACAGTTACTAATTGAAATCTCATGTAGATTTTGACAAAAGAATACGTGAAGAAGATAGCAATGCTCCACACTTTAGGAAATAGCTAGAGCCCTATACTTTTTTCTCTTAGGGAGTTGAGCTTTGGTGTGATTAAGGAGCTACTTTGTTTAATCACTTGTCTCTTAACTACTTCAAACAAAACACATCAAAGGCACATGATCCCAGAGAAGACATCTTGTTGAAATGATCTTTAATGACTTTACGCAATGTTGCAGGTTCCATATTCAGAAGTTCATGGACTAGTTCCAAACAGATTGGCAGGATATAGCGGAAGAGATCTGTCTCCAGTATACTTTAACAAAATTACTGCTGTTTATGATTTTCCAAGTTCCTGGAGGGACATCTTTCCTTAATAATAAATACCTAGTTCAGAACCATAAAGTTCTCAGAAGACTCATGATCTAAATATGTTGCAATTTGTAAATTTATTTGCCTGCCTTGTAAGGGCTGAAAAACTGATTTTATTAACAGGATGTAACATAAAGTTCTTTATTTGTAGAATTCTGGCATAATACTTTGATATTAGAAAAGAAAACTATTTAATCACTGAAAGCTAAATTCTGCAGTGTTTACTTGGGTGTCACGGCGGGGTCCTATAGGAGGGCCGTGATCTCCTTAAGGCCCCCTTCCTCCGTGCCAAGTCAGCCCAAGGGCACCCTCTAATTCTCGCCCGCCACATGTTTGATGTTCTAATATATATTAGGGAGGCTGCCTCACGTCTCCTTGGACACAGTCCGTTGTAACCTCTGGTCCTGTAGACTCCTGGACCCCTCGTGGGTCTTGTCCTGCAAACGGGTGCTTCGGAGCACCCTAGCCTTATGGGCTATGCGTGGCTCCAACCACCCCTTATACCACGCCCCACGCCTCGCAGTTGGGATAGACGTTGTTCGGTCTCTCTCTCTCTCTCTACACACATGCCCGTCTCTCGGGCCTTCTCGGGTATGCAGCCCATCTCTCGAGTATGCCGCCCCCTCCTGGGGCTCTCCGTGCCCACTCGCGGCCTTCTCTGTACGGTGGCCCTCTCTCTGGGCCTTCTCTGTATGGGGGCCCTCTCTCTAGGGCCTTCTCTGTACGGGGGCCATCTCTCTAGGGCCTTCTCTGTACGGGGGCCCTCTCTCTAGGGCCTTCTCTCAGGGATCCTCTGCAGCGCCGCCCTTCTCTCCAGGGCCTTCGTAAGTGCTGCCCCCTCTCTGGGGCTTGCCACGCCCACACTAGGGCTTCTCAATGATGCCCCCTTTCTGGGGCTCACCGCGCCCGCACTGGGGCTTCTCAGTAGTGCCCCCTCCTGGGGCTCGCCACGCCCGCACTGGGCTTCTCAATAACACCCCCTCTCTGGGGCTCGCCACGCCCGCACTGGGGCTTTTCAAACGCCCCTTTCTGGGGCCGGCGTGCACCCCGTAAGCTGCGCCCCTACTGGTGCTGGGATCCCCACACTACTGTGGGTCTCCTATGAGGCCTCCTCCAACCCCTTATAGCCTCACCCAAAACACCAGTGTAACAACAAAGCAGAACACAAACTCAAGCCTCTTGGCTACAACTTAAACCTAAGCCACCTGGCTCTAACAACATTGCTCAGACATCTTGGAGCTGCTCCCCTTTTCTGCTAGCGGTACCTCCAGTCAGGCTTCTCCTTGTATCATTGCTCCCAGAGCTCCTGCCTCTCTGGCTGCTGTCAGGGAACTGCCCTGGCCTCAGCTCCTGGGCTTTATAAGAGCCAGGCCTTGCCCCTTACAGCCAGATGACCGCTGGCAGGTGTGGGTCGTTTGCCGATTCCCGTTGCCTTGGCAACCCACAGCTGTGCTCCTTATTCCCTGCTAGGGCTCTTTCTCTAGCAGTTTCCTCCCTCTAGGAGCAGGGCACCTCAGTGCTCTGCGACATAGGGCAAAATTCGACTTTATTTCATTGTGAGTTTTACCTGTGTAAGATTTGTAGTCCACATTGACTTCAACAAAATGCAGAAGAGGGATACGACAAAAGAAGTTTTAAACACTTAGTCAAACAAATAAAACATGTATTTTGTTAAGTTAGTGCTTAACAACATACAGTTACTTAAATTTCTCCTTTGAAATCTCACTTAGAATATGGAGTAAAGTACATTTCTTGTTGTTATTCAAGATTGTGAGTCTTGGAGAAAGGTCTCTCATATATGTTTATGAAAGCACAGCATAATGTGGTCTTTATTATTGATCAGGCACGTTTGCATTAAATTAGTTTTGCCAAATAACATTATTGAATATGCAGTCCCAAAAGAACCAATGCCTGGAATCTGTGATGTCATAAGAATCTTGTGTCTTTCACATTAAACAAGTTCCTAAACAAAAGTACTGTATGCACTTGAATAGAAAATGACCCAGATTACTTAACAAACCGCCAATAATTAGATTCTATATATGGAAAATGTATACATTTGATATAATTTTCCAGGTATCAAATCTAATTTTTGGAGATTTGTCTTGAATTTGTTCCCTTCCCACTGCTACAGTAGGGATAATAAATCTGGGGTGTTAGGTAATTCCTCTCACCCACTCAGTCCCACAACTTCTTCCCCCTTCAGCCCCTTCCCCCTCTCCTTAATATTAGATCCTGCTCTCCTTAAGCATACAGAAGTGAAGAGCAAATTTGAAAAAAGTCCTTTAAAAAAAACATAGTTGTGATAATTTGTATATAGTACTCATAAACTTGATTCTTCCAGAATTGATTAATTTTACATTTTTGAAACTGTTGCAAGTTTTCGCCCAGGTCGTCCATAAACACACTTTTAAGTAATCTTTTAGTACCAACTTATATACGACAGCTGTTCATAAAGTATCGGGACTGATGCTGTAGGAAACAAAATATTTTATTTACAGGGGTTTTGGCTTAATCTCCTTCAAAATATGCTCCTTCTGCAGCTATACCCTTCTCCCAATGTTTCTGCCATTGTTGGAAGCACCTCTGATAAGCAATTTGTGGAATCATGAAAAGCTGCTCAGTCGCATTTTGTTTTATGGTTTCCACATCACAAAATCTTCTTCCTTTCAAGGTTTTCTTTAGTTGAGGATCACATGGAGCCATATCAGGTAAATATGGAGGCAGCAGCACTTGTGGGATTCGGTGAGACTTATTTCTCTTCCCGCAACTAAAAAGCTGCAGCTTCACCTGATGGAGGACAGAGCCAAACAAATCATATGCAACAGGATGAGAGGAGGGCCAGCAGAGGGATTCTGGGTGATCTGTTTGAGGCCCTGTTTGGTGATGTTTGCTAGTCACTTAAGGCTGTTGAAGCAACACAAATCACTGGAAATGGAAAAAAGGTGCAGTTCAACTGTCAGAGTGAACAGGAAGTTGAAATGTATGTGTGGTGGCAAGAAGCCCCCACAGGCACTAAGGGTGCTGGAGGCAGCCCCGGGCATTCCCGGGGATGACAAGTATGCCCCCTACACCCCAGTAAACCTACTGGCAGGAGTGGGCCAGGAGCCAGAGCTGGAGCCAGAGCTGGAGCCGCACGAACTGGCGCTCTGCCGGCTCTTCAAACGTTTGCTTCCCAGCTAATTGCGGCAGCTCACGCTGCTGTCGCGGGAAATTTAAAAACCCCGCCAGAAGCTGGTAGGGAGTGGAGGGAGAGAGCCATCTGGGAGCACGCCAGGCAGGCGTTGGCTCCGGAGGCTGGCAGGAGCAGCGTTGTAGGTGCTGGCCCCACATCTAAGGCAGGGAAAGCAGCGTCCTGCACTAGGTTGGGGGACGGTCAATCCCTAGCCAACTGAATTTCAAAGCTTATCAGAGCGTCCCTCTCCCTTGGGGGGAGAAGGACGCCAGACAACGGGAGCCCAGCCCTCTGGCATCAGGGTCTGAGGTCCAGATGCCTTAACATCCAGGCAACTGGCCAGTGCCGAAGCTGACGCTTGACCCCTTAGTGAAGGGGCTTACAGGAAACAGAGGAACAATGAAAGCAACACCCAAGTGGTTGGCAAGTGGACGGGGTGTAGGGGAGGCAGAGCCCCAAGGAACACAGCAGCACTCCTGTGAGTACCCTGTCTTCGGGTCAATGGGGGAAGAGGAACACCAGTGAACCCCCTCCTTCTCTTCAGGTTACAACAAGTCGTGGCAGGAAAGTTGGGGGACCCCGACCAAGGGGGCGGTGGAGTACTCACAGCGTCTGCTAGAGACACCACAGTATGCAAAGTAGTAGCTTGCCATGACTTGTAAAAGAGTAGGTGCTGAGTAGGACTGCAAACAATGGGCACTACTGTATATCTTACTTAGATGGGTTGTACTAACCTATCCTTGTGAACAGATCCGTGTCATCCAGGCGAGAAGTGGGCAGTGGTGTCCTGCAGGGGTCAGCGCTTGTTCCAGTACTTTACAACGTCTTCATTAACAATTTGGATGTGGGGGTGAAGAGCTCACTGGCCAAGTTCATGGACGACACCAAGTTATGGGGAAGCGTGGTCACACTTGAAGATACAGATACACGCAGACCTAGACAGGCTAGCAAGTTGGACGGATCGGAATCTGATCAAGTTCAACATTGAGAAATATAAAGTGCTCCATCTCAGGATGAACAACCCCCAACACACCTACAGGCTTGGCAGCACCAAACTGACTAGCACCACAATTGAAAGGGACCTAGGGGTAATAATAGACCACAGTATAAATATTAGCTGGCAATGCAATGCTGTAGCTAGTAGGGCAAGTAATACTCTGGCATGCATCAATCAATGCATCTCCAGCAAAACCAAGGAGGTGATTCTTCCACTCTATTCAGCAGAGACTGCAGCTGGAGTACTGTTTCCAGTTCTGGGCACTACACTTTAACAAGGATGTGGACAAGCTTGAGTCCAAAGAAGAGCTGCCTGTAATGATCAGAGTCTTACATGGCAAGCTATACAAGGAAAGACTCAGGAATCTGGGACTCTTCAGTCTGAAGAAAAGAAGGCTGAGAGGGGACCTGGTAGCAGCTTACCGCTACACTAGGGGAGTACATAAAAGGCTCGGTGAGCAACTGTTCACCAGGGCACCTGAAGGGAAAACTAGGAGTAATGGCCACAAACTCCTGGATGATCAAATCAGGCTCAACATTAGGAAAAACTTCTTCACAGTCAGGGTGTCCAGACTCTGGAATAAGCTCCCTCCAGAGGTGATGCAATTACCTACCCTGAAAATCTTCAAAGAGGAAACTAGACAGTCACTTTGCTGGGGTCACCTAATCCCCCGTTATCTTTCCTGCTTGGAGCAGAGGGCTGGCCTCGATGATCTTCCAAGGTCCTTTCTGGCCTTACAATGTATCGATCTATGAATCAATCAATAAAAAACTGATAAAAAGTTTGGAGGGAAAAGGCTGTTTAAAAGTGATGTGGACTTTGCAGTCTCCAGAGTACCCATCTTCCTTGGAACCTAGAAGTAAAGGTCCAGGCACCCTTCTACTGGGCCACCCCTAGGAAAAGTCTTTTTTAAAGAAGTAGCCTGAGACAGAGACCTTGACCAAGCTCCTGGAGCATCCAGATCCCCAGGAAGGGTGAAGCAAGGGTTAACGTAGTCCCGCCCCCAAACAACTGATCACCCCATCACCCCCAAATCAGCCTGTGATATACCAAGCTCCAGTCAACTGCCAGGAACTGAAGTAAACTGATGGGTGGCCTGGGGAAAAGTGCTGTTTAAAGCCACAAAATCCCTGACAGCCCCACAGCACACAGCTTCTAGGAACTCTGAAGCAGAGATCTAGCCCCAGTCCCCCTTACCTATAGACCTGGGCACCCCCAGTCAGGGTACTACCACACAGATTTTGGTTAAAATGCAGGAAGAGTCTTTACTGAACTCAATGTTAGCAAGAAGAGGGAGCAGAAAATTGCAGTTGCAAGCAACTGCTATTCCTTGGCATCCAGTCAATCAGGGTCTTCCTTCCCTACTCTAGGAACATTGAGGAAACTGGGGCACTTGCCTCTGGGAAGCCTACTGGGGTGGACATTTACTACCATCCTGTGGTGGCAGTTTGACAGCAATGCAATGCTTAAAAGATGACTGCTTCACTTACACCCTTTGGTAGTGTATGTGAGGACACCTCTAAAGCAGGACAGTTGTGAACCAGTTCCCACTCGGGGACATGCTTGGAATGGTTCAAATGTAATGCTCACCCTCATTCTTAGGGTAAGGACACAGGAATTTTTGGAGCCCTTTGAAAAAGGAAATATTTCACAGGGGCAGCAGCTGATATTTTCTAATTCAGGAGTGTTAAACTCATCCAGCCCCACAGCCAGATGAGGGTTCTCTGAACTAGTCTATGAGCTGGATACAGCTATGCCAGAACCAGTGAGCAGGGCTAGTCTGCTGGGGCACTGTCTGCAGTGCACTTCCCATGTTGGCTGCCTGTGCCACAGGCAGGGCATGTTGCCCCCAGCGTTCCCTCTAAGCTATGCAGCATGCGCGGCCGAGCAGGTGCACCTGGTAGCATGGCATGAGCGTGCTTGCGCAGCCATGCATGCTGCACAGCTTAGAGGGAATGCTGGCTGGTCCCCATTCTGGGGCTTGAGCTGCAAGCAGCACATGTAACCTGAATAACCAGCTCCACAAGCACCGCCTGCAGGCCAGAGAACTGGCACAGTGCACATACTGCATGCAGTGTCCCACTGGACTGGCCCTCAGTGCTGGCTCCACGGCTGGTCAGTATCAGGCACAAGACTGTCTATGTGCGCCAGAGCCAGTGCACAGGGCTGTCCAACAGTGCACTGTGTGTAGCGCACACCCTGTGTTAGCATCCTGTGTAGCAGGCAGCATCTGCAGTGCAAGGTACATCCTGCACACTGCAGGCACCACAAGCCCTGGAACAGGGCTGGCAATTGATGCATGTAGCGCACAGGCTGGGTATTGTGGGTGCTGGTCATGGCACAGAGTATTTGTTGCACGCAGAGCCCTGCCGGACATCCTTGTGCCCCAGAGCCAGTCCTCAGGGCTCCTGAGATAGACACCATGCCCCGGATAGACACCATGTCCAGCCCATACACCAGACTGGATCCACATGCTGCATCTATCCAAAACCCACAGACTAGGTCATGTAGCTCCACAGGCCAGATTCAGCATATGGGCCATACGTTTGACATCCCTATTCTAATTTTTATTCATGAACAAGTTGAGACTGATTCAAATGCAACATTCCTTTGCCTCCATTTTTCTGAGCAGGGACGCGCACCCAGGTCTAGGGTCAGTGAGGATCTAGTCAGAGAACTTCTGGAGGGACTGGACATATTTAAATCAGCAGGTCCTGACGATCTCCACCCCAGAGTGCTGAGGGAATTAGCAGAGGTCATTGCGGGACCCTTGGCATGGCTTTACAAGCACTCGTGGTGCTCTGGCAAGGTGCCTGAGGATTGGAAAAGGGCCAATGTAGTTCCCATTTTCAAAAAAGGGAGGAAGGAGGACCCAGAAAACTATAGGCCAGTCAGTCTTACCTCAATCCTAGGTAAGCTTTTTGAGAGTTATCCTGGTGCATGTCCACGAGGGGCCAGCAAGGGAGATTATGCTTAGGGGCAACCAACACGGGTTCTTTAGAGGCAGGTCCTGTCAGACCAACCTGGTGGCCTTCTATGACCAGGTCACAAAA
>NW_005841906.1:3871216-3876007 GCF_000455745.1 Alligator sinensis
ACCTTCAAGATGAAACTGGATGCTTATCTTGCTGGGATCCTATGACCCCAGCTGACTTCCTGCCCTTTGGGCAGGGGGCTGGACTCGATGATCTTCCGAGGTCCCTTCCAGCCCTAATGTCTATGAAATCTATGAAAATGAACATGGGCCAACAGTGTGGGGAAGTGGTCAGGAAGGCCAACTGTACCTTGTCATGCATCCACTGATGCATCTCAAGCAGGTCCAAGGAGGTGATCCTCCCCCTCTATGCGGCACTGGTCAGGTCACAGTTGGAGTACTGCATCCAGTTTTGGGCGCCACACTTCAGGAGAGATGTGGACAACATGGAGAGGGTCAAGAGGAGGGCCACCCAGATGATCAGGAGTCAGCAGGGCAGGCCCTACAAGGAGAGGTTAAGGGACCTGAACCTGTTCAGCCTCCACAAGAGAAGGCTGAGGGGGGATCTAATGGCCTTTTACAAACTAGTCAGGTTGGACCAACAGGCATTGGGGGAGTCCCTGTTCCCCCAAGCACTACCAGGAGTGACAAGAAATAACAGTCACAAGCTGACAGAGAGCAGATTTAAGCTAGATATCAGGAGGTGCTACTTCACTGTCAGGGCGGCTAGGATATGGAACCAACTTCCAAGAGAAGTGGTGCAGGCTCCTACCCTGGGGGTCTTTCAGAGGAGGCTGGATGAACACCTCGCTGGGGTTGTTTGACCCCAGTACTCTTTCCTGCCATGGCAGGGGGTCAGACTTGATCTGCTCAGGTCCCTTCCGACCCTACCAACTATGAAACCTACTCCAACTATAACCCTGGATGAAAGAGTATTAAAGTTCGAGAAGGTTTTGCTGTATTTCATAGAGAAGTAGGACTGGAATGGACCTCTAGATGTCATCTGATCCAACTCCCTTTCTGAGGCAGAAACATCCTTATCCAACCCATCCCATATAACCATAACCTAAACTCTATACAAGATGACCCTGAACCTGGACACAACAGAGACCTAATACCCTAACCTGTCACAGGTAAAACAGGGGAACCATGGCAGCCAATGTCCTGCCTCTATAAAATGTTGTCAATATATGCTCAACAATACCCAGGTAGAAGGCCATCCTCCTGCTACAGAGGAAGGCAAAAACCCCCACAGTCCATATTAATTTGGCCATGGGATAAAATTCCTTCCCGACCCAAAATATGGTGATTGGCCTGACCCTGAACAGAGGAGCAAGAACCTCTAGCCAGGAACCTCTGTCTTACCTCCTAGCAGAAGAATCAACACACCCCAGTTGAAGTCCCCAGCCTTAACTGTAGCCAACACCCAATGCCTCTGGAAGGCTTAAAAGCACCCTGACACATATAACAGGAAAAAAATGGCAGGGGAGAGCAGGAGGTTGAAGCAAGCAGCAAAGCCCAGACGCATGGGAATTACCCATGGTAGAAAATAAGCATAGCTATGCCTAGATCATCTGTGACCACAGGGGCTGTCCAACTTCTTGAATACCTCCAGAGATGAAGAGTTGGCAACTTCCCTAGGCAATCTATTTCACTGCCTCACTATTCTAACAGTGAAGAAGTTTTTCTGAATATCCAATTTAAATTTGCTTTGCTGCAACTTCAAGCCACTGGTCTGCATCTTCCTCTCTGAAGCATGAGAGAAAAGGTGCTTTCCCTCTTCTTTATGGCAGCCCATCAAATATTGGAAGATTGCGATCATATCCACTCTTCAGCACCTTTTCCGCTGAACATGCCAAGATCCTTCAGCCTCTCCTCGTATGCCTTCCAAGCCCTTGATCATCTTTGTTGTCTGCTTCTGGACTTGCTAACTTCATGTTCTTTTTAAAATGTGGAGCCCAGAACTGCACACACTACTCTAGGTGAGGCCTAACCAGTGCCGAATAGAGAGGCACTGTCTCCTCCTGTGTCTTGCATCTAATACTTCTATTGATGCAGCCCAACTCCATTTGAAACCTTTGCCATTCTGACATGGACTCATTAATAGTTCTTTGCTTACAGCTATTGGGCCAGTTATCTAGCCACCTTGTTGTAGTTTTGTCCAGTGTATATTTCTCCGATTTGTTTATGAGAAGGTTGTGCAGTACCTTGTCAAAGCCTGGCTAAAGTCCAGATCCACAGCATTCCCTTCATCTACCCAAGTAGTTGGTTTGTCAAAGGAGGATATCAGGTTTTTTGACATTATTTGGATTCATAAAGCCATGCTGGCTGCTTGTGATCAACCTTTCCTCCTCCAGATGATACCAAATAGCCCTCCTTAGGATATGCTCCAGGAACTTCCCAGGTATTGAGATGCAGCTAACCAGACTCTAGTTCCCTGGGTCACCCTCCTTGCCTTTTTTAAAGAGAGACACTACACTGGCCCTTTTCCAGTCCTCTGGTACCTGGCCCATCTCCCACGACTTCATGAAGATCATTGCCAAGGATTCCAAGATCTTCTCTGCCAGTTCCTTCAGGACCCTGAGATGAAGCTCATTCAAGCCCTGATGACTTGAGTTCATTCAAACCCAACAAAAGGTCTCTGACCATTTCTTATCTCCTCCCTCAGCTTGCTCCCTTCCTTATCCAGATAATCCCTATTAGGCAACTGGCAGCTTAATTTTTTTTGTAAAGACTGAAGCAAAGTAGCTGTTGAATAGCTTGTAATAGAAGAAGCAAAGAAGGAATCTTCTATTACAAGTTTCCCCTGGCTTGTTAACAGAGGACCCACAGCTTCCTTGGTTGTTCCTTTTCTGGCCAGCATACTTATAAAAACTCTTCTTGTTGAACTTAATCTCCTTTGCTAGGTGCAGCTCATTATTTATTTTTGCCTTCCTTACTTTGTCCCTATAGGTTCTTGCTATTTCCTGGTACACGTCCTTGGTGACATGCCCATTCTTCCACTGTCTATATGCTTTTGTTTTGCATTTCAGGCATTTTAGAAGCTCCTTGTGCAGCCACATTGGTCTCTTGCCATTCCTTTTGTGCTTCCATCATGTCAGGGCAGTTTCTTGTTGGGCTTCCAATACTGTGCCCCTTAGAAGCTCTCAGCTCTCCTGGGTACCTTTATCCTTCAATCTATCCTTTCATGACACGGTGCCTAGTAGCTTCTTGAGTCAGATGAGATCTCTTGTAGCTGCCCAACAGGCTACAATGTTACTATAGACTTCTGCTTTATTGCATGGTGTGGTCCCATCCCTGCTCATGCCCCCTTCAGTGCTGCTCATGCCCCCTTCAACATCACCTATGCCAAAATTTGTGATACGCTTCTCAAAAGGCATTGTTTTTGTTGCCTCCAGTTATCTCCATGGTCAGGTATAAGATTAAGGGCCCTTTCATGCCATTATTATTCTTTTACCTAGTATAAAGAAGGAAAGGCAATGGTTAGGTTCTTGTGGCCAACCTCTAACCCCCATGACCATAGCAAATCTTTGCCTTAAGTTTCCAAGGATGGAGATTCCAAAACCTTCCAGTATTTAACCACCCTCATTAGAAAGTTCTTCCTGGTTAAGGGAAACCTATTCCAGTACATTCAGAATGACCACTGTCAAACACAGAGTGTACAGCTTGAGAAAGGACATTTAACACATTATAATCTTCTTCTTGTGTCCTTTTCATAAGTTAGATGTTTTTTTCTGAATTGTACACAAATGATGACTTTCCGTTGCTGCAGTGAAGTCCTCCTTTGTACAGGTTTCACTAAGGAGTTAGCAAACAAGGTGCTCTATAGTCGGCATTTCACTGCACTCTCATATATTTGTGTTATTAGAGTAGCCCCAGTTGACCATGTCTGTTTCTGAGCTTCCAGTGTGCACCCACAAGCAAATTCAGGCATTTCCATGTTAGCCAGTTTAGATCAGCCCCTCTGGGAAGGTCCTCCTGAGGCTTCAAGTCCATTGCAGAGCACTTGATTGCACATAATCTTTATTTCCATAGCCACATCTTAACTGGACTTTATACCCATGGTACTAAAACTTGTCATCCCTCAAAAGATTTAGAGAGGCAGGTATATACTTAAAGCCATTTAAAAAAATTAAACCTAGGATTGTTGCTTGAATGTATCATCAAGGAATCCCTTTCTAAATACTTAGAAGATAGCAACATCAGCAACAGCCAACATCGATTTATTAGGACAAGTCCTGCTTGAGCAACTCAGTTTCCTCCTATGACAAGTTAACTGTCATTGTGGTTACATACAAAACAGTGGATGTAACTCGCATCAAATTCAGCAAGGATTTTAATGCTGTCTCCCATGACATTCTCATTAGTAAGCAAAGGAAATACAGTCTAGATGAAGCCCCTATAAGGTGGATATAAAACTGACTGGGTGATCATGCTCAAAGAGTAGTCAACAAAGGCTCAATGTGTAACTGGTAGGAGGTATCAAGTGTTTGGTTCCCCAAAGGACAATTCTGGGTCTGGTATGGTTTAATATTTTCATTAAAGACTTGAAGAATGGGATTAAGCACATTTAGCAACAAGCAGATGCCACCAATATGGGTGGAGTTTCAGATACCTTGGAAGACAGGATTAAGATTAAGAATTAACTGAACGCATTAGGAAAATGGTCAGAAAGTAACTGATGGAAAAATTTAATGCAAATACAAACTGTGGAAAATAGGCTAGCTGGTTGTACTGTAGAAAATAATTTGGAAGGTTATAGATTCATAGATCTTAGGGTCGGAAGGAACCTCAATAGATCATCGAGTCCGACCCCCGGCATAGGCAGGAAAGGGTGCTGCGTTTAGATGACCCCAGCTAGATGCCTATCTAACCTCCTCTTGAAGACCCCCAGGGTAGGGGAGAGCACCACCT
>NW_005841906.1:3876728-3886158 GCF_000455745.1 Alligator sinensis
CTCCACTGCCCACACCCTTCCAGGTCGATACTGACCCATCCACTACGACTCTCTGGGTACGACCCTCTAGCCAATTCGCCACCCACTGGACCGTGCAGTCATCCAAGTCACAGCCTCTTAACTTGTTCACCAGTATGGTGTGGGATACCGTATCGAAGGCCTTCCTGAAGTCTAAGTAAACAACGTCAGCCCCTACTCCTGCATCCAGGTGTTTTGTAACCTGGTCATAAAAAGAGACTAGATTAGTCAGGCATGATCTACCTACTGTGAACCCGTGCTGGTTTCCCCTTAGCATAATTTTTCCTGCCGGGCTGTCACAAATGTGAGCCTTGATAATTTTTTCAAAGACTTTGCCAAGGATGGAGGTGAGACTGACTGGCCTATAGTTGCCTGGGTCCTCCTTCCTCCCCTTCCTGAAAATGGAGATCACATTGGCCCTTTTCCAGTCCTCCGGGACCTGGCCCATGCACCATGAGTGTTCAAATATTCCCGCAGGTGGCTGTGCAATGACGTCAGCCAGTGCCTTCAGTACCCTGTTACAGTAGACAGCAAGTTGAATATAGGATCCTAGAAAAGTAGGGCTGGAAGGGACTTTAGTGTCATCTAGTCCAGCCCCCTGCTCAAGGCAGGATCATAGATTTCATAGATTTTTAGGATCAGAAGGGACCTTGGTAGATCATTGAGTTCGACCCCCACCCAAGCAGGAAAGAGTTCTGGGGTCAGATGATCATCCCTGACTAAACCATGCCACCCAAGTGCCTGTCTAAACTGCTCTTAAAAGGATGGAGGTATCACAGTTTTACTAAGTAGCTTGTCCCAATGCTTGACCAACCTTGTAGTTATGAAGTGTCACAGATAGCCAGGTCTGGGGCCACTCAGGGATCAAGGTGTTGACCAGGGTTAGGAGGAGTGAATAGAATCCAGGGAAAAGCTAGGTCAAGAAGCCAGGAGGTCAATCTGAGAGTGGAGTCAGAGCATAAGCCAGGTTGAGAAGCCAGGAGATTGAGCAGCGAGCAGGTTGAGCCCTGTTACCCAGATACTTCCTGATCTAGATCAGGAGTTTATATGTGAGAAGTGGGGTCAGCTGACCCCAGCTGGCCACTCTGATGACAGGGAATAGAAAGAGGGTTTGACCCTACTAGAAGGTTCACACCAGCTTTGACGGGCCCACATGGTTAGTCAAGGGAGGGCAGGCCAAGGCCCCAGATTTGAGGCCATGGCCTGACAGAAAGCTCCTCCTAGTATCCAACCTTTCCCTCACTGAAGCTTGAAGCCACTGCTCCTAGTCCCCTGTGGTCATGGAGAAGAGCCATCTCCACCCTCTCTGTATTGTCTTTTAGGTAGCTGGAGACTGTTATCAAATTCTTCCCTTAGTCTTCTCAGTATGCATTTTTGCAAGCAAATATCCCATCCCATACACATGAGTCACCAGTGTTAACAGGGGTGTTGCCTGCAAGTGAAAGGAAGTAATTCTTCCACTCTATTCAGTACTAGTGAGGCCACACCTGGAGTTCTGTGTCTAGTTCTGGGCACTATATTTCAAGGGAAATGTGAACAATTTGAGGACAGTCCAGGGGAGAACTAGAAACATGATTAGAGGTCTAGGAAACATGATTTACAAAAAGAGGTTGGAAGAACTGGGATTATTTCTGAGGGATTTCTGGAGCATGCCTCTGCAAATGGGGCCCTTTGAAGCCCTAGGAGTGGCTGCCTGGGGTTTCCTCATTGGCAGAAGCACACCATGCATCCTGGTATGGCAGCATGATATTCATGCCCAGAACATTCCTCTCCAAGTGAGGAACTCAGGCAGTCCTGGGGCTTCAGGGACATGATCTTGTGCACCCCAGGAATACCCCTCCAGAGAAATTCCTGAGGTGCAGAAGATTGGGCCCCTGAAGCCTCAGAAGTGCCAGCCTGGGGAGGCTGGAAAGCATGGACAACTCCATGCTGCAGGCACTCTCCAGCCATAAAGCAAACAGAAGTCCGCCACAAAAAAGCAGCAAAAATGTATATTACCTGTTGTCACAGCCACAACTTTGGGCTTTTGTGGCAAGACAAGGACATCTGGACATATTTGCTTGGGCTTTGTGCCAGCATAAAAAAAAATTATGGTGGCATAAAGACAATGGCTGTTTTCAGCCTGAAGCAATATAGGATAGGAAAAGAAGTTAACATTCCTAAATTGCAACAAGGCAAATTTAGGTTGGGCATTAGCAAGAACTTTCTAATGGGGGTAGTTAAGCACTGGAACAGATTGCCTAAAGAGGCTGTGGTATCTCCATCCTTAGAAGCTTAAGGCAAAGTTAGACAAACACTTGGATGAGATGGTTTAGAGTGAGATGCACCTGCCTTAAACAGGTAGTTGCACTGGGATCCCTCCCAGCCCTATTTTTCATTGATTTCTAATATTCTAAGTTCAGAAACTCCATCCCTTAAACTATGTTCATCACACGAAAACACAATACTCCAACAAAGCACATGCTAAAGCTTAGGAGTAAAGAAACTGATTTAACTTGTGGCCATGTGCGTGTACATTCAGCCAAGGGAACACTTGGCACTCAGGAATAAATTTCAGCTTCAAATCTAAATTATGTTACATTTATTAGTTTATGTCAGACTCACAATATTATTCTAGTATCAACTTTGAAAGTTTCATTATAAATTATTGTTCATCTAAACAAAAGCAGCCATTTATTGGCTACACAAATACTAGTATAGTGAAGTAAGAAAACACCAGTATCTTTGATCTTATCTTTCTCCTCGTTTCAGCTCCTACAATTTTGAATTATTTTCCTGACATCCATGCACTTTCATTTTCCTTATCTCATAAGCCCTTAATCCATAGTCGACTCATAATAAAATTCAACACACTTCTGGCAAAAAAACTCTCAGGTATCGATGTTTATGATTAAAGAGAATGAGGAACTTTATTTTATTCTTAAGACTGAGAAAGCAATTTTGAGGGAGGATTTGCTTTTAGAGAAATTCTGGTATTAAGTATCCTTTTATCATTTGAAGCACAGATAAAAGTTCCTTTTAATTAAAATAAACAAAATATCTCAGTGTGATATCTTTTCTTTATGCCTTTGCCAGAATTGTGGCATAAATCTAATTTGGTGATGCCTCATATTTCATAGATATGTCTAACTCCCAAACATATACATAACAGCCTTGATTCTGAGAGAGCTTACTACACCACACATCCCTTTCTTTAGAAATGTAAGAGTTCTTTTTCTGAAAAAGCAGGTACAAAATTAACTCTCAAAAAATATTTGAATATAAACATGAATGCTGCATAAGAAAAACAATATTTATATTGAAAGAAGAGAAACTGTTATAAACATGCTCACTGTATTATGAATCCTTTAATTTAGCCACATCAGAAAAACACTTTAAGATCTACTTATGAAAATCTGTGCACCAATGATTCATAATTACCAGTTGGATAAAATATCATGTATTACATCATATTGATGAGTTCAAGAGGCTTTAACTAGGTCAGGGACCTACTATGTCAGATGCAATGAAGAGAGTAAATAGCAGCCCTGTCCCAAGGATTATTCAGTTGAAAGAACAGGGCAGATTAATAGTTTATTTGAGAGAGACAGAGTTGACAATCCTTATTTTCAGTATCCTAATAATACAAACATATTAGAATGATTTTTTTTATCAGCTTACTGCATTGGAAACAATCCTGCTTGCTAGTTACATCACCAGCAACCTACTGTACCAGTCAGTAATACCTAAACATCCAGAATCAACATGCTGCAGCTGCACTATATAGCACCACAAAACAAGACCAAAAGGATGGAAAATGTGATGCACTACACCACAGCTGAGTGATGGGGACAATGGACAAAGAATAAAGGGCAATGATTTTTTTTATTTTTGGGGGGGGAAGGAATGGGAATGAGAGAGAGACAAATAGTCTTTTACACAACATATAGAATAAAAATATGACAAATTCATACAAAATTTGTGCACCAAAAATGCACAATAAACAGAAATGTAGCACTTGAATGTAAATATGTTAATAGTGAAATGAATAGCATCTTCTAAGAAATACATGCAAAGATTAACATTAGCCTTTGAAGATTGAATATAGTTTGAAGAATAGCTAGAACTGCAGAGACATTTTTAATTTTTTTAGTAGTTTTTATCTTGGTGCATATTTGTTTTCTGATAAACTGGGGTTTATATAGGATGCTTAAGTACTATATCTTTCTAACAGTTTGTTCCTCCTATGCTGAAAAATAAATTATTAAGAAATTGGGAGTACCAAAAAAAATGAAGGTGAAAATGGTCAGTTAAAGTTTACTTAATACAGTAGTTACTGTAATGCTGCTTCTGCTCTGAGAGATCAGTAGATTTCAAGTATTATACCTTCAGAAGAAAATCTCTCCACAACAATTTCTCATATCCTTTCCAGGATTTTGGCACATATCTGTATTTATCTAGATGAAAATTGACTATTATCCAGCAAGTACAATTTATGCATGATTACTTAAAACATAAATTCATTTCAACAAACCAATTCTGTAAAAAGTTAGTACAAAAATCTAGGTAAAATTTCACATTTTCTGCTGTCTTCCTTTGATTTACTCAAACTGCATAACTATCTGCTCCTTTGGGTGTTCCTCCCATTTACTCCCTTACCTTCTTTCATGTAATCCAATATGCAATGCAACACGGTTACATAATTTTTTCCTTTACCACCTCAGAAAAAATCCTCCAACAGTCATTCCCACTTCAACACTTTCTAGCACCATAGTCATATCAATGGTAAATATGAAATTCAGCTTTTATTTCCCAGGGGAGAGTGGGAAAGGGGGAAGTGTTGTACAACTGTTTAGTTAACATGCATTAAAAACATGTTCAAGTAGTATACTTAGCATTTGTTAATGTTCAGTCTAAAAATACCTAGATGTTTTCTTGTTTTAGTTCACTGTCTAAAGCAAGTCAGCTGTTCCTATCTTTTGTGCCACAACCTTTTGATTGGTTCAGAGTTGCCTGACATCGCTTTACTCCAGGGGTGAGCAATTATTTCAGGCGAAGGGCCTCTTACTGAGTTTTGGCAAGCTATCGAGGGCCGCATGACAGGCAGCCAGGGGCAGATAAATACTAAATTTCTACATTTTTAGGGGCCCTATGGGCTGGACAGAATGGCCTCGTGGGCCGCATACAGACCGTGGGCTGCATTTTGCCCACCCCTGCTTTACTCTCTCTAGTGAATGTATACCTAAGACAGTTTAAACATTCCTATGATGACATTGTTCATTTCAGTTTAAAAAGACTTTCCTCCAGTACTAACTACTGTAATTAGTATTGCTAACGGAATGCTAAGAGCAATCAATGTGTTAGATGAAGTGTTTCTATTAACTTCAGAGCCTGAATTGTTATGGAATCCTTTGCCTCAAGTTCACCTAACACTTATATACAGAACTAAGTGCAGAACTAAATGTTAAGATCTATTATCTTGAAGAATTAGCTCCAAATCCATACAGTATTTAGGTACGTCAACTGTTGACATTTTTTAAAGTTATTAATGCCATACAGGAAATTTGGTAAGGAAAATTTCCTACTGCTGGAATTGACAGTTCGATGATACCTGCCTAATATACAATGCATGAAAAATATCAAACTGCTTTTGAAAAAACTTACCACTAACATCAAGCTCATTACAACTGTCATAGTTAAATCACCATAGTCCAGAAAATATGTGAAAAGCATGATTTGCTTGGTAATTATCTTTTACTGGATTGACTATATAGTTGGAAGATAAGCTTTTGAGCACAAAATTCCCTTCCTCAAGATAAAGACTTGTCTAATATCTCTATCAAATATATAGCTGGTCCAAAAGACATTAGAAAACAAATCTTGTTTCTCATATAGTCACCATACACTTTTTTCTAGATATTCCCAATTACCTGCATTTTCAATCCACATCAATTTCAGATGCTAGTTCTTTACCTATAGAAGCTGAAATACATCTTATCTCTGCAATTCCTCCAAAATAAAATTAGTCCTTAGATATATATAACAATGGCCTAGATTTCCATGTTAGATTCTTGCAAAGACTTGCTAATTATGTTAATAGTTGATGACATCTCAGGGAATTAATTCTGACTCAAAGGCTCTAGATAATGGTGAAGAAATAATAATTTCTTCATTCTTTTTATGAAGCATGTTCTTCTATGTTGCCGGATAAAATTCTATCATGTAATGAAGCCAAAACTGCATATTATTACTCTCAAATAATTTTTTTCTCTACTGCGAAAAGCACAGTTGCGTTCAGCTAAATGATAAACAACTGACTTTATGCATTTTAAGTAGACATCCAGTGTATCTGTTCTTCCAGTTTAGGCCAAAGCCTTGTAATCAACTGTACTGCTAGCTAATAATCTTGTTTCTAGCTCAAGCCACTTTTCACTGTTCACCTTACAGTCTGCAGATATTTCACAATATTTTGGTTTTACGATCAAGTGCTGCTAATCAATTAAAACTTTCATTGGTCAGCCTTTTAACTTGATGTACTAAAGAGTCTGCAACAAATGCAGAAGACTTCAGTTTCTTCCACTCCCTCTCCCCCAATTACAAAATATTAATACCATCCACATAAAGTTCACCATTTGACATTCTGCAAAATAATTTGTTTGATATGAGCCATCATTGGGTTATATTATGTGTTGAGAAATTGTAATTATCTGCCATATGTAGTATCCCCATTTTTTACAATTATATCGCATATTTTATTACCCAGATTATGGGGCTATTTTCCCAGATCATCAATGTCTCTGACTATTCAGTTTACTTGCACCAACTCTATTTGAGAGCCAGAACCTGTTTTATTGATGGAGAAATATGACACTATCCAACTTGATACTCTAACTTGTTATTAGCTTGTGGTGTTGTTAAAGGTATACAAAATTAGCCACCTCTCTACTAAAAGCTATGATCCGAGATTCAGTGATTGAATTCCCTCTTACATTGATGGCATGTGGGTATCGTGTGAGGGCTGTGTAATAGATGTGAGATACTGCCAAGGATATGAGTAGGAAAGGAGATGTAGTGTTCCCTAGGAGGCCCCAGAAGCAGCACTTGTGAGCGTCTCCACCCGCACTGGCCACATGTGCCTGGTTTTAACCTTTCCTGATCCTGGGCCAATAAATGCTCCTCTCTTGTTGGCAGCAAAGCAAGCTCCTCACCATCCTAGAAAATCAACTGGTGGTAGGGTTGGTCAAGAGACTGATTGGATGTGGCCAGCCAACACCCCACATGCCAGCAGCCCCCAGATCTTCCCATCCATATTTACTACCCTGCACAGATCCCCATTCATGGTTCATAACCCACTTCCCTTGTGGTCCACTTCCAGCATGCTACCCTAACTGTGCAGTCACAATATTACTAGTAAAATAGTAAAACTACTGGTTTGTTGCCCCCATGTCCAAACACAGGACCCTTTGTCAGCAGGCCCTAGTGAGTTTGTACTGGTCTTATCTGCCTAACCCTACCCCTGCAGCTTACTGAGTAGGGCACTCTCCCAGGAAAAGAGTCTTAAATGCTAGTTCTCACCATGCCTTATAATTTAAAATTAAACATCTTAAATTAAACACAAATAAACAGGAGGAAAGAACCTAGAATTCCTCATCTCCACAGTGAGCATCCTAACTACTTTTTCTCTTGCTTGTTTGCCCTTCGGCATTGCTTTCTGACCAATTTCATATCTTCAATAGGAAGGGTGAAAAGTACCCTCCATCACCCCAGCCTATTACTGGATAGCTAGGGCACCCTCCTGGAATATGAGAGGTCTGAATACCCTCAAGATGACAGGGCATTAAAGCCAGGTCTCCCGCTTCCCATCAAATGCTCTAACTTCTATTCTACTTTATAAAAGATGAGAACTAGTGCTGGCCCATCCACCAGACATCTTTTTAAAAGACAGCTTTTAGTCTTTTTCAGTTATTTCAAAGAATAGTAAAGGAAATGAAACTTGGGACAATTCAGGACTGTGCATCTCAGATGCCCAAGCTCCAGAAAGGAGCAGAATCACACACACACACATCCCTACCCTAAGCATTTCTAATGAGGCAGCAACAGGTTGCTCCCACTTAGTATACAGATATTGCTGGACTACAGATCTGAGATGCCAAACTCTCTCCATGCAGCGTGTAAGGAGCACAGGCACCTAAGTCTGGGTTTTGGATTCCACTCTGATGGCTAAACACCTCAAAAATAGGCGCTGTGGCACTTGTAGGTACTTAGGTGGGTTTCCTCCCTCCCCCCACCCCATCCCACACTGTTCCTGTCACAAAACAGGCTGACATGAATGAGGAGTAGGTTGAACCAAAGTCTTACCCATTCCTGTGCAGCAACCAATGCAAGAGTGAAAGTAAACTGCACCTTCTAAGGTCCTAGAGTCAATTACTTTTCCATAAAAGCCAAGAAGTGAAGGATAAGGAACTGAAAATATGGCCCAAAAGATGTAGCCAGTTATTTAAAGTTTATGAATAACCTGGTCCGTCTACGAGATGCTTAATGTGCAGTAGCCTAATAACACTGAGCAGTAGTGCATCACAGTATGGACAGCGCAAATACACAACTGTGCAGTACTAGTAGGCTACTGCACAGTAACATCACTAAAAAGGAGTTTGTTGGTGCTACTTCACTTTAACACTAGTTACTGTGAATTTAGTTAGCAGTTCATTAAGCAAGTACTAAATGAAATGCACAGTAACTACTGTGCAATAAAGAACATGTTGATGTGCCCACTGTGTACAAAAACTGGAATTACAAAGGGTCTATAATATTGACCCAAAGGAGCTACTGTGAGATTAAACAAATGCTATGAAAGAATTTACAACTCAAAGCAAATCTAGAAAGAGAGCTGTAAATGGTATCACATTTGGAAGCACAATAGGATCTGCAAGTTAACTGCTTTCATCTCAGTCTTTACACCAACACAGCAGGTTGTTGTGATGGCAACTTCACACTATGATATTACATGTACAGAGGTTTTACTACTGAGTTGAAGAAAAAAGTGTCCCTACTTCTCCCTACACAACATCATTCCCCGAGGACTAAACATCTACAATCCCCTGACTACTACACACAACTCCAAATATGCTTCACAGCTATGCAGAAGACCTTCAGAGAAAATTAGAAATCATCTACTTCACCTACTCTACTCCAAAAGAGACCAACTCAGGAAGGACATCGTTATACACTACAACAACTTAAAAGATAGAAATCCATGCATGTTCACTGACAATATACAGTAGATACAAAGAGAGTACAAAAAACTTTCTACAGCATTCATCCTACATAAAAAGAAGAAATGGAAAAAATTACTCCAAGAACAAGCTCCCCAGCCACAAAACAACCATCAGAGAAACAACACCAACACCTTACGACCTTCCAACCTCAGACTCGA
>NW_005841906.1:3887389-3892400 GCF_000455745.1 Alligator sinensis
AGCCAAGCCCTCAGATACCACCGCATCTGTACTGAAGAGAACACCCGGGATTGCCACCTCACCAATCTTAAAAAGGCTTTCACCCAACAAGGACGCTCCTCCAGAGAGGTAGATCGGACGTTTGAAAGAGCCACCTGGATACCACGTGAAGAACTGCTGCAGTACAGAAGAAAAACACCCACAAATCGCACACCGCTGGTTATGACCTATCACCTATCCCTTGAACCTGTACGGAAAATCCTCAAAAAATTGCAACCCATATTAGACAGAGACCCTATTCTTAAAAAGATCTTCCCAGAGCCACCCATCCTAGCCTTCAGACAAGCACCGAACCTCGCCAACCTCATCACCAGAAGCAAACTTCCTCAAGCCCAGAACACACCAAAAGGATCCAGACTGTGCCAGGACAAGAAATGCAAAACCTGCCAAAACATCTCCACCACCCCCGCAATTACTGCACCCCACAACAGAGCCATCAGCATCCCTGGATCTTACAGCTGCACCTCCAGAAATGTAATATACCTCATCCAATGCACCAAATGCCCTGATGGAAAATACGTAGGAGAGACCAAACAACAACTGCGCACCAGAATGAACACACACCGGAAATCTATCAAAGACAGAAATACCCAATTACCGGTGGGGGCACATTTCTCACAGGAGGGCCACTCTCTCTCCAGTCTCTCAGTCCTGATCCTCAAGGGAAACTTACACAACACTTCCCAGAGACGAGCCTATGAGCTCCACTTCATCAACCTCCTGGATACTAGAGATCATGGACTAAATATAGACATTGGATTTTTGATACATTATAATCTGCCTGGCAACTGACTCCCCAGCCCAGCCCCTGGCTTCTTTACTTTTCATTCCATCCAGGAAGAGCACACACCAACTGCTGAAGCTTCCTTAGCCTGACGAAGGGTTTTTGAACCCGAAAGCTTGCTTAATAACTATTCTCCAACCATTTGGGTTGGTCTAATAAAAGATATCAAATTCACCCAAGGAACCTTGTCTGCCTACTTCTCTGTAGAATACATGACTTCCATCTGTGTCTAATGGAAGTGGAGGATTTGGGAATTTATGAAAGGCTTTGAAAATATAGAAATAAGAATCTACAGAATTAAGGAATCTCCCACGTACCCTTCACCTTGTAACTGAGAAAAAAAAGGGGAAAAATTGATATTTGGCACCAACACCATGGTTGGCTCTGTACTAAACAGACTTCCTGCTTCAAGGCGGCCCAAATACTACAGATTTCAACAAGTTGTGAGCATTCACTGAGAGCTGGACTCAGTCCTGGGAAGAACTGGCAATGCCACTGATACCTTAATGAACGTGTCAGCAGCCTTTTGCAGAGCAGGCCAGCGATTACAACCTGGACATTGCTGAGGGCAGGAAGTCTCTACCCCCCAGAGGACCCAGGTGCCTGAACTTGCTCTCACTGCAGATTTCCAATACCTCTAGTTGTTACGTCTCAGCTCTGTATTCTTGGGCAACCCTGGTACAGGATGCAGTCTGTCTGACTCACAAAGGACTCACCCCCCTCCCTCCCCTCCTCTACCTAAACGAAACTGATTAAGATGCAGTGAGAGACGCGCCTAAGACCCTCACCAGATAAGGGTGACGAGAGTGAATCAACGGCCCTAGGTCTCATTTACATGAGAGATGGAAAACAGAAAGCCTGAAGCAGAGACTGCAGTGAATTCTGGGACCAGAGAAGCAGGAGAGCGCTGCATGATGGGGAATCTGTGCTTCCAATGTTAATCAACCCATGTTCACACACACCCAGCTCAGCATTTATCAGACCAGTTCTAATCTGGATTTACTAAGGACTTTCTGAGGCAAGAGACCGAGTCAGAGGGGGTATGGGCAACATTTGAACAATGGTTAAGGGTTCATCACAGCATCCAGCCTGCTGGAGCCCTAATCCCAGGTGTTGTCATATCTTTCCCGAGACGACTGGTGGGAGTCCTCTCCACAAAAGGTTATGAGCACCCCAATAATTGTTTTAAGTCTGTTAAAAGACTATAGTAAGATCTGGAAAAGTCATGCTAAGCTGAGGCTTGTGCACAACAAGTAAAAATCCAAAATCCTGATGCTGCAAGCTATCTATTGTTCCTGAAGAAACCATGAGATATCCCATCAGTATATCTGCCACCCATAGGAATCTCAAGCTGGCTCCCAAGTATTTGGGTTACTCCCTAATCTTAAGTGTTTCCTGATTATCAATCAGTTTCCTGAGATGGTCCAAACCAGATAACCCCTTGTCAATAGAAAAGACAATGATTTACACTACTGAGGGTGCTTCGAAGCAGCTAAACTGAGGGTATAAAAATCTGTAAGTGTGTGTGCTGCTAGAGGGAGAAGAGGAAGAGGAAAAGGAAGGAAAAGAAGTAGAAGCAGGAGGAAAGAAGGAGAAGAAGAAAACCCCTGTGCTGACACCATCCCCTGTCGTTCTTGGGACGCTGGAAGAACAGATCATCTCTCTCTTCAAGGATTGTGCTACGGACTGTGCCTGTCAGCTTTGCAGCCTGAGTACCGTGGACTAGGTGAGATCCCAGCGTTCTCTGTCTTCTTTCTAGGCATAAACTTCTGAACCTGAACTGTATCAGTTAAGCTTGAGCTAAGTTTCCCCAAATACTTAGTGAAACCAGGGTAGTACTGTCATTGTTGGTGTTTGTTTTTCTTCTGTATGTTTATTACTACTAGTACTATTATATATTTCATATGCTTAGCAATAAATAACTTTTATAGTCAAACTGGTAGTAATTGGGTATACTTTTCCTTCTTTGCTTCTCTTTCCTCCCGTGCTCTGCAGCAACACGTCTTTTACCTATGCTAAAGATCCCTGTGAAGCCCAAATTATTGTGGGGTCTGCTCATCAAGAGGCCAAAGATTGGGACGTGCTGAGTTTGAAACACATAAGGGGATCAGCTTGTACAGGCTGATTGACCCAGTTTGACTCAGACGTGCCCTTATGAACTGAATGCTGGCCCATGAGGGTGTCAGCTGGACACCCAGCCGGATTCAGAGGGATTCTGTTTACCTGTGTGCTTGTGTCTGACTGCATTTTATTGTTGCTCTTATGAACTGATTCTTGGCATATGAGGGTGTCAGCCTGTCCATGCTGATCAGCCCAGCCAGGTCAGGCGTGTCACGTTAATTTGTGTGTGTTTGTGTGTATGACTGATTTGGTGACTGGAGGAACCCAGTCCCATTGAGATTGAGTCCTGCAAGATAGCTCCACTAGGGGTGAGGGCTTGCAGAAGGGAGAAATACACCTCCGTATAGTAACACAAGCAGCACATTGACAGAATCACCAAGACCCTAGAAACCATCCCTAATACATGAGCACACCGCAAAGTAATGGGCAGATTTGGTAACATAGTGAGGAAAGTACAGATGCAGCAGAGCAACAAGCTAAAAAACAGCCAAGGAAAGTGCTGTGGAGGGGATGAGCAGCATGGTGCCATTCTGTGCCACTGATCCTCCCCTGCATGCCAGACTGGACCTCCACAGGACAGATTAGACCACTTTGTAGGTCAAATCCTGCCTGTGAGCCACAGGTTGCCAACCCATTTTTTAATGCATTTTCATTCATTTGATGAGGGCTTTCAGAGAGTAGAGGCTACATTCTTTTCTTAACTACACAGTAACATAAAACCCTGAGGTTTTAGGAAATAACAATGCCAACTTCAAGAAGCTTCACAGCCTAATCTCATTAAGGCAAAGTTCAACAATGTTTTCAAGATTTGGGCTGAAATGTTTTCCAGTTTGGGTCAGAGGTGGGCCAGCACACAAAGGGCAAGTACTAGGACTCAGCTACTGTCACCATTGCTTTTCCCTGCAACGGCACAGGGAAAGTGTCCATAGTTGGCACTTTCCCCTGCAGAGATGGAGACTTTGGCAGTAGTTTCTTTCCCCTACCACCCTGGGGACAAGTGCCAGCTGTGGACACCCCAGGGAAAAGTATCAGTAGTAGCAGTGGAAGCTGGGTCCTACTGCCCACCCTCCGCATGCCTACCCACTTCTGACCCTAACTGGGTAAATCCAGCTGCTGAAACCCCAGGTCTGCAGGCCAGATCAAATGGTTATCAAATTCGTTACCAAACCCTGCATTAAAGGAATTGTGATACCAATGCAAGTAGTTTGTTTTCTGTTCAAAAGCAGAAATAAAACCAAAGAAACATCACTGAAACATGGAAACATTTTATCAGGTGTTTTGTCTACTCCTGCTGCTTTGAGTTACAAAGGATTCCAGTGTCTCCAGTGTTTTGTCCAACCAGTTTAGATTACTGGTAAAACATCTTTTGAAGTTGCAAACACGAACATTTAACTATATTATAGAAAACAGTCTACTAGCAAATTATGTTCCGGAGAGTACTCAGGCATAACTTTTCTTCTGAAGAACAGAACCATATCTAATTTTTTTAATAAAAAATCTCGTTTGACCTAGTCCAATGTTCTTTGTGTCACAACCCAAAGTTGTGATTTTTGTTTTGTGTGTGCTTCGGCACTGCTAAATTATTTTCCCGCCAAATTGCAGCTTCTTTGCATGGTGGAGTTTTCTGCTACAAAGGAGAACTCCGGTACAACGGAGAATTTTCCCGCCAATTTATAGCTTTCTTTGCATGGTGCATTTCTTTTGCATCTCAGAAATGCACGGTGCAAAGGAGTTCCTGACATTTGTATTTTAATTCGAGCCCCATTATTGGCTTGTGTTAAATTATGCACACGTGGCGGCTAGCAATTGGCTTGCTAGCCGTATAAAGAGCTTGGGTGGTTTCCGCCCAAGTTGGAGAGAAAGCAATTGGAGTCCGAGAGGGAGAGCATGAAGATCTCTAAGCACTGCGGATCCCTACGAAACCAACGCATTTCTTAAGAAGGCAACAGAGGTCTAAACAGCCTCTGGCCTCCCCCGTCGCCGAGCGCAATCCTAGACATATCCCTATCCTATATACTCAATTGCCGAACCCGCGGAGCCTTAACAACTCCGGGGCCCAAGAACCGA
>NW_005841906.1:3893494-3893832 GCF_000455745.1 Alligator sinensis
CACTTCCTACTATGCTTGCACCAGAACTGAACTACAGGATTTATGCAGAGAATCAAGAATCCAACCTGAAGAGACTCTAGCTGTTTGGTTAGGACGTTTGGTCATGGCACTTGGATCTGACCTACTGAACCGGGAAGAAGCAAGCTTCCTAGTTAGACAAGCTTCGTGGAGTAGAGGACATGTCACTGACATCGACATGATAACAGTTAATACTCACTGGCCTATTCCACTGCCAGCGCTTGTTGCAGGACTGATTAATCAGAAAGCCCACTTATGGCATGCAGGACGGCCAGAATATACCGGCGCAGAGCATCTTATGCTAGCAATCATCGGTGTCT
>NW_005841906.1:3895003-3906343 GCF_000455745.1 Alligator sinensis
GGTTTCCGCCCAAGTTGGAGAGAAAGCAATTGGAGTCCGAGAGGGAGAGCGTGAAGATCTCTAAGCGCTGCGGATCCCTACGAAACCAACGCATTTCTTAAGAAGGCAACAGAGGTCTAAACAGCCTCTGGCCTCTCCCCGTCGCCGAGCGCAATCCTAGACGTATCCCTATCCTATATACTCAATTGCCGAACCCACGGAGTCTTAACAACTCCGGGGCCTGAGAGCTGAACCAAACCCACGGAGCTTCGACAACTCCGTGGGAAAGAAATTGCCGAACCCGCGGAGCTTTAACAACTCCGGGGCCTAAGAACCGAATTTGTCGTAGTCCTCCAACGAGGATTTAAGCGGAGCTGAACCTGGGAAACTGTCCAGCCTACACCGTGACCATCTTGGGTGTAAGTAAATAATCTTTGAATCAACCACTACGCCTCTGTGACTAATTCTAGCCCGTGCGTACCTTGCCGCCCCGCGGTCCCTTCTGACCCCGTGTGCCCGGGCTGCTGGCCACAGCCCGCATGCGCAAAGACGGGTCTGCATATCACTCCTGGCTCGCACATGGCAACATGGACGGGATCAGGAGGCGGCCCGCACACTTTGAAGATGAAAGATAAAACTAGTGTATGGTGGGTCAACAATTCATTTGGAAAACTACACTCAAACGATAGCTGAAAGCAGTTCAGTATTAAAACTGGATGTGTCAAGTTCTGTGGCAATTTTCCTGGATTCCATACTATTCAGTATTTTCATTAACAATCAGGATGATGGGAAAGAGAGCATACTTATTAAAACTGAAGAGTATCGCAAGCCCCAAAAGATGGCAATCATTTTAAATTTTAATCCATTTTCAATACTAATTTGTTAAGAGCCAAAATGGCCTTAACAAATTGAAGAAATAGTCTGAAATAAACAAGTTGTAGTTCAAATATGGACAAATGCAAAATACTCCACAAATACAAGATAGGAAATAATTGTCTAGACAAGAGTTCTGCAAAAAACTCTTGAGATGTATAAAAAGGAATGTTACATACAAGGGGAATCCCTTGTGGTTCAGTGGTAGACTCCTTGTTTACCACATAGGAGACCTGGGTTTAATTCCCAGACATATATACAACTACAGCCATGGAGGCAGCAAACATTTGGACTCAGTTTGGTCCTTGGATTTGTCATAACCCAATGATTTTTAGTGCCTCGGCACATTGGAATTTTCCCGCCACATGGAGCTTTCTTTGCACGGTGGATTTCTCAGCTGCAGAGAGAAATCCCTGGTGCAAAGAGTTCCCGCCACACACACGCAAATTCGTACCCCATTATTGGCTGATTCTAAATTATTCCTACATGGCGGCTAGCCATTTGCTTTGCTGCCGTTCCAAACAGTTTCCGCCCAAGTTGGAGGACTCCACATCCATCTCGTGGAGAACTCTGAGCGCGCTGTGGAGCCTAGCAAACTCCGCGTGTGTCTTGGAGAAGGACAGAGAGGCCTGATCAGCTCTTAGCCACTCCCCGTCATAGTGTAATTTGACGTATCCCCCGTGTGAAGAAGCGCTCATGGAGTCATATATCGACGACTCATCTCGGTTTGGTTCGGAAGAGATCTCACTTGTGTTTGTTTGCGTGCAACTGCAACTCAAGCAAGCTTCCTCCCTGCACTGTGACCATCGGCAGTGTAAGTAAAGCTTTCTTTATAAAACCAATACGCTTCCGTGCCTAACTCTACTCCGTCGTGGAAAAACCCCACCTGACGGTCCGGGCTACTGGCCATAGCCTTAGACCGCCCTCGGTCCCGACAGGATTCTGTCTTGGTAGCCTAAAGGGAGGATGGAAGGTCTGGGTAGCATCCACTCCTCCAAAAATTCCTGCCCAGGCACATGTATCAAACGTCTGGATGGCCCTCATGCATACACCATGATCCAGGAGGATCAACAAACATGAGTTTGTTGCCACTCATATAGAAGGCATATGAAGTACTGTATTTTCTTGCGTACAACATGCACCAGAATATAATAAACATCTAGTTTTTGAAAAGCAGAATGAAGGAAAAAATATCTTTGTAGTAACTGAGCAGCAGCAGGTAGGGGGCAGAGCCTGCTCATTGTCCTACTCTTTGTGGATTGCTGCAAATTTTACTTTATTTTATCAAATCCACATAGGGATCACCACCAACATGGGGGGGCAGGGGAGCAGACTCATCTTAGATTTGAGTATCAGCCCAGGGCAGGCAGCAGCTCAGCTCTGGCTTCAGGGTGGCCTGGCCAGGGTGGCTCATGCTGTGAGGGAGGGACATGCAGTGGGGGAAGCACAGGGGGAGAGGTACATGGAAGAAAACTGTAGTGTGCAGCTCCACAGAAGTGTGGAAGAGACTGCGCAGCCTGACCCCTCCAAATCTGCCAACCCCCTCAGCCACTTGCCCCTTCCCTCTCTGCCCCCTCACCCCCCCCCACTCCCTCCCACTGATTACCTCCAGCTCTGGCTCTGGCCAGGTGCAGAGTTGCCTCTGCTGCTTCTCCTTGTTGAGCTGGGCCAGGCCAGACCAGGGCCAGGGTCTGCGCTCCTGTTCACTGTCCCCAGAGCCAGAGCTGGAGCAGAGCCACCCAGAAGAAGGTAAGCTGTGGAGGCAGAGGTAGAGAAAAAAACAGGGGGACAAGATCTGGGGGGCAAGAGGCAGGGGAAGAAGGAAGCAGAGGGGTGGGCATAATCATGGGGAGCAAGGGGGCACATGGTGGGAAGGCAAGTGGAAGGGGAGACAGGGGGCAGAGGGGCAGGCACAAGCATGGGGAGGCAGGCACCCTATCCCTCACTGCTGCTTTTGGGGGCTGAATCTAAGATGACCCACCAAATAATTAGATTCTCTACCTGGAAAATAATAGTAAATTCATAATTTTCCAAGTATAGAATCTAATAATTGGGGAGTCATCTTAAATTCGAAGACTACTTGGATTTGGGTAAATACAGTACTTTACATTACACCCAGTAAGCAGCAGAAACTGCTCTCATATAACGCACAATCCAATTTCGAGTGCCTGTTTTTTTGGAAAAAAGGTGTGTTTTATGTTTTCATTCCACTCACCACTGGCAAGGCCTCAGATGAAATACTATGTCCAGTTTTGGGCACCATGGTAAAAAAAAGATGTGGACCAACTGGAGTGATTCCAGAGGAGGGCAACAAGCATGATCAAAGGTCATGATACATAAGGAAAGATTAAAGAACATTGTTTATTTAAGCTATAGAAAAGAAACCTCAGGGGAGACCTAACAGTCTTCCAATACATGAAGTTTGCTACAAAAAAAAAAAAGAATGTAATAAGCTATTACATATAACCAAGGGATAGGACAAGAGGCAATGACCTTAAATTGTAGCAAGGGAAATTTAGGTTAGGGATTAGGAAACGCTTTCTAATCAAAAGGACAGTTAAGCACTTGTATAAAGTACATAAATAAGTCATGGAATTCTATCACTATAGATTTTCAGGAATGACAGAAAAATGGCTTAAGTGTACTTGATCATGCCTCAGGGACACAGAAAGAGACTTAAAGACCTCTCAAGATCCTTGCTATTCTCTTTTCTAAGTAAACTGGAGTCTCATTGATTTCAGTAGGGTTTGGATCAAGGCCCTCATCGAACAATCCTATCACACTGTAGCCTCCAACCTGGGGCTTTGGCCTGGCAGTATAGTTGCTCATCTCAGCTGCCACCCTACAAATTCTTGACTTGGCTCTTCCCTGAACTACATTGTGCTTGATCTCTTGGCTTCTTGACTCAGCTTATCCCTGGAACTCACTCCTGGACTGACCACCTGGCTTCCTGATCTACTTTGACCTTGGATTCTGTTTACTTATCCAATTCCTAGTCAGTTTACTTATCCAAGCCCTAGTCACTGCTTTGGTCCCACAACAGCCCCAGACCTGGCTGCCCATGTCCCAGCATGATATCACTCTCCTCACTTCCAAACTCAAGATTAAAGATTCTCAGTATATAATCTCATCAAGAAGGAAAAATTATGTGTTTCCTATTTTATCATTTATATTCTTCACAAATAGATCTATAATTTTTGGGCAAACCACATAACTCATTAAGCACAACTGAGATCCTTGTAAATCATGAGTTGTAGAGCCATAAATACAGTCTCTGTAAGAAATCAGTAGAGTGCCCTATCTAAATATAAATTGGTAACTGCGCTACAGCGGCTGGGGAGGAAAGTGGATAATACAGTATCTACTCAAATATAAAATGACCTTGAATGTAAAATGATCCCCCAATAACTAAATTCTACATATGGAAAATGTATAATTTTTTAATAATTTTCCAGGTACAGAATCTAATTGTTGGAGGTTTGCCTTGAATTTGTCTCCCTGCTACTGCTACAGCAGGGAAAATAAATCTGAGGGGACTCAGGTGCCCCCCTCCCTTGCCCTCTGGCCCCCCATATCTTACCTCTGCAGCCCCTTTCGTCCCACCCTTACTGTGAGACTCTGCTCTCCCTGAGCCCATGGAAGTGAGGGGCAAATTTGAAAACAGTGACCTTGAAATAAACACACCTGTAGTAATTTACATATAGGCAAATTATTATGGGTACCCATAGACTTAATTCATCCAGAACTGATACATTTTACCTTTTTTGAAACTGCTATAAGTTTTACCATGGGTACTCCATAACACACTTTTAAGCAGCACTTTTGTACTTATTTATAGTACAAACTGGGTACATCTACACATGCCATTACCCCGACGCAATAAACTTTGGTGCATTTTGTGCTGGAATCAGCTGTTCCTAGGCACAGCATTTAAACATGTACCCGAGACCGCAGCATTCTAAGCCAGGATGGAGCAACTCTGGACTGGCAGGGGACCCAAGGGGTCAGCCCTGGACTCTGGGTGGCAGTGTCAGGGCTGGTTCGGGCACAAAAGTGCTACAGTGTGGGGCTAGCCAGCAAGAAACCGCTGCACTTCAGCACCTTCGTGCCCCAGCCAGCCCGTCACAGCCTACACATACATTTGATTGCACATAAGTCCTCCACCGTAAGATAGCATTGTTCCCAACAACACAATCTTATGGTGGAGTTAATTAATCTACTGTGCCTAATACTGGCACATGTGTAGATTGTGACATTTTACTGCAGATAAAGCACACATGTAGATGCACCCACTATGTGCAATATTAAACCAAAGCCAAACAGTTCATGATTTACCATATAGTTCACAGGTCTGGGCCCCAAGAGAGTCGACAGCCATAATGACCACACTGCTCAGCATGTCTGTGTATTCCAGGAAGTCCACAAAAAGGATCCATATGTTAATTACCTCCCCCCCACTCATGATTGGAACTAGGTGTTCTTGTCACAAGTCCTGAGAGCTTTCAAAAATGTATATGCAGAAAAGGCACGGGGCAACCTGGTAGGGCTCCACTTCTCATGGAGGGCAGGGCCACACTATCACATGCAACAGGCTGAGAGAGGCGGTGACAGAGGGATTCTGGGTAAACTGTTTGAGGCCCCATTTGGTGATATTTTCCAGACATTTAAGGCTGGTGAAGAAACAGGAATCATTGGAAACAGTGGCAATGTGCAGCAGGTGCACGGGGGTACATGTGCATCCTCTGAGAGTGCCAGTGCAACCCCTGACTGGCCACGCTTGCCACTTAGGCAATGGGCAGGGGGGGCAGGCGGGAGCACCGGTGCACCCCCTGCAAATGCCAGCCAATTGCTGCGATCTCTTGGAACACTGGTCAGTAGACAGGACAGGTGTTCCCGGGCAACCGTGGCCAGATCCTGCCACATTTGGCTGCGGGTTGCCCAATAGGCTTGGGGTTGGAGTGCTGGCAGGGGAAACTGGATCCCCCTCTTTCACATCCCCCCGCCTCTGCCCTTCTGCCTTCCTGACTCTATTCACCAGCACCTCTGTCCAGTGATCAGGGGTTTTGCTGCTGCAGACACTCCCCTTCACCCTCGGGTCGCACATGCCCACCGGACCATACTGGACCGCAACAGATCCAGCCAGTTTTTGATGCTCCTTCAGCTGCTTCACCAGTGCCTGCATGTCTGTGGAAGGCAGCTTGCCCCAGCCAAGAACATTGATCTCCAGGACCTTCTCCATTTAATTCTCAAGTTCCTTCACTACAGGGATCACCTGGCTAAGGAGAGCATCACCAGAGTTGAGGATCTCGGTGGCCTCAAGGAATGGCTTGAGGACCACCAAGATTTGGGAGATGGTATCCCTCTGTTTTGTTAAGGGGGCTGCTGATCCCAGTCTCCCCAACCAAGGCCATCTCATGGATGGCCTTCTGTTGCTCAACCAGCCTTTCTAGCATCAGGTATGTGGAATTCCACCGAGTCTCCACATCTTGCATGATTTTGTGCTGCGGGATGCTCAGTTCTGCTTGTTTGTCCCACAGCATCTTGCCCTCCTTCATGCTCTGGTGGAAGTAGTCTGCCACTTTCCTGCATTTCGAAATAAGCTGGCTTGTAGTGATGGCGCCATCACCAGGAGCCCTCTCCCCCTCCAAGACATCCTTGACTACGAGGTGCAACTTGTGTGTTACACAGCGGATGCCAACCAAGTTGGCATCATGCACCACCTTGACCATACTGGCCCCACTGTCGATGGTCATGAACCTGTGAGTGAGCTCACCCTGCCCAATGAGCCACCATGTGGTTCATGGCCACCATGATCTCCCTTGCCATGTGGGACCCATCCATCACCTCCGCTTGAAAGAGAGCTCACCAATGCCCTGACTGAGCACACCAGTGACCTGTGAGGGAGAGGTAGGCATGATGTCTACCCTGGCTGCTCCAGATGTCCAAGGTGAAGTACAAGGCTACCTGCAGACCTGCCTTCCACAGCTCCTCCCTCAAGTACTCCCTGCATGCCTCATACAAGGAGGACACCACTGTCCTGCTAGAGGTGGTGCATGCGGGCACTCAGTCCGATGGGGCCACGAGCACCATGAGCCATCTGAACTCTGGGCGCTCAACAAAGGAGAAAGGCTGGCCATCCAGAGCAAGCATCTCCCCACCACTCTGGGTGACCTCGCTTGCCTTGGGAACTAGCCCCTCTTTGTCTCCACCTTTCCCCCACTGGTCCAGGGTGGCCTGCCTGCCTCTGCTTCTTGGGGACAGGGGCTTTAGAGCGAGACAGGGACCTCCCTTTGGGCATGCTCCCACTGATGCCAGGCTGAGAAGAAACAAGGGCAAGGGGGTGCTGCCTCCTAAGATGCAGCAGCATCACTGTGGTGGAAAAGTGTTTCACATCCTTGCCCCGGCTGCTCTGCCTTCAGCAGTGCTGGCAGGTAGCATACCTGGGAGCATCTGCCACCTTAAAATGATCCCACACTACACTACCCTACCCACCTGCTTCTGGGTTGAGGGTGGGGACCCTACCTTATCCCCCTCCTCACCAGGCAGAGTCACAACAATAGGAGGAGCTGAGTCACCTGCCCCCACAACCTCCTCCAAAGTGCCTTCCAGAGAAGGACACCTGCCTCTAGGGGAACTTTGAGTAGTGTAGAGCACAAACTCAGATTCCCCCTCCTTCCCCAGAGTTTCCTTTGCTATGGCCCTCAGCTCCTCTGCTTCCAGATCCAGCTCCTCCTCTGGCACTGGAGGGCTCATGCTGGGAACTGAAATTGGGGTGGAGAATGTCATGCTGCTGCTGCTAAGTGGTGTTAGTGGTACTGGTGCAGCCTCCTTGCTCCCACTAGCAGCAGAAGAAAAGGGTGTAGGAAAGAGGGTACATCTATGTTAGGGGTAGGGGGGAACTTGCAGCTCTCCCTCTGCCCCCTTTTCTTTCCCTGCCAGAAGACCTGGCATTTGCTTTTCCAGCATGCTTCATAATGTTTGGTGTGCTACAAAGTGTGTGTAAAATATATATTGTGCTTTCCTGCACACTGATGACACACCATCAGGGAAAACACAGATTTCTTTTTGTGGGGGGGGAAAGAATCCAGACAGACTAACAAGAACAAATAAGAGCATTTTGGTGGAAGAATACATTGAAGGAAATAGATAGGGATAACAATAGGGATTGTAGGCAAAGGTAAGTAGGAAAGGACTGGATACAACTTATAAGAAGAGAAGCTAGCTACCAAGAGACTAGATAGCAAGCCAGAGCCTTTCAGATGCTGCTGGTCCAAGAGAGAGACAGCTCACAAAAGGCGCAGATCACTTCAGCACAGCTTGATATGTTGTTTCTATGTCCCTCTCTCAAAGCACTGTGACTAGAAGGGAACTCAGAGAAAGATCATAGTCACTGGTCAGCTACAGATGTCAATATCAGAGCAGTCTTTCCCCACCCCACTCTCAGCCTTTTCCGTATATGGAAGATCATCCCCTCCCCCTCCCTCTTCTCAGTTCTGTTTCCTGCAAGCCTTCTGAATCTCTCCGAATTGATTCAGGGCTTTTAATGGTTCTCCCAGTTCGATTCGAATTCGGAGATCTGGCTGCTGAATCGGGCCGAATCTCCTCTGAATCGAATCGGCTACTGAATCTTCACATAGCCCTACTAAGAACCTCCTGATGTACAGGCACACAAAACTTGAAGTAGAAGACTGTGTTAAAATAGTACTGAGCAAACTCCAGTCCTACTACCAGAAATAGGTAGAAGAGGACAGGGAGGACATGGTCAACTCCGCCTGGCAGAATGACAGTTGGAACAGGCTCTTCAAGGACCACCCTCAAACAGAAGTGGACAGTGACAGTGAAGAAGACAATGAGTCAACTGGGTCAAGCAACAGCAATGACGACAGCAGTTGTGACAGCAGCAGTGAAACCACCAGCAATAGCAACAGGGACAGCGAATGAACTGAGGACTTAAATCTCGTAACCAGTGCTAGAACCAAGAGGACAGTGTAAATGTAATAATGAAAGGAATGTGGACAGGTGCACTGGAGCACAGGAGGAATTACTGTAGTGGGTGTGGAGATGTGAGATTTTGGGGACAGGTACAAGATTTTGGAAGTGGGTTAAGGTTCATGAAGAATGGCATGCTAGATGGAGTGTATAACTATTTACCAATATATATAGACATATACTTTTCCCCCTTCCCCAAAAAATGTTTTATAGTTATGTTCAGAGTTGGCTACATTTAATCAACTTTGCAGTTGGTCTCCATTCCTGAGCACATGCTGGTTTTGGAAGCAGTTTAATGACAGACCATGTATTAATGAAGTTTCTTTATATGCAAATATATGATGAGGAGCTTTCTCCATCACGCTAATTGTGGGTGAAACCTTGTTTTATACTTGAGTAAAACTGGCATGTACTGTCAAATTGCTCTATACAAAAAAGGCAGATAGTAAAGCCCCAGTATTCCTTATTTTACAAGTACTGCTTCTCATTATACACCCCTCATTTTGCTATAGATCTTAAGGGAACACCAGTTATATGAGAACATCAGAAATTCTATGATGTCCTTTGTGTATTTCATGAAATTTCTAGAGCTGTACCATGTGGTGATTGTTTTTTATTTGTACACATCATGTCTCTGTAAAGCAAAATCATTTTCCATGATTATATTTTAAGGGCAGAAGTATATTATCCTTTATGCACCTAAATGGTGCATACATAGCTGCATAAATGGTGTTTTGTGCATTTACACACAGTTTGTGATTCTATTACCGAGACAGTGTGGACACATAAGCACCCACAAAGCTACTGAGCAATGTACAAGAAGGTATATGGCTACATGTGCACATATCTGGATCTAAACCCAAGAAAAAAAAACAGGAGGAGAACGGCTCTCCCATACTTTAGTCCTAGACCAGCGGTTCCCAATCGGTGGCACACGTACCACCAGTGGTATGCAGACAACCTGCCAGTGGCACACAATAACAGATTTATTATAATTACTTTATACCACAAAACTTTGCTGGTGGTACTTAAGGATGAACTGAAAAATTTGCTGGTGGTACTTAAGGGTGGATTGTTTTAAATCAGTGGTACGCAATCTGCCACAGTTTGGGAACTGCTGTCCTAGAGTACTTAATGCATAACTTGAATACAGGTGGTTAGAGCACATTATTAGAAAGTCAGAGAGATGCAGCTTCAAACCCCCTGAAGCTGAGAACCCATGTCTCCCACTTTCTGGATGAGTGTCATAACCACTCAGCTACTGGAGTTAACAACCACTATCTATGTTTTTTTTCCCCCAAGCAGTTTCTGTCACTTATGCACACCATGACCTAGCATACATGTGCCTGCCCAGCCTATTGATCGTGCTCAGTAGCTGCGCAGATGTTGTAACAGAACTGTAATAGCCATATGGATGTTGTAATAGCTGTATGGATGCAGGTAACAGAATTGCAAGCTATGCATATATGCCACTTCTACAGCTAGCTAAAGGACAATGAGAATGGCCCTAAGAATCTAAGGGAGAAATCTTGGTCCTACTAGAATCAATGGCAATAGTCTTCTTGACTCCAGTGCGGATTTTGCCCGGGATTTTGCCCTAGATCTTTTTTAGATACTACAGTGATGCCATTGCGCCTTAGAGAGGCAGGTCACCAATGAAGGCTATAATGGATTTTTCCGAACTCTTTCATGTTACAGCCAGACAACATTCTTTGGGTAAATCTGTCTGCCTGTGTCCTTAGACCAACACAGCTACAACCTATACCCCTATTAATGTTACAGCAGTATACTGAGTTTTTTGATAATGTGTCAGGTCTCTGACATCAAAATAACTGTTATCTAAATTATAAGTTAATATGGTCTTGCACAAAACAGTCAAATCAAATAAACTCAACAGCAAATAGAACTGAGAGAGTATTTGCGATGACAGGCAATTTCAGAAGGAGACTGGATTTGGAAGTGAAAAGGAGAAGACTAATGCCAGATAAAATGGATTTACATTAAAAATATAAAAATATGAAAGCAAGCCCAGTCTTCATTGAACTAGAAACACATGGGAGACATCACAGAATCATCCCTGTGCTATATTTCTATTACTGTTTCCAGTTGTGACAACGTCCAAGATTTTCTTTTACCAATTTCAAGTGCTCAATCAAATTTTCACACAATTATGAGCAAGGATCCGGGTTGTCCATCTGCTATGGAAATGTAGTAAAACCTAGATTTCCTCATTTTAAGGAGAAAAACCTGGATTTCCTCATTTTAAGGAGAAAAATCCAGATTGTCTCTTTTAAAGGAGGAAAAAAATGGGGAACAGTGGGTTTCCCCTTGCAGGCTGGCTGAGTTCCAGCCTGCAAGGGGCTGGGGAGAGTGGGAGAAGGGCAGTCAGGGAGGGGGCACCATGTAAATATGTGCACGCACACATGCACATGGCTGCTAGGCAGTCTGGAGAGCAGCTCCCTCAGGTAAGTAGAGGGGAAAAGTAATTGAACCTCCATA
>NW_005841906.1:3906355-3975617 GCF_000455745.1 Alligator sinensis
AGCAGGCCTGGGGCTAGGGATGCTGCCCAGCAGGAGTGGTGCGTGGGGCTTGGGGCCCAGGGCCATGTGCAGCCACAGGGTACAGGTAGGGGTGGGAAGGAGCTACAGGTGGCTCATCCAGGGGGCAGGAGGGGCTGGCTCCCTGCTGCTGCACATACTCCCAGGATGGCATGGAGGGCATGTGACCCCCAGATTTGTGTACGGGGCAGGGGCAAATGCAGGCTGCCCGCTGCGGGTTTGGGCTCCCCACCCTGCTGGGGCTTCCACAGCCCAGCAGGTGAGACCCAGCACAGCAAGGCAGAGCAGGGCAGGAAAGGTCAGTGCCGCTGCTGCAAGCCCCGCACCACCATGGTGAGATGCCCCCTACCCACCCAGCAGCAGCAGGGGTGGCTGCATGGAGTTGTGCCCCTCACTGCTCCAGGTGGGCAGGGGGTGCCTTGCCATGGTGGCACAGAGCTCCCAGTGGTGGCACAAGCCTCCCCACCCAGCCCTGCTGGGCTGGGTCCTGCCTCCTGGCTCCTGCAGGCAGCAGCCGAGGGTTGTGCACTGCTTTAGGGAGTAAAGGGCTGCAGACCCAGGTCCCTGGCCCCATAGCTCTGGCAGCTGGAGGCCCACTCTGGCATGGCTGGGGGAGGCAGGGGGTTGTGGGTGAGGAGTTAGGAGCACTGGCAGGGCTGGAGAGGTGGGGCGGGAGAAGCCTGGACCTGCATCCTGGTGAGCAAAGGGGACAGGGGGAGCTCTGGTTTCCCATGATAAGAAACCCAAAAATCAAACGCCAAAATTTATAGGTATTTTGAATTTATTTTATTACAGTGACTGAGGCACTGATAGGCTTCCAACTTGCTTTAAAATTGTAAATATATCAATAAAACATTCTTTTCAGCTGACACCTATATATACAGTGGCATTTCGTTTTAATCGCAGATTTGGGGGATTTTTTAAATCAGAGATTTTGCAATTTTTTTCAAAGAATTTGTGATTTTTCAAAAAAGAAAACCAGGATCCCTGAATAAGACAAAAAGCACAGGGTTGCTGAACTCTTTCATTGATAGTCTTCTCCTGTTTTACCTTCCATGGTAACACACAAGCAAAATCTGTTCATTAGTAAAAAAACTCCTTTTCAGACAGACATACACTAGAGCTTTCAATATATATTTTTTCTGCCCAGTGAGAATGTCAACTATTTTTTGTAACAGTGGAAACATGTTTGTTATGAAGGACCATGGGCTTTTCCCACAATGGAAAATTATTTTGATATGCTGATTAAAGGGTGACATAAAATTAAATCAGTACAAACAGGGATAGGGGCACAAATTTAAAAGATCTAACAAGTAAGAATACATGAGTACTTTTGCTGTTGTGGTTGGTGTGGGAGAGTTGAGAGTAGACGGTAAAAGTTTTGTTTGCTTGCAAAATAAAATTGTTCAGGTAACTGACTGTCACAATGAAAACATAATTAAAAAAACTTTTTAAATTTCTGTAGTTTTACCAATGAAAGTTTGAATTTAACCATATGAAAACCATTTTACGTTTTAATCACCTTAATAATAATCAAAGAAGGAAATCAGACACTATTGATTGGACTAAATATATAATTTGGCCTTTACCTTTTAAAGATAAAGGACCAGATTTTGAGAGGAAATAGGCACCTAACCCAAACTGGCCATCAGCTTCCAGATAGCTCTAATAACCAGTGCTGAATTACACTGATAATTCAGAATAATTCAGCCCCAAGCCCTCCTCCAAGCTCCAAGAGGTTTTTAACCTTCTGCTTGCCAAATAGTGTTCACATTCATCCAATTTATCAAAAAATGTCTTCTCTGAAAATGTCATTACAAGTCAGAACTTATTTAAAATAAAGCATAGGAGCTGACTTGCCTTGCAGCTGAATTGAAATTTTAGTTAGAAAGATTTCACAGAGAAACACATCTATACTACCACAGTAAAAAAGAGTTTCAGCATATACACTGTATTACATTGAAAGCAATATGGTGAAACTTGGTGGAATTAAATAAATTTTCTTGAATAAAGATCCCCCTAATGGAAGCATTAAACCACTGCAGCAACCTTTCATTGCCTGCATAAATGGGTAGAATGAAAATTCTCTGTCTAAAGAGCTCAGGGTTGATCTAATTAAGTCCTGTTTTAGGTACTTAACTGCTTAAGTGGAGCTTAGAGGCTTACATCTGAAATTGCAACTCAAAAACCCAGGTCAACTGCTATCTAATTCTGAACACAGCTGAACTCAGCAGATACCTTTCTGTTTGATTTTAAAATATATTAGGGAACTAAAAGTCCCCATACCAAGAACTGTTCAAGACCACTGCTTAAACTTGACCAAGAACCAAAACATAGAAGTTACTTGGTCTTAGCCCTCTGAAGCAGCCAAATCTGATACAAATACTTAAATAATGTAATGCCTACCCTAACCAACAGAACTAGGTTCCTCGCACAGTATAGTGGCAGCCAATTTATTTGATAAGATGGCTAGCAGTGGTAATGGTGCTGATAGGAATGCCCACCTTTTCATGATGGACAAGTGGCTAGAGCAGTAGTTTTCAACAATTCCAATTCTGTGGTCCACCTCCAAACCTCTGTACAGCCCCATGGCTGAACTTCCCTGCACCCCTCCAATCCCAGCCTACAACATCTAACCTCCCCCAGTTCCCAACTCACCTCCAACACTCAGTCATTCCCCCTAACCACCAGCCACCCCACATTCCCAACACCAACCAGTTCTTTGCACATTACCTGAAGCACCAAGAGTGACATAAGTGCATTTGCACAGTGCTGCACCAGAATTAATTAGCCCCACCTTGCAGCAGAGCTAATCAGTCTATCAGAAGAATTAAAATAAGGGATTATGCTGTTTCCTGTGCCAGGGCACACATGGAGCAGCATGGTGCCTGGAAAATTTGGCTGATGTTCCCCTCCAAGAGCTGTCCTTATGACCCACTTGCAGGATGAAGCCCACCAGTTGGGAACCACTGGCTAGAGCAGCAGTCCAACTGGTGCTCTGTAGGCTGCACGTGGGGTTAAACTGGCTTCTCAGGCTCCCACCTGGCTGCTGCTTCTGCCATTGCTACGGGTGCAGCAGCACTTGAGGGCTCCTGCTCCCTCTAGCTTCCCCTTCCTGTCCCCATTTCTGCCCCAGGGTGGTGCAGGACAGCACATCCTGCAATGCTAGGGGAGCCTACAGCCCAAGGTATCTGAGTGGCATGGTGCAATAGGGGAGCTAGTGGCTAGGAAGCTAAGTGCAAGTCAGGATGCCCAGGTGCCTGGTGCATTGGGGAAGTACACTGCATCATGCGGTACAGTGGCAGTGCCTGTGATGCAGCTGGGGAGCACTCAGGTGCATGGTGCAAAGGTGGGGGGTGGTGCACAGTGCAGCAGTGAGGTGCCTGGGCATGCAGTGCATAGCAGGAAAGGAGGTGCATGCAGAACCTAGGACTCATGGTCCCCCCGTTGATGTGGCCCTTGCTAGTAGTGTGCCTTGAGGGGCATGCAGCCCTAAGCCACTTAGAAATTGGACAGCCCTGGGCTAGAGAATTCACCTAGATAGTGGGAGCTCATTATTAAATTTTCACTTTAACATGGGGAATGTCAAACCTACATCTACTTTACATTAAACAGTTGCTAGTCACAACACAAAACAGTCCCGAACAGTCCTTGGAACGAAACCAAGGACTCCTTCCACCTGAGGAAATGCCCTAGCCACAATCCTGCTAAAATACAATCATGCTGCCCATCTTTGGTCTAATAAATCTTAAACTGTTTTTCGCTGCACAGGAGAACAATTTCAATAGAAGGCATGGAGACTGCTGTTATTCCAGCCCTCCCCTCCCCCCAGCTTAATCTACAGGCAGTTGTTAGGGCACTTTTACAAGAGGTGGGAGATAGGAGTATGAGATGCCTCTGGCTGAAAAGGCAATTAAACCAAGGTCTCACAGTGAGTTGACCAGTGGTCTGGTAACTGAGCTATTACAGAATACAACAGGCACCTCCAATTCCAGTAGCACATTTTAAAAGAAGAGAGAAAATCCTGCCTTCCTTGCTACAAAAAACCCACCTTCAAGAGAAGATCCCAGGCTGTGGATCCTAAGTGATCAGAGGTGCCTTTCTGAAGGCCTGAATTAGGCGTTCAAGCTCTAAAGAGAACAGGGTTTAAGACACCCTGTAATCAGGATTTCCTACTGGAAAAGTCTCGCTGGGTACCGGTATATTGCCTGGTTTGGATTCCATACTGAGGTGACTTAACTTTCCCCATGTCCCAGAGTTAAATATTTCACTCTGTGGACCAGAAGCCTAAAACTTAAGCACCTAACTCCTTTATTGGATCTTCCTCCTAGCTCTTACACATGGGTATGGGCAACAGAAATCTGTCTTCTAACAGCTAAATTACAAATCCACCTGTTCAACAGAGAACTTGTGGATGGGTAGAATGTTCTCCAGCCTATAGCATGGTATTTTGCAAGTTTTCTTGCCTCAATTGTTATTTTTCTTTTTACAAAAATACGTGTCCAAACTTTAAATAACTCTATTTTATGTTATTAACATAACCATGATAGTACAGTAAACTGTTCCATGATGCCTCATAAATGCATCTGAAATCATATCAAAATATATGAAGGTACAGTGATATTTTCTGCAGCCTGCACAAGCTTCCTATGTCACTTCAGCACATGCCTTTTATACCATTTCTAATTACTTGACCTCAGACTCATTATTCTTGCAACATAATGCCCTACAGGTAAAATTAATGTGATTGTGAATGAGGAAGGAGTGTGAAGTAATATTTCATTCACTGGAGAATTTGGATTCCATGCAGTGAACAAGATTAAAGAAAAATAAGGCAAGAGCAGACAGGGCTCTTGTTTCTTTCACTGTGATGGATATCAAGTATTGATTGTATTAGCCACAGTACCATAAACTGAACGATGAAAATTAAAAAAGCAGAAAATCCCTCCATAATCACAACAGTTTTCAATCTAAAGAGTGGTTCTATAACACATGGAATTTTTAAGATTTGGGAGCTTGGTTCAAGAATGTTAGCATTCTTTAATTATTATGGGAAAAAGACAGATAACATTGCTAACACCACCACTGTCATGAATGAAGTTTAGCTGAAAGTAAAAGCAAAGCTGGAGGCCATCTTCACAATAAATATGTCCATATATGACTGTTCCTAAATTCATAAAAACCAAACAGTGAAGTTAAATTCTCTCAAACATTTCTTCAACAGGAATTACACCTTTTCTAAAGGACGAAAGGAGAGAAATCAGTGGAAATGGCAAAACTAACCAAATATAAATTTCTATGTCTCCCATATTACTTCAGAAAAGCAGGTGAATTTAGGAGCTAATTTAGGAGTTAATGATAGAGCCCTCCAAAAGCAAAACTCCCATGGGGTTCTTCTATACCCACTTGATACAGATAGATCATGATTTAGACAATAAAAGCAGGGTCCAGTTTCAAAGTAACAAAACAAATGATAATCAGGTTGTTTCCAAATGGTATAAAAATCACCACACACATGACTAGTAGTTATTTACGAGGTTAAACACCTACCATTCTGCCACTGGTTTAGCAATATTTTCAAAAATGTCATCTTGCTTTGTCTCCTGATCAAAAATTTTCTGAAATCTGCAAATAAGAAACCAATATTGATCACGCAGGCTATTTAAACACTACTTGAATCATGTATTTTGTTTTTCTGTTTGTAAATAGTCAATGTTTACATCATTGGGCTTACACAATGTAGTACAATGTTTTCCCTGTAGTCTAATCACAGTGTGCTGCTGTGTTATTGTATACAAATAGATTGTAAATACAAAGTACTTCTTTGACAAGAGCTGTACAATAAAATCCTCTGATAAAATGATGTCGTTTAGGGGCGAAAATAAACTGTATTTTTACAGCTATCAAAGGAAACAGTGTTTGGAACTGGCAACACATAGAAAACTAGACAAATAAATTACAGAGCATTAAAAAAGTACATTCAGATTCCCAACCGTTGCATGATGGTAAAGCAACTAAAACTTATTGTAATCAATATTAACAATTTTTTAAAAAAATCAAAGCATTTATTTGTTTTATCTGGCATTAAGGTTACGAAACACTACACAGGACGCATAAAAAAGAAGACAATGTCCCTGTCTCAAAGTTCATACAGTATACAGTGCTTCACTCAAATACAATATATTTGGAACCATTGAGAGGTGTTGCAACACATGCCGCTATCCTGAAAACCATTATTCATCTGAGCACTTCTATGGATTTTGTCTGATATCAGTTATGCCACCCATAGCAGAATAGGATTGCAGGATAAGAGCCAAAGGTGACGAGGTATAGAGGCATAGGGAAGAAAACTGAGTTTTAAGAAGAAGGTATTTGCCAAATAGTTTCTTTCATATGCATAGTTTTATTGTAAGAGACTGGGAGAAAGAAAATATCCATAGAGATCACCATGCTCAACATTTATTAGAATGCTTTTTTACAGACTCTTACAAGAATGATGAAGTCAGAGAAAACGTCAGAATCCATTACAGCTGGCTTGGACATCTGTAATCTAAGTTGATGTTGCACATTACTCTAGTGAAGAGGACTACTCTTTAGTCCCAAAAGAGAAAGGGTTTAATTAGAGTGCATGCAATGACATCAGTCTGAACTACAGATGTTTATTTATCTGGAGCACTATTCGACAGGGGCAAAGAACAATCAAACCCAAGGTTTAAAGATTGTATTGTTATTTAAAAAAGAAAATAGTAAATTCTTAACTTTGAAAGCGAGAGACGCTCCAAACATTCATAAACAGTTTATGTTTACTTCTTTGCTTATATGCACAACAGATAAGGGCATACATTCCTTACTACATGATTTGTCACTACCAGTCTTAATTTGTTGCTTATTGCTTAAATTGCAATAAACTCTGTTTATCAGCATGTTGGTTAAATAAGTAAACTAAGTGCTTAGCATCTTTCAACCTCACTCCCTAATCTTGAACTAACAGCAGGCTTTACCTACATCAAAGAAGAAGTTGTCAAATGGCAACTATTAGGAACCTTGAAAATGACAGGAGCTTACTGGATTTCGTGGCTGCTATCTCTTCCCACTTTCAAGGCTTCTAATAGCTTCTCTGAAACCATTAGTTTTAAAATGAGAGGTACTAATCAGTTTTAGGGTTGCTACTATCACAGCACTGACAAAATGGTGTGCTTAAGGCGAATTGTTTCCATTCAGTACCCCAACCGTATACAATAGCAGTAGCAAGTGCCGTCCTGCAGACAGGGTTCTGACATTTTACCTCAAAGTTATCCAACAACTGCACAAGAAAGACAAATTTGGCTATCAATTTCTTTCAGATTTATAGTGAAATTATAGATTTCATAGATGTTAGGGCTGGAAAGGACCTTGAAGATCATCAAGTCCAGCCCCCTGCCCAGGGGCAGGAAGTCACCTAGGGAATGCAGTGCAATAGGCTGTAGCACTAGACAATTCCTATTATTAAAAGTTCTGTATGAAAACTATTACTAAATATATCAAATAGACAAATAATCAGACAGACTATTACTAAATATATCAAATAAAATGCACAAAAAAAAAAATCGAAGGAAAGGCAACTTACTTGAACTTGTAACTCTCTCGCTTATTATTGACAAATCCATCTGCCAAATCACGTGGCACAATAATCTCTAAACTGGATGCGGATCTATCTTCTTCAATGGAATAAATCTACAAAATGCAGATAAGGATTAACCATGGAGGCTTCACCAGAGGAACAGGGGCTTGGGCCCCATTCCCTTGATTTACCCAAACTGCATCTTCTCGCTCAGGTGCCAGGTAGGGATTTCAGGGAATGTCGTGGCTTCTGCGGTTGGTCCACCTCTGACCAACCAGAATCCCATGGCTATCAAAACGAGAGCACAGGGACCTTTCCTAGCTGGGTAAAGCAATCAATTTCCTTCCACCCATTCCACCAGTGGGTTTCACAATTTTTAGACTTGAGGCACCCCTTGTTTCAGTGAAGGTGCCCTTCCATCACTTGTGTGAACCGAGCAGCACCCCATTCCAACAACGATATATTTAAAGGGGCTGCTGCATGGCAGTGGGGGAAATCTCTGAAGGCTTCTCATGGTTGAACCTCCTTTGAGAGGGGCTGGGCAACAGGGGGGCCAGTGGCCAGGCAGCAATGGCCTGTAAACTCGTACACCCGCTTCTCCCTCCGTGCAGAGGCTCCCTTAAAAAGGATCTCCTAGCACCTCAGGATGCCCTGGCTAAGAACCACCATGCTATACCTTCACCAGACACAAGATGACATACACACATGCATGCGCACCTACACAGGCACACATGCAAACATGCACCCTCATGCACACACGTGCAGATCCGCACAAAGGTGCACACATCCGTGCACCCGTGCAAGCCAGTACACATGCCCATGTGCACCTCCATGCACATGTGCACACACAGAGATATGCACGGGTGCACACGCACAGACATGCACATGTATGTACATGCACATGCACATGCAGACACGCACGCCTGCACGCACGGGAACTGCACGCACAGTTGCACACGCGCGGGCCACCCGCGAGGGCACAAGAAGCCGCCTGCGCAAGCCCCCCTCGCCCCCCGGCGTGCCCGCAGCCCTTGGGGCGCCTACCCCCGCCCGCTGCCGCCGCGCCAGCGGCTTCACCCGGGCGTAGATGGGGATGGCCTGCTTTCCCATCGCGAGTCTGGTTGCGGGGGGGGCGCTAGGCCCCGCATAGCAACGGTAACCACGGGACGCGACCTAGCATGCACCGCGCCTCGAGGGGACAGGAGAGTGGCGTTCGGCGCGCTGCGCGTGCGCAGTCAGAGGAGAACGAAGGGGGCTGGAATATGGCCCTGCTTCCTGGGCACGTCTGCTGTCCCTGTCTTGCAGCACGGAGGGCAGTGGCGCTGCCCCAGCCCCTGGCTGTGTCGGGGCGGGCTGCAGAGGGGTAGAGGGCAATGCCCTGGCAGGTGCAAGGAGTCGTGCTGCGTTGCCAGCTGGCCTGCCACCTCTCCTGCGACCTGGTGTTGCTCCCAGGTCGTGGGGCTGTTTATATGACAGCCTCCGCTTTCCTTCGCAGCACAAGCCTCTTCTACCTGGAGTTGCAGAGAAAGACTGGAAGCAGAGCTCTACAGGTCAGAAAGAGAAAGGCTCAGTCTAACGCCAACCAAGAGTCACCCCTGAGTTTAGGACAGTGGTTTTCAAACTTTTTTGTACCAGGACCCATTTGTTAACAATGGCCAGACCTGACCCAGTGCCCTCACTCACAACTAGGGTGGCTAACACAGAGGACATTCCAGTTTTCTGCTCTTCTGTCCTCTATTAATACGAAACCTGACGCTTTTATGTCCTGTTTTTGTCTTCAAGAGAAAAATAGAGGATGTAAAGGGGTCCGGTTTTGTATCAATAGAGGACACAGGACAACTAGACTGTCCTCTATGATGGCCACCCTACTCCCAATCCACTGTCCCCCACTCCTAGGCCCCTGCTACCCGGTGTGGGGCAGGGGGTGGGTGTACAGGGCATGAGGGGCTCCAAGCAGCCCCTTGCAAGCTGGAGCTCTGCTAGCCTGCAAGGGAAAAGCCACGGTTTCCCATGTTTTGTTTTGTTTTTTCCTTTAAAGAAGAATCTAATTTTAAAGTTTGTTCACAACCCTTTCATATTATTGTTACGACCCTATTTTGGGTCCCAACCCACAGGTTGAGAAATGCTGGAGGACATCACTCATGTTTTGTTTTGTTTTGTTTTGTTTTGTTTTTTAAAATGCCTGGAGTTGCTAATCCTGCAGCCACTATGGTACCTAGTGTTGAAAATGATAGTTTCTAGTGTCTGCCAGAGGCACACCAATTTGATTTATATGCCACCCTCCCCGTGAAAGCTCAGGGGGATGTAAGGACTGAAGAGTAATTAGGTAAACAAGGGCAATAAGATACCTCAGTGTAATAAAGTAAGCCAGAGTTAATGGTATTCTGTAAGATTTTGCTATAGATCTGGTCAGATTGGTTACTTACACTAGCAGTCTCTTAGAGGAAGGAAGCAGTATATTGTAGTACTTAGATTTGTAGCCCCTATTAAAGTGTAAAGTACAACTGACACCTGTAAAGACTGAGCAACTATCCAAAAGGGACTTGGAAAAGCTACAAGTATAGTTGTGTAATTACACTGGTTGCAGAATTATACAAGTTAATGGGGGCAATGTAATCAATTGACTCAGATGGAAAACATTACTGATTTCTTAGAGAAACAAATTAAAGCTGAGTTTGCAAAGCAAAGAAAAAGACAACAAATGCAATTTTAGGCTGTTACATAAAAGAGCATTATGACAGGAAGGGGATTAAGAATAGGAGTCACCTGAGAAAAAAATTGGTGATAGTTTGATCTGTGATAACTATGAAGTTGTCTCTGCAGGATATTACAACCAAGCTGTGGTTATTTAAAATATCTCAGTTTGCGGAGGCAATGGAATAGAACTCAGGATCCTGCAGTTTGGATCGGGAGGATTTTATCACTTAAGCTAAAAGAATTTATTTTAGCTGTTAGCCCTATGGGACACATTAAGCAGAGTTGGGCAAATTAAATTCTTATGTTATTCGAGCATGGCCGTATGCAAGTGTAAGAATTTTATATTGTGTCCATCAGTCTTGTGTCTACGTACGATAGCATTCCTAAACCATGGACAGAAGAACAGGATACCCCAGGACAACAGCTGCCACAAGAGCTATGATGAAATAAAGCAACACCTTGAACTGAAATAAGTTTGCCATAAACTGAGTAGTTTACCCTGGATTGGAACTATAGTAAGTTTGTTTTTTTCTGAACTGTGTAGTTTTTTCTTGATAGAGCTTTTAGTTTAGTATGCACAGCTAAACTAAATGTGATGGAGTTATGTTCATCCTTCATCCTTATGACAGATTCTATACTGATACTTGCTGCAAGAGGTTTGACTAGGTAAATTGCATTGGTTGTGGTGTAGTATGTGATGCGATAGTCATACTTAATGAAATAATCACATTTGGATATTAGCTATCTCTTGTATAACAATAATATTTAAGGAGTGTTCCCTAAAAACTCAATTCATAAATGATAGGCAAATGCCAAGATAGTATAACTAAAAAACACACACTGGGAAAAAGGAAAAAAACCACACTCATGCGCACACATTCAGGAGCAACTGGGTAGTGGCCAACTGAATGATGAAGTATATACAAGACATCATTGACACTAGAGTTTCCAGCCAGACACTTCAGCTATTTCACATTTCCAAATGTTTCCCTTCCAGGGTGACCCAAAATAATTCAAAACCAATTATTTCCAGAGAAATGTTTATTAACCCATGGAAACATCTGGAACAGACTTAAAAATTCTGAGTTTCATCTAGAGACAGAATAAAGAGTTCCATTTGCTGTTTCTAAATGAAGGTGAAGCCAGTTGGATGCTACATATTAATAGATAGGGATCTCTGTTATTAGAGAGATGGACTAATACCAGAAATTGTGTCAATGGTTATTTCATTTCCCAGCTACAGATTGAAGAACAAATGCTACTAATAATGGTAGAGCCCAGTTATTGCTGAGTACAATAGCTAATATTTCTTCACCAAATATACACTAAAATAACAAGAGGTGATACTGTTTCAGACTTAGTTTTAAGTAAGGAGTACATTGTGAAAGAGATGATCATAGAAAATAGTCTTGGTAAGTGATTCTGACTTGAGTTAGTTTGGTTAAAATAAACGATAAAGGTCTGTAACAAGGATTCTTAATTCCAGAAAGGCAACCTTTGATAAAAGGAGCTAGTTAGTGAAGTCAGCTGGGTTGAGGGACTCACAGACTTGTAGAGGATGCCTAGAATTTCATGAATCAAAAGTGTTGTAAAACTACCTGGAACTTTATCCCAAGAAAAGGCTAGCCAAAGATGGCTCCAGACCAAACCAAGTGGGGAAATACATGAAATAAAGAACATTAAGAATAATTAGAGAGCCTCCAGTGAATAAAAATGAGAAAATATTGATCAGCAAACCAAGTTATCTTCAAGGTCAAGAAGTGTGGGATACAATGAGTACTGCTAAAAGAGTGGCTGAGTTAGACCTTGTAAAGGAGTGTAAAACATATATGAAAGGCTTCTTCAGTCAAATAGATAACAAGAGAAAGAAGAAGTAGGGCGTCTATGTAGTGAGGATGGAGAAGAGATTAAAAATAATCTACCATAGTTGGATCCCAAAAGCTAAATGAAAACATTGCCTCAGTTTTCAATAAAGACCATGATACTGAACATAGGGATGGAGGCAGAATGGCTAGTGGCAATGAAGGAATAGAAATGAAGGTACCACACTGCAGCAGGGCGCAAAACTGAGAAGAGCTTAATGCCTTCATGTCAGGCAGAACAAGTAACCTCCATCTCGGAAGTCAGAAAAAATTGGCTCATGAAATCACACATCCAGTAGCAATTATTTAAAACAAAAATTATCAGTTGGGTGTGATACCATATGACTGAAGAGAAGCAAATACAGTAATTGTATTTAAAGAGAAATTGATTGAGACATTTACCAGCCTTTTTGGTCTAATCTCAGTAGTTTGTAAGGCTTTAAAGCCAATATTGAAGGAAAGGCTAATTAGAAATAGGGAAGTGAGTGGAAAATGGAATGAAGCACAATGTAGATTTATCAAAGATAAATTGTGGACGACTAGCCTGATGTCTTTGAAAAGATAACTGGTTTTCTAGGCAAAGAAAGTACAATAATACATCTTATCTCTGGCAAATTCAGTAAAGCATCTCACCTAGTACCACAAGGGCATTATCTAATATCAAAGTGATAGGGATTAGAAGAAGAATTGAGAGACAAATAAAGAACTGACTAATGGAACAATGTTGAAAGGGGGAATGCTGAGCTAAAGGAAATTACTAGTGGAGTTCCTCAGGGGTGACTCTTGGGACCAGTCCTGTTTAATAGTTTTATTAGTGACATTGGCACAAAAAGTAGAACAGTGACAATGAAAATTGCTGATGACACTACAGCGAGAGGCATCTTCTATATAATGCCGCACTATCATACGGGAAGAACTGCTTCTGAGTCCTAGTGTAATAGAAATGGAATGAAGTTATCCCTGTATAGGGGAAATAGATAGCTTATCATACAAAACAAAAATAACTTGGCTTATTTAGGTTAGCCAAATAAAGGCTGAGAGAGATATAAATGTTTTATGTGTAGGAGTAGTGGTGGTTGTAGTAAACTCTTAAGGAAGGAAAAGAACTATTACACTAAAAGGATTATGTTAGCACAACACATATTTATGAAGAGCCATTCATAAATGGAAACTAAAATTAGAAGGTGGTTTGTAACCACCTGAGAGATTTTTGGATAACCTTCCAACAAGTTTTATGCTGTCAGCATTGACTGGGCTGCAAGCAGTCACTCAGTGAAGTACCATAAGAAGGCTGGGGGTCATACCAGGTATCAGTCTTCAGACCCAAGAGTTGAAGCAGTATCATCATCAGGGAGGAAAGCAGTTCAGAGCTGGGAGGCCCAAACAGGCAGGACAAAAGTTCAAAGAACATGCACACCCACACACACTGTTGCTGGGACAAGTTGTATGGGAAGTAGGAGGGGTTTTATAGATCTCCTGTCAAGGGCTCACAGTGCTTATAGGCTTCCCCTGGTCACCTGACTCCTCATTAATATCCTCATGAGAGGAACCAGGCTGGAATGAACATTATGTCTGATCAGCTGTATAGTGGTGCTAAAGACCCAGTCTCTGTCTGCTGGCCTAGCCACCCTGGGTTCAGATCCCTGTGATCTTAACATACACTATCCTATCAGGTCCCTTCTAGTCCTATTTTCAGATCTTTTTAAAGTAAGCATTATCATCAATTTCCATAATGACATTTGGAATAAAAACCATCCGTATGTAGTGTTAAGTGTTAGTGTCAAAGATAAATTATTCTTCCATTTTAAGTTTGTGACTTTCTTTATTTTGAAAAATCATCAAGATTTCTATGATGCCTGGAAGCATTCAATTTTACATGTTTTACAAGGCAAATTCCATAGAACAGCACGGCGTTCTTGTGAAAAGGACTAGTAGTAATTTCCAGGTGGTCCTCATGGGGTCTTTTACCAAGAACATTGCCTTATAGGAAATTACCTGGTGAAATTCTATGGCTTGTGCTATACACAGGAGATCAGGCTAGATAATGAAAAAAGCCTCATATGGGTCTAGAATCAATAATTCTCCACTTCCTGGCATTCTTATGTTGTCATTAGTATCTGGACACTTTTAGCACCTTATTAGACAGCATTTTATTCTCAAACATAGGTCTAAATGACATCTCAGCAGGGGAATCAGAATGTTTCCTGGTATGGGAAACAGTAACAGGGACCTGTTACTTGTGACTATTGCAAAGTCAGCATTTAGGAATAGAATCTGAGGTGAGGGACCCCCACCATTTAAAAAGGTACAATACCTCAAGCTTTAGACATAGAGCAGTGTCATGGGATGGGGTCTTGAAGGATAGCCGTGATCTCCCCAAGGCCCCTTTACAGTGCCAAGTTGGCCCAATGGGCACCCTCTGTTCTTGCCCACCATGTCTTTGATGGAATGGTTAATAGGGAGGCTGCCTTTAAGTCCTCTTGGGCATGGTTTTGATTGATTCTCTGGACCCTGTGGGTTCCCGGAACCCTGGTGTGTCCCAATTCAAAACAGATGCTACGATGGATGTTTCGGGGCACCCTAGCCTTATGGGCTATGCGTGGCTCCAACCATCCCTTTACCACACCCCAAGCCCCACAGATGGTACTGACGTTGTCCGGTCTGGTCCTTGTAATTTGGCCCCCTTGTCCTCCCTAGGCTCTCCACAGTCCTGTCTCGCTCTGCACCCTCACTGGCGCCAGGGCCTGTGCACTCTAAGTGCTGCGCCCTCACTGGTGCCGGGGTCCCTACACTGCCATGAGCTCCCAATGAGGCCTCCTCCTTCCCCTAATAGCCTCACCCAAACCACCAGTCTTATACAACAGCAAACAAAATACAAGCCCCTGGGCTATGACGTAAATTCAAGTCACCTGGCTATAACATCATTCAAGCTACACTGAGGGTACTCCGTCCCTCAACAGTATCAGAAGCTGCACCTGCAGTCAGGCCTCTCCCCTTTGCTTGCTTCAGGAGAGCTCCTTCTCCCTTGGCTGCTAACAGGGAACTGCTATCCTAGCCCCAGCCCTGGGGTTTATATATGAGCCAGGCCCTGCCCCTTCTGGTCAGCTGACCGCTGGCAGGTGTGGGCCACTAGCTCATTCTGGCTGCCCTGGTAACCAGCAGCTGGGGCTTCCAACTCGCTGCTAGGGCTCTTCCCCTAGCAGTTTCAGCTCTTTAAAGGAGAATGGCACCCTAGTGCCCTGTGACAAGCAGTAAGTGGAGAGCTGTCTCTCTCCATAGAATTCTTTACAGAGGAGTTATGTATAGGTTCAGGTGAGTACTGTAATCATAGACATTAGGAGAAGAGAGAGGTAGTAAACTACATTAGTAGGATGTTAGCCAAAAGGCAGCATAGGGTGGCATCTTATAAGCTAACTCAGGCTTGAACCTGCTCACCCCTACATTAGTAAAAATATTTTAAACACTTCTTCATCACTTAAAAAACTCTTTTTTTCCAAGAAAAACATTTACATATAACATCACATTTGTGCATGGTATTTATAGAAAATAATGACACATTCTGCATCCAGAAAAACTGGGAGAGCTAGGTCTATACATCTAATCATACTACCAATTTAACTATCATATTAGACACGTGATGCACTTCACTTTAATTCAAAAGTGCACTCAAAAAGCTACGTGTACAGTTTTGGGGAAGTAACAACAGGTCTGGTAATGTGAGACAGAATATTTTAAAAAAGACAAACACGAAGAGTCTGTTGAACTCGAAGGCCGTTATTTTTCTTTCTCCACTACCACAAGGACATAGGCCAGAAAGAAATGGAAAGAATAGAACCACCCCCTAGTCCTGGACAGTATGATGAGGGGCTTGGAAAAACTCTAAAATGGCCTAAGGATTGATTCAGTTTCCTGCGGATCTAACAACTAGTTTTAAGAATTGAAGGAAGAGTCCATATTAGTAGACACGTGTGTACAAAACCTGTGGGTTAGTTGCAGGGAGTGTAATGTAAGATTTGCACACTAATCGTTACCACATGGAAGAACTGTGTTAAGCATCTGGTGATAGTTTGGGAAGTGCTGCAATGTCTCAACAGACCAAAATGGGATCTCTGTCAGGGGAACCTGAAGGTGAAATTGAATTGTCCTCCAGCAGTAGAAGGCCCTAGATGTAGCACCTTAGGCACTAGGACTGAGAAGCCATAACCCTCTTTTGAACTGCCCCTGACTTGGTGCAGGATCTTCTTATTTGGCCATCCCTAGAAAATCATCCTTTTCTCTGGGATATGTCCCAAACAGCTTATTAGATATACCCTGCATGCTAAAACCTTCGGAACCCAGCAGTTGAAGTGTCTTTGGCAGTTGCCTTTGGCTTGGGATAGATCTAACATACTATCAATTACTGTATTTAAAAAAGTCAGTTTACTAACGTACACCAGAGACCCCATCAGCTGGAGCTGATTACAGAGCTATAGAGTTGCACTTCATATGTAAAATTACAAAGCTCTAATTCCTAGTAATTTTATGTTTTAAAAAAATCCCTTGCCTTCAGCCCACAGAATTTTGTAGTTCTAATATTATAACTAATCATCCCCTTTTACTCTCCTAGTTTTCATCAGATTAAAAAGTAATCTGGGTCACAGCATATACTGGAAGCTGGTTGTTCAGGGATTCATATACTATGATGTCACCTAGCAACCTAATATGCCTCCAAATAAACAGCCTTGTAAGTTTTATAATAGCCCAGACAATTATTTTTTAATCCTTTTTTTCCTTTAGTTTTTACTTTTCAAAGACTCAGTTTTGGCAACTGTCATAGCTTTTTGGCCAGGATGATGATTAGAAGCTAGGAAGTTAAAATCTTTCCATGGATCAGCTGGACTGGATTCAGGGCCAACACTCTTCTGCCAAAGACTGACTCTCTCTCATTGGCTAACTCCTAGGAAGCATAGTGCTAGATGAGTGTCTTCTGTATGGCTAGACAACCTCTTGTCTCTTCGTAACATAATTTTAAGCTATGAAACTGACATTCTGACTAAATTCAAATGTAACATCTGATACAGTGGTACTGTACACAAGTTCAAGACATAACTGCAAACTCCAGCCACCATACTAGAGTATTTTATTTCTGCATAAATGAATAGCAGGAAATAATTACCAATGGTGCCATTTAAACTGTCATTATTAGGGTTTGGTATTAACAGTTGTTGTGCGCACAGGGTGTACAGTGTGAAATAAAACAAGCCGGAATCTTATCAGGGGATAAGGTACAACGCCGCATTTATTGGAACACAAACCATACAACATAAAAAGAATAAATAACAGTAAGGTTATTTGCTTCACTCATTCCCATGCATATTCATTCATTCATTCATTCATTCATTCAAAAGAGACAAGCACACACACACACAGAAGTTAGACAGTCCTGAAAAGGTTATGGTATTACCAAGTTTCAGAGTTGCTCAAGGTCAATCTGGTTGCCGGCCAGGCTGACCAAGAGAGTTGGAGTCAGATCTTGTTGGATGCGCCCAAAACTTCTTCTTGCAGGTGGAAGAGACCCAAAGCCTTGTCTTTGTGTTCATTCTTTATAGTAATAGCTGCCCATACCAGCCTATGGATTCCGCTGAGTCATTCGCGAAGGCTGTCGTTCTTGTCCTGTTGGCAGGCTGGGATTGGTAGGTCATGATCTTCTGGCTTTGTGGTCTGCAATCTTCAGGGGCTGTCGCTTTCAGCCTTCAGCCATCAGAATGGAGCATGATTTAGTGTTTGGTAATCCTTCACTGCTGGCTGGACGTCCGCTACAGCCCTTAACCGTTAAACCACAGAAGGCTATTTTCACCTGCTGCAAGAAGTGTCTTCCTCTGTCACTATCACGTATGTTCATCATTCATTCTTTTGTTACCTCTTTCCACATAAACCAGACATATCCACATGTGCCAGACATACCGCAAACCCTTACACAAGCGTTTTCCTTATACTGAATTCAAGTTCTGGAGTCATAAGTCAAATATGTCTAAAATTATGAGGCCAATATGTCAAATACTTTATGCCAGGCAATAAGAAATTTCAAAATAGATGGTTAATTTCAAGCACTGATGATGACTGATCAAATTATAAAAAGTAAATCATAACAAGATTAACTTTATTTTAATGATTAAATCTTTTCCTTATATAAAAAGAGAAATAAAATAAAAAAATCATAAAATAAGCAATTAAAGCAATTATAGTCACTGCAATACTACACAGTCCATCTAGAGGAATAGAAAACAATTCACACCTCTTTTTGAGCTATTGTTTCATTCAGTTCATTTGCCAACAGTGCTACATCACTACCCATGTGATGTTTAAGTTTGGAAAGTGTATCAGGCTATCTCTGCTGTTTTGTTCATTTCATGGCATTCTTACCAAACATGTTTATATTTTCCTAAAAATGTATGTCTTGACAAAGTAAGCCAAGACTAGGAGAATCTTAAAAATACCCTCCTAAGTGTTTTTTTATTTTTATTCATATTGGAATTGTTATAAAGCAAACCAAAATCCCATGAAAGAATATGGAGAGAAATAATGATCTCTTAGGATTATGACGTCAGCAGCTTGTGAAATTTTCTGCCTGACTCCTTCCACATAATAAAATATGCCTCCTGTTGTAGGCTACAACATACCAAACATTAACAGTAGGTTTAAAATAACACAGAGTATAGTCCGCTTACATTCAAGTAAGTGCATAATTAGCTTAGCTGCATACCACAGTGCCAGTCCCAATTTGTCATGTATTACTTGCGTTGTAACAAACATCAGTTATCTGCATGTCAGTAAAAGATTTTGGTTATGTGCATAACATCTTTCAGGTCCACTGTACACTCTGTCACTATTTTCTAATTGTATTTAGTTTGACTAATTAGTAAAACTGATAAGGAACCATCAGTTTCAAAGCTGCTACTGAAGGCATAGGGCTCTCTAAGAAACAAGGTAAAGAGCCTTACCAATGTGTGAAAACCTTAGTGCAGGGTGTTCCTACAGTTAATGAGCATTGCTTACAGTGAATCCTAGTAAATGCATAGTTCAGGTATGTGCATACTCTTTTTTTAGTCCCCAGGCTATGCGTACATTGTACGTTTAATGCAATTGTACAGTTGTACTTTTAATGCAATACTGATATTATCCATACCAGTTCCTCACCCTGACCCCTCTGCCTCACACACACATCTCTCTGACATACTGGTTCTTCGCTTTTTTTCATAATGGGAACCAATTTCTAAACTCAGTGGCTGGTCATGTACTTTTCTAATCCAATCCCTAGTTTTGAACTGTCACCTTTTGAGGAACAACTATACTATCTGAGTCTAGGAAGTAAAGTGTGTATGTGTTAGTCTGAAAACCAGAGAAATGCAAGTTCCTGTCTGTTTCCAGTACTCTCAATAAAGTATCCACTTTCTAGTAAATTAAAAATCAATATCTTTTCCATGAAAATAACTAGATCCCAGACAGGCTCAGCAGAGGACTGAGGAGCATATTAGTAACACTCATTCATTTAAATTATCATAATGTGTAGGACCCCTGGCCCTAGACCAGGATCCCATTGTGTTTGGCACTGTATAAACACAGAATAGAAGTACAGCCCCCATCTGAAAAATCTTACAATCTAAATATGCAACAAGAGACGATAGGTAGCTGTATACCGAGCAGGAAGTACAAAGAAATAGTGAGAAAATATTACTCAACATAATAGGCAGTTGTTCAGCTGCCTGTGGGCTGACATTTGTAAAGTTTTTTGTAGGCATCACGGGAAAATGGTGGAGGGGAGTTGAAGAAGGGAATGATGTTAATTATGTAACTACTGTTGTTTAAGTACCTCCAAATCTAGGTGGGTAGCCTGAGAGAAAGCAAGGACGTATTTGTTTGAAGTTTTAACAAATGAGTGATTGAAAATGACATGATTGGTTGATCTGAAGCAGTGAATGAGGAAGAAAAAAGATAGATCTTGAAGGTCCTTGAAAGTGAAGATAAGCACCTTATGACGGAAAAGCGGGGGCAAGTGGAGGAATGTAAAGAGAGGAGTGACAAGGCCAAAGAGCAAGTTCAGAGAATAATCTTTGCAGCAGCATTTGTGAGGAAAATGTATATTTGTCAAGGCCAGAAAGAAACTGAATAATCAAGTTGTGAGTTGATGAAAGCCTGGACAAGACTTCTTCTGCTATGTAGATGGATAAGAAAGTCCACAACTTAGAAGGTGTTTGCAGGTAGACTCTGCAAGACCTAGATATAACTGATGCAAGGCCTTAGAGGTTCTTGTTCGTGACTAACTGTATATGGTGACTATTGCCTCTAGCTCCAAGGACATTAAAACTTCTTATTAAATCTCCCTGTATTTGTGTACAATTGAAGGAATGGCCTGACAATTTTCTTGCCATTTTCCAGTTGGTCTAATAAAAGGTATCATTTTGGAACCAAGAGTTCTAGTTTTTTGTATGCTTCATCTTGGGCTCACACTATCACTGTCTCGCATGCCATTTTTCCCTCCATAGTCACACCTCCTTTTTTTAGCAAAAGCTAATTTCTCCTATGTTGAACCAATACAGAAAAATTACAGAATGAGTGTGATGTTTGTCACCAACACAATAATCACTCTGCTGATTCTCCTGCTCTTTCAGCCCCATCTGTTTATATTGTAAGCAACTTCGGGCCAGGACTATACTGTGTTTATACAATACCTAGCATAGCAGGGCCCTCGTCTTGGTTACAAGACACTATTGTAATAAACAATGGCTTGTGGAAAAAACAGTGGTCATAAGAGCAAGATGTGGTTACGATTGAAGTAATTACTGGGCAAAATACCCCAGATGTGTTATGTATCTAGTAGTTTTATCCATTGTTTTTCCTTGTGAAAGGCAAGGCAGTTTAGAAGCAGATGTAGAAGAAAATGGTGCAAAATATAATGCAATGGACGAAGGAAAAAGGAACGGCAGAAAAAAAAGGTTTACATCTACAGCACTGGAGCTAGGGGCACTAAATTCAGCATATGAGAGCAGCAGATAAGAGTTTAGGGATTACTCCTGCACCATATAAATCAAAGATAATTTTTATCATTGATTTCATAAAGCAAGATCAGATCCTAAATGACATATGCTAAAACTGGTAGAAGTGGCTGTCTAACATCCTAGGACAGGATTAGACTTGATGATAATTCATTGTGCAGATTACTCAAAGGTCTGAAGTAGTGGTGTTCAACTTTTGGCCCCATGAGCCAGATTAGTGATGTGATGCCAGGCTACAGGCTGAATCAAACCCTATACCAGCATTGGGCACTGTGGGGCCTTGGTTCGCCCTGTGCATAGGTATGGGTCCCTGGTACCCAGTCCCACTCCCTCCCTGCCCCAAATGCCAGGATTGGGCCCTTGGGCCCAGCAGTGCTGCTTCCTGCCCCCACCTGCTGAGATTGGGCCCTCATATGCTGGGATTGGGCACCCAGCCCAGTGCAGGGCCTGGGACTCTCCATAGGTCCAGAAATTTGGTAGCAAAGGCGCAGTGCTACCACTCCCCTGCTGCCAAAATTCTGGACCTGTGGGAAGACCTGTGAGCCAGATGACACAGCACCAAAGGGCCAATTTGCCCTGCTGTTTAGGGCTTGAGTATCTTTGGTCTAAAATGTTACTGATGAAACCTGAATCACATTGGCATGAGGTACTATCGAAAGAATTAGTCCATAATACTATCATTAACTGATTTGTACAATACCTATTACTGAAGTATTGCCCTTAACATCTGAGCCTTCAGTTGCCAAATACATAGCATCATTTTCTTCCAATACACATAAAATTATTTAATGAAGATTAGCTTGCAGGTTTATTATCTTTATATCTAATTCCCAGTCCAACTCAGCTTGCCTATTCCTGGGCTTCTTGCCACATTCCCTTTTCCTCTGTCCTGTACTATTGAAATGTAGAATTATCTACAGTTCATAAAAGAATCAAATACCTTAGACTGTTGTGTTCATCTGTTATTAATGGACAGTAAATGCAAACATGAGCTAACAAAAGGCAAAAGGATAAGCATATTTAGGCCAGACCAGTTCCCACAGAAATAATTTAGAGGCTTGTCAAACAATGCTTCAAACACAGAAGAATAATGATTTCCTATAGATTCATTGTATATACTCTGGCAATGTAACTTTTGCTTTATATAATATTTTTAACTTGATTTTTAATTTCTATTGAAGGATCTCAAAGAGATTTACAAATACTAATGAAATTGGACTCGCAATGCCCCTTTGAGGTAAAGAAACCGTTCAAAAATTTGTTTACAACACAGTAGATCCAATTTTATTTCCCTAGCCTCTGTTTGGTTTTTTTGCATTGCTCTGGCAATATAAATATCAAGCCACCTGACATAACAAAGAAGCCAGATTTTCTTATTACCCTCACTTCTGGAACCCAGGCTACCAGAATGGCTTCTGAAGTCTACTGCAGCTGGGTATTCTTTAGAGCAACCCTCAGCTGGCCTCAGTATGGGGAAGGATGTAGAAATGTCTTGATGTCATTTTGAACACCTCAGCTGTCAAACCTAACACCAGTGCAGCTGAAAATCTGAGTGAAAATATTAAATTAATATTTCTTTCTTTTTATCTGCAAATATTAGTAAGCGCATTGTGGCATATATTCAGTTAATTATTTAACTGTCAATCTTTCTGATAGATCACCCCGGTCATATAGTATATTTTATACCTGCTTATATGTGTGAACCTTTATAAAACTACTTCTATCTCCAATCATAATCAAGTTTGTTTCAATGCAGTTCTAACCTCATTTTGTAATTAAATGCACATCAGCTGCAGGCCTCTGAATATTCACATTTATGTGATCATTTTTACGAACACCTTTTTGTTGCATAAAAAATTAACAAGATATAGTGCGAATGCATACGGATATTTCCCTGAACTAACCACACAGTGGGAGAAAATGTCCCTATTCCTACCAATGGCAGCTTTGGGGCTCTGTATACAAGGTTGGTGAGTGGCAGGATTTCACCATCTACATACAGCATCACTGAGACATACAGGGTGCTGACAGGTGTTCAGGCCACCACTCTAATTCATGTCATTTTATATAAAGTGCCATGACTTAGAGCCCTCTCCCCCCGATATTTGCCTGTTGAGTTGGGGTGGGGAGGATTGAGTTTGTCTGCAGAAGCCCAAGGAGCTGCCTCTCTCCCGCAGACCCATGCCCCTCCCAGCTCCGGTGCTGTCATCATCCCCCTTAGGACTGTCTGCAGGAATGGAGGGGGGATAGGTGAGGGAGAGCGATCAGCCCTGGCAAGGTTGGGGGACCAGGGCTGGGGTGGGGGGAAACTCCAGCCTCTCCCAGCCCATGGTGGGAGCTAACAACAGGGCCCAGGGCATGGGAGCCCATGACTGCCTCCAGGTTAGCTCCCTGAAGCCACAGCCCCCATGCCCTGAACCCAGGGCACCCTCACTCCCAGCCCAGACCTGGTGCTGTCTCAGGGGCCCCACACCTGTCAACCCGCAGCACCCTGCACCACGTCCCTGTCTGCCTATCTCCTCTCTGCCCCCGTCTGGGTGTCTAGGCCCCATGCCCCATACTTCCATCACTGGGGCCCAAGCAGCCCCATAGTGCTGTAGTTTGGAGGATGCATGGGGCAGGTGCAGCTGTCAGGGATGCGGCCACCCTGGCAGAGGAGGTTGGAGTGAGCCTGAGGCTAGGACGGAGGAACCAGCCACTTCCCAGGCTCCTGTGGGAAGAGCTGAGCCCTGAGTTGCCTGCACCTGCTGCTGTTCAGCCTGTTCTACTGGGGAGCCCTTGCCATGGGCCGTGTGGGTTCAGGGATCTGGACAGGTAGGGGCACGTGCCCCAGCCAGAGCAGAGCTGGGGTCTCTCTGAGCCTCACAACTTGTATAGCACATTCATCCCCAGCAGGACTTTGACCCACAGGGAATCACAGCTGGGCATGGTGGCTCCAGTAGGTCCTTGGCCTGGACATGGGCTTTGTGGGACCCTGTGGCATGATGGTGCGAGGACCAGAGCGTCCTACTTCAAGGCCCCCCTCCCCCTCTGCTGCAGCTGGCTGCCTCTGCCCTCATCACAGGGAAGCAGCAGGAATGGGATCCCAGGGAGAAGCTCTAGGCCCTGGCCTCCCCCCCTCTCCTTCCTCCCTGAAGATAGCCCTGGGGGCCGGGGCTGGGCTGCTTCAGCCCAGGCCGAGTTGTGCCACAATTTAATCCTAGGGAACACAAGTTCCCTAAAGTGCTCCAAAGTGCATCACCTTCATCTGATCCCTTATTTGATGATGGTTAATTTGTCTCTTAATTGGTCACTCTGCAGCCATGCACAGGTGCCACAGTACAGTTGTAGAGCACTTTCAAGGGGCTGATCATACAACAAACTTTGATATGGAGGACAGCCACCAAATGGGATGAAAGAGGAGATGTTTACTGGTAGGTCAGAAACATCAAGGAAAATCCTACTGTTCCTAAAAACACGAGTTGTGAGTGGCATTCTTTCCTTGTCAACTTGTCTTACAGATAGATGTTCTATTGGTGCTCATGAGAGCATCACTTAGAGGTCATGAATGGGATATAACCCTTAACACAACAGCACATATGGCTAGAGAGGCCCCATATTCATCTGGACACTATATCTATCTGTTTAAATCATCAGAACTTACTACTTTATTTTTATAACCCACTTCTGTGTTAGAACCTCCCATGTCTTCTTTGTGTAACGACATCTGTGAGGCTGTTACTGACTCTCTTCCCTGCATATCCTTGGAAATTGTTTAAACAAATATAATTCCTGGAAAGCAACATCTCATTATCCCCCTGTCTCTTTGACTGTTCTGGCTCCCAGTGACCCTTTTTGTATGCACACTTCTCAGATCCGTAAAATAAGAATCCCAGAAAAATGTGGAGAGACTTACATGATTACATGTCTTGCTTTCCTATAAGCTGATAGTAAATATTTTGCCTTGGTTCAAAATGATAAGATGTGCACAGAGAAAGGCATTTGTACATATTCTCACTATTTCCTTGGATGACTGGGAAGAGCTGTTTAATACTAAGACATTAATGAAGGCAAACACAAGCATCAGAAATGATTACTTGGTTGTTGTTGGCTTGGGCCCATTTCAAACAAATTGTCTGAATTACTATTGTCAAATAGGGTAATCTGGAAGTAAGGACAAAGTGAGGAGACTGTTACTATAATGTTACATTGTCATCTGTGAAAATGTATGTGGATTTTATTAGACTTGGTTCAGAGAAGCAAAGCACCCAAGGTTTTAATTATAGGAGAGATTTGCTGTTCCATAGCAACTTCAGTCTGAGGATCTCATTTACAAACCTAAATTAATTTATTTTTCCAACAGCCCTACTCAAGCACATCTGCACTGTGATTGCAGTTTTACAGATGAAGAAACTGAGGCATGGATAGGTTAACTGGCCTTCCCAACAGCACACAGGTACCCCATGGCAAAATGAGGACTAAAATCTGGACCTCTGACTCCCGATCTGGTGTTTTAGCCACAAAAGAAAGTTCATCGGAAGTTTAATTACATTTATTGAACCTCCTAAATTTACAACATTAAAAAGGAAAAATTACCGGAATGGATTTATCGTATATGTGATGTTCCTTCATTTGGCCAGGCTGGAAATCCTCTAAGAACATGTTTTTATCTTTCATCCCCTCAGCTTCTCATCCCAGTTTCAAATAGCGCAAGGAAATGAAGGAAAAGATAACAAAAACTTATTTGTCCCTTCAAAGAGGAATGCATAGTTCTAGTGGAAATGTTTGGTGAAGTGTTGTTCAGATTTTATTTGACCTGGTATACCCTTCACTAATTCTTATCGGTGGTGGTGCTTGTAAAAATTGCAACATTAGAACAGAAGAGACTGGTTCAAAAACACACCTACAAATGCAGTAGGGCTAGATCTTTGGGTATGCTAATTCTCCCAACTTTCTTTAACTTGAATATTTCTCAGTAGGTAGTTTAGATCTCTAAGACTCAAGAGGCAGGTTTATAAAATCATCATCGTCATCATAATAATCAGTTTTTGGAATATTTATCAACCGAAAAGGGCCTAGTCAAATTTTGAGCAGTAGTTTGGCTTTGTTGCCATCACACTACACAAACACACACATGTTCACACTAGAGATATGCCTCTTGTTCATCTCCAGCTGGAATGAAGTTTGAAGACCATCTGTTTTAGTTCCTTTAAGCAAAAACACATTGCACCAGCTGTTGGTTAAAGAAAATGAGATAACTGAGGCTAAGCTCAAACATGGTGTAAATGGGATCAGTTTTACAGAAAGCATTGCAGAAGGCACCCACATATACAAATGCTGAATTTGACCCAGGAACTTTTACACTCTCACTGTCTCCAGCATTGCCTGTAGCACATATTTGTGGTTGCCTGTGAAACATTTTTCAGCAGCTCTTATCCCCCATTTAGGATGCTACGATGACATTTCTGTCCTTTCTTGTCCCATAGAAAGCTCAGACCTGAGCTGTGCCATCCCAGTTCAAAATGGTAGAGTAGCTTCATAATTATCACAAGGTCCCCTGGGAGTTCTACCACAATCTGCTCTGCAGCATTTGATTCTGTTCTGCTGTGAAATAAATCAGGGCTGGCCTTACTCACCAGAGATCTGATCCTGTGAGATACCAGGTGTGATGTCAGTTGTCTTATGGATGGTATCACCTGCCAGTAAGGTAGCCCCTCCCCTCGACTCGCCTCCCACAACTTTGCTGTTAAATTCTCATGAGAGGGTTCTAGTGGAGATCTTCTTAGAGGGGTTCCCTGACACGGGTGTACTCACAGTTGTTAGGAGCAATGTTCCACGGGGCTCCGCCTTCCCTACCCCCCGTCCACTCGCCAACCGGTCCTGTGCTGGTCGGATGTTAACCTCGGTCTTTGCAGGCTTGCCCCACAGTAGGCCTCAGATAGAGGGAAGAGCAAACAGCTGAACAACTTAGCTGGCTCTTTTCCCTTCTCTCTCTATTCCTTGGACTTCCTTCCTGTACTTTAGTGCCTTTTCTCCCTATCCTCTTCAGAAATAATATTCTCCTGGGGAGGAGTGGGATGCGGAGCTGCCTTCCCTTCCCCAGTGATCTCCAGGGGACTCCGAACCCCTCCCCTGTTCTACTTCTCCTAGGGGAAACGCTGGTTTCTCCTGACCCGCCTTCAGCAAGGAGCTTCTGTGTCTCCCCTGCTGTACTTCTAGGGGAAGTGTTGGTCCCTCCTTGCCCGCCTTACACAGGGAGCTGCTGTATTTCCCCTGTTCTGCCTCAGTCAGGGGCTCAAAGGCTTCCCCTGCCTTGCTTGCCAGTACTGCACAGGCTACAGCGTGCCTCTTCCCGGCAGGAGCCTCAGGATGCCAGACGTGCTGCCAGCCATCTCTCTCTCTCTCCGGCTTCTCCTCCCCACGGGTCCTGTCAGGGTTTTTAAACGTTCCTGCAGCGGCCATGCCGGCCACCTCAATTGGACCTGCTGTCTCCCGCACAGGGAACAGCTGCTTAAATAGCCAGCGTAATGCCCACTTGCGTGGCTGCAGCTGCAACTGCAGCTGCCACCGCGGTCCCGGCTCCGGCATCGCCGAGTCTTCCGGAGGTAAGTTCCCCCCTCGGGGCGTCTCTTTCTGGGTTTTGTGCGCCCCACAGTTTTCCCCCGCCTCCTCGAGGCTGTGGTGGCACGACGCCACCACACCAGGCATCCTCAAATGTGATAGATAGTGCTCCAGTACGTGATCCTTAATGTCTACATTTAGATCTCTCATTCTTGTCTCTTCCCTCCAGGGGCATGCTGCTTCTCCATCTCTTACTTTCCATTGAGTCCAGCATTCAGATTTAAATTCTCCAAATGTTTTCCCTACTGCCAAATTATGAACTCTTCATTTAACTAATAAGCCCAATCATTCTGAGTCTGAGGACTGAAAAAAAATCCTTGAGTTTAATGGATTTAAATTGATTCTGAAAATTATTATTCCTTGCAGCAGATTGAGTAGATGGCAGGTAAGGAGGTCAAGGTGCATGACAGATACATTTATCACAGAAATATTTGTCTCTATGTGATATCTTTTAGGTGCAAATGGCTCAGAGGTCATCTGATATTAGCAACTGGTGCCTGTAACAATTGTAAAGTGCACAGAATTATTAACAATCAAGGCCTCATGCTCCTATCCTCTAAGGCAGGCTTCTCTTATTTCCCCACTTTGCAGATGGAGTAACAAAAAGATTGTATAAGCACACTTTTGGCAGATCTGATTATAAAACCCAGGTCTCTAATAAGGGTGAAGATTCAGTCTTCACCCCTTTACCTGCTAAACCTTTCAGGATGGATGTACCAGTTTATGTTGCTGTGTTGTAAGCCTGTAAACCACACTCTCCTCTGGAGCCAAAAATGGATTCTAGGAAGTCTGAGTCCTAATGGTCCTGAGAGGCTGTTGTGTACCCCATTGTTAAAGGGTTTGTCACAATCTCTTCTACCAATGGCTCCACAAAGAATGTAATGGCTTGCTATTGCTAGCAGGTACTCTTTACCTCAAAAGGTAACCATTTGTGAAGTCAGACCAAAGGTTCCAATTTCAAACCCTGCTATAACCCATGGTGGGGTCATTTTGAATATGTAATATAATTTTGGGAAAGAAATCCATGGATTTTTTGTTTTGTTGCTTATAAACTCTTAAGTGACATACAGAAGGTATTTTAAGAGAACATTAAAAGCTGTCAAGCCAAGGGCCCAAAAGTATGGAAATGCAACATTTACAGTTGCCCATGCAACCTTAAGAGTGCTGTCTTGCTTTTTAACTAAACCTTTGGTTGCATGTTCACTTGCTATTTCTTCTCTAGTATTCCTTCCTCACAGAGGAAGGGCACATCTCTTCTCTAGTATTCCTCCCTCACAGAGGAAGGGCACATCTCAAAGGAGAGTTGCAAGAAAATAAAGGAAGGTCTCATGATTAAAGCCTTAAAGTAGAAACTAGGAAAGAGAGGTCCCATACTTAGCCCTCCAACTGGCTTTTTACACAGAAGAAAGAAGCTATCATATGAGACTGGCTTTAAGTTTGGTGATTTGTAATTTTTCAGTGTTTGATCTTGTAACTTTGCTATTTTAATGTAATTTTAAGAAATATAGGCAGCAGTAAGTGCTGCTTTCAGGAATGCTGGTGTAACTCCATGGATTACTGAAATACTTGTACCCATGCCCTCAGAAATGATTTTCTTTAAAAGTGTTTTTAGAATACTGTAGGAAGTGACTCAGGATAATAGCTAGTCTAATGAGCTATGTTGGCTTCCTGGAGTCTTTTAAAAATAAAACCATTTACAAGGAAAGGGAAAGTCTAGGAAAGAAAATAAAAAACCCTAGTGTATTTGAAGATACTTAAATCTGACATAGTCCAAAGGATTGAAACCCTTCACCCATTGCCTCCTCCTCAGGCATTCTGTAATGCGTGCCACCGATAACACCTAGTCCTGCAGGGTTGTTCTGTGGGATTTTTCTCAAGCTATTTCTCTGGCTTTTTAACATTACTTAATCCAGCCTGTGTATGATGGAAGCCAAGATGCTGCTGTCCCACAAAGCTCTCCCAGGACTCTGGTTAACCTGAATTCATCATCTAGTTGTCCGTGAAAAATAAAATGAAGCTCAGTTAATTCTGGGAGCAGAGGGATGGAATAGGATATAGCACAAAAATATTCTCTAGCTCCAGTATTATGTGTGTAAAATAATTTTAGTTTGTAATGAAATACATTAGCTCAGATTCCCAGGTTCACTCAACTCTATGTTGCTTAACTGATGCAGATGAACCAGAGCCTGGCCACAACTTTTTAGCCAGGACCAAATGACATAACTAGATACTACATAATTTACTGGCAGTTCAGGGGACTGAGAAGCAGGTGTTGGATTGAGATCTAGCTAACCTCAGGCTGTTTTAAATGGAGCTAGACCTGGAGCTGTTGTAAATACCCCTCAGAATCAGGGACGGCTATGCATTTACCTACCAGTCCCTTGCTCCTACTGAGTTCAGCTTTTAAAGTATGGTAAAGAGATTCTGGCTTTATAGGTCTGATGCCAAGCTCAAACTATATCACCAGTTAATGGGCCTGTTTCCTCACTATCTTTCCTATTCCTTAACTCTTATACTTGAGCAAAATTAGCATAAACCAAACCTTCTGAACTATATAGCATTTTGCATAGGTATAAATGATCATACAAGGTGAACATGCCTACGCCAGAGGTTTTCTGCACAGCCAACTAATCAGCTGCACAGTAAACGTCACGTGTCTACATGTGCACCCAAAGTAAATTAATTTACTCCGCAGCAAGATAGTACTTATAAATACAAGTACTATCCTGCTGTAGAGTAAAAAACTCAGCAGCAGCACATGTGTAGATGTTGCCCCAACTAGATGGGGCCCAAGGATGCTTCAGCGAGGGGGCTGCCTGCCAGCTCACCCTGCACTGAGGCACCCTGATGTCCCAGCCAGCCCCTCTGCAGCACATTGAGCTGGGTCAGAGCATCCCCAGTCTGGCAAGCAGCCCTCATGAATGCTAATGGCATGTATAGATGTGCCCAGGTTGAGCAGAGGAGAATGATATCTGAAAAATCGGGGGGGGGGAGGAGGCTGTAGGTGGGGTGCTAGCGTAAGATAAGTCTTCTGTCTCTGCAGCCTGCAAAGCAAGCAAAAAAATACCAAACCTGGTAGATCTAAAACTGGCTAACACCTTGTTCTTCAGACAACAATTAGATAGCTTTGGGCAGGCTCTTGGGTGCCCTATTCTCTTTGGCACATGCTTTAATTCTGCATTTCCTGTCTTCTGCAGATGTTATTAAAACCTGGTAAGTTTCCAAACAGAATTGCATACAGAAATAACATTTGTAGCTATGCCAGCTAAATCTAGAAATCCGGCATCTCAAACTTTATGCTTCAGGGTGTAAACTGATAAACTGTGGCAGTCAAGAAAGAAACCCTCCTCTTCCCCACCTTTGCATATGTACTGTTTCATCCAGCCACTGACTAGGTAGATTGTGTTTTCCATTCTCTGTGCTCTGAATCATCAGGTATTCAGCCGCTGCTGGAGGCACATACCGGACTAGGGAAATCAGTGTTCTGTGACATCAACAATAGGATTTGAATGTGGTTTAATTTCCTTGGGGTTTTTTTTTCTGTTATGCGGCATGGAAAGGCTGACAAGTGAGGATTTTATAGGTATTCACGTGTACACATGCTGAAACCGTTTTTAAAACGTACAGCACATGACCCCTCATTTCATAAGTTAGGTACCTATGCAGAATTTAACTCTTATGCGGAGGCCAGCTTGAGGTCTGTGCACTTCTGAAGTCTTCACTGGAGTTCCATGTTTGAGAGTTTTACTGCTGCCTTGGCTTTTTGCTAACCCCTGCCCAAGGGTACATTTTACCCTGAAAGAACCTGAACACAACACATTTCTGAGGAGGCTGCATTTTTTTTCCACCTTAAACCTGTTTTAAAACTTGACAAATCCTGCTCCTGCTTCCCCATCACAGGCAGAGAGGACACCCTTTCCACTGTTCTAACATGTGTTAGATCCAAGACTGTGGGAAATCTCCAAATGGGGGTTCCAGCCTCTGCATACTGTGGAGCTGTGCTCTAATGGGGCTCTGGTTGGGCCTCATGGAGCTGAACTTGGTGGGGCACATCTCAAAGGTAGGGCTTTAGCTCTGTAACTGCCCACGTCAATCAGGCATTCTAGCCATCCACCCACAAGAGGCTGCAAATTCAGGAGTTGCTGCACAGCATTGCTCTATTTTCAATAGTGGCAATAAAGAATAAAGTGGCCCAACAGCTCGAGAGTGGGAGACCTTCATGGTACACCTACATGCCAACTCCGCTTAATTGGGCTTGGGATAAAGAACATTATTTGCCTGTTAACCTGCATCTTAAGTGCTTCAGGAAAAGGTTCATAACCATATTCTAAATCTAAACTTACTCTGTATTTTACTTCTGTAAATAAGAATTTATAATGGAAACATTAACATGGCCTTAAGTAAACCCACTTACTAGAGAATTTCCTAGTGAGCCATAGAAATAAAATATTCATACAATTTTCCATGCCATATAGGCCTCCAGAGCTCAAAAGGAGACCAGCAATTTCTGAGGTGCAGGGTTGGGTTTGGGAATCTTTTATTTCTTGGCCACTGATTTAAATCCAGTCTAGGTGAGTAGGATCTGATAATCTGCACCTTCTAAATTTGTGACCCTAAATTAAATGAATTAATGGTCTTAGTCCAGTTCTTTGTGAATGGCTGTTCCTGTGGTAATTGACAATCTTAACAGAGAAGCCAGAGGCTGAATCATGGAAAACAAACTTACTTCCTAGAGGTGATCACTTAAGAACAGAACAGAGATGCATTTATAGCAATGGTTTAAACTGCCCTTGTCCATGCAGTGTTCAATCTCTGAATAAACAAAGGATTCCAAGTGTCTGGGATGTTTTTTTACACCAAAAAATTACTTCAAAATAGAAATTATATTTGCAATTGGATCACATACAAAGGTTGGTTGTATTTATTAGTGTATCACTTCCTCGTGATTTTCAAGGTTTTCACTCCCTCTTCACTCCCAAGGGATTAGAATGTAATATGGTTTTAGAAATTAAATTGAGAGAAAACATGACTCACTGTGGAGTTATCTCATTCTCAGCATACAACAGGAACCTTTATTGGGCTTATAGCACAACGATTAAGTATGGTAAGTTGGTTCAGTGAAAGCCACTGAAAAGCAGCGCTCCACACATTAAGTTGCTTGAGAGATTGTACACAAAATATCTGAAATCTGTAATAAAATCCATAGTTCCCTGCAGAGAAGCTGTATCACAAGCTGTGGAGGTCCTGTATCATTACCAGCAGGAAGCAAGTTAGCTTCACACTTAACTTCAATACATGGATGCAGGGCAAAGTAATGCTGAAGGCTAGGGACTGATACCCCAACCAGCATTTAAAGGATAGGTTGGGATTTTGGTAGTCATGGAAGAAAGGCTTTGAAGGAGGCCTTAAGCAGCTGGATTTTATAGTGCGAACTTGGATCTTTTTATATAGAAATGTCATTAGGTCCTTAGCTATAGAGCAAGGGTGCTCAAACTCTAACCCACAGTCCAAATGTGTCCTATGGAGCCATCTCATTTCGCCCATGGTGATCCCCTCAGGTCTGGAAATTTGGCTGTGAGGGAGTGATGGCCATTATATAGCCATCCTCCCTGGCTGCCAAATTCCCAAACCCCATGTGCAGCCCCTTCCCCTGCAAGACTGATCCATACCCCCTTCCCCCTGCTTCTGGATCAGAGCTGGGCCACGCAACCTTCCCCCACACCACAGGGCAAGGTTGGGACCTGGCCATGCAACCTTCCCTCCTCTTGGACCTGGGTTGGTGCCAACCCATGCCCCTTTCCCCCCATGGGGACAGGTGGGGACATGGCCACACCCCATTTCCCCCTTCCCTGCAGGGCCAGGTTGAGGCCGGGCCACTCTCGCTTCCCCTCTGTGGGGTTGGGTCAAGCTCCTTTCTCCTGTGGGACTGCACTGGGCCGGCTTGCCCCCTGCAACCCTCTGTGTGACTGGATGGTACCTGCTGCACCCACCCCAGATGTGGGATCAGCACCACTGGCCAGATTTGGCCCATGGATGGACTGGGCACTGCCCATCTGGCCCACCAGGCAAATAGGTTGGGCATCACTGCTCTGGAAGATGTAATTTTGGGATTGGAAAAACACCCTGTCTGTCTGAGAGCATTTCCAATACTCCTGGATTCCCAGACTTATTGAAGTAAGGTAGTGGGAAATTCTTTTCTGAGCACACTACTCTTGTTTTCTGGATTTTATCTCAAGGCCTTTGGCTGCACTGGTGACATTTCAATGTGCTGGACTAATGCATATTATGGAATGATCAAAAAGAGCTTCATCTAAGGCTCTTTGAAGTTAATCAAATGATTCCAATTGATTTTAATGGGTTTTGGCTCAGGCTTCAGATGCAGGAGTGGTGGCAGGGCAGAGACAAATGTGATTATGAAATGTATGTACACACAGGATCAGTTTATAAATTTGCACTTTCACTTACTTGGATAGGCGAAACTTCACATTTGCAAATAGTACTTCTTTATCCAAAACTGGCACTAAGAAACCCAACTGCTGGATTTGCATAAGCAAGTGCTCTTCATACACCGAAAATAGTTGTGCATGGGAAAAAAACAGCTGCAATTTCAGAGGCATCTGTTATTTGTGAAGTTTTTGAACAACTTTCCCAGATGCAAAACATTAGGGGGCAGATTGAAAAAGATATTTAGGCTCTTAACTCCTATTTAGGAGTCTAAACTCCCATTAATTTCAATAGATTCTTATGTGAGAGGCAAAATTTCTTAGGTTGATATCTTTATTGGACCAACCACGCAGTTGGGATAAAGTTAGACAAGTGTTTGAAAGCAAAACATTCTTCCTCCAGTCTCTGATCACAGGAACCAGGCACAGCATAGAGAAAAACAACATAGGGGAACCTAAATATCCCCAGCCCCTCTGCACCTAGCTTTCAAACAGCTCCTCAACCTTGCCCAACTCATTATCAGAAGCAAACTCTTTGCTGCCTAACAGACATCAAGTGGGACACTTGCCTTAACAAGAAATGCTTAACTTGTCAACATATCCATCATAAAAAACCACTAGAATCCATGGTTCCTTACATGCCTTTCCCAAAATATGATATATCTGATCCAATGCTCTCGTGGCAACTACGTGGGTGAGACTAAGCAGCAACTATGCATCAGAATGAACCCAGACACAAAAATATGTAAAGGAAGGAGGCACACACACCATTAGGAGCCCATTTCTCACAGAACAATCACTCGCTTTCTGACCTCACTATCCCATGCTCAAGGGAAATCTACCTTTAAAAGGTGAACTTTTTAACAACAAAAATGCATAAGCTGGTTGGACACTAAGAACCAAGGACTAAACATTAATATCCGGTTTATGATACATTATATTTTACCCAACTCCTGAACTTCTTCCACACAGAAAAGGTGACCCTCCTCCTGTCTGATAGGCTGTCACCTCCCAGTAATAAGCTTCTTAACTTCTGCTACTTGTATGTTTGCTACCCCTGATAATTTCCCTCCCCCTCTCCCCTCTCCTGCTGCCTTGTTTCTGTGATCAAAGACCTTAGGAAGAATGTCTTGCATTCGAAAACTTTTTTAACATAACCTAGCTACCTAACTGGTCCAATAAAAGATATCACCCTAAGAAATATTTGCCTCGCATCATTTCTGGATCATCCCAGCTAAACCATCACTCTTGTGCTAAAAAAAAATAGAAGCGTGAGCATCTAAATATCTTTATAGCTCGGGCCCTAGGTAACTATGAAAAGGTATTATTGATAATGGTGGCATGAATGGTACAGCGTGCAGGTTTAGCTGTTACCCTTCCTAGCATAGCAACTTTACCCTTCATCTGCCATACTTGGGGCACGAGTCAGATTATTCCATAACTCACTCTAGTGTTTCTTTCTGCCATCATCAGCTCTGCACCATTCTTTTTTTCCACAAGACACAGCAACTAGACCTGCATTAGTGGGGAGGATGGTCCCAACACAAGGAGAAGAATGATGGTGCAAAATCAGGAAAGGGTGTAGGAAATGCAAAGGATCAAGGAGTTTAGGAAGGCCAGATTCATCCATTTTCTATGTAAATCCAGTCAAAGGCTTGAAACAGTTGCGGGGGATATGCTGGTGGCACAGAGAATGACGCTTTAAAAATGTCTTCTTTTGCCAAATGCAATGATCTAGAACAGTGCTTCTCAAACTATCTGATGTGGTGGACCGGCAGTTTTTTTTCCATTGGGCCAGGGACCAGTGCCTGGTTCAGTCGGTGGCAGCAACTGTGTGTAACGGCTACACAAATGTGTGACCGGCTGTTTCTTTCTCTTTCCTCACCTTGCACAACGTGACGTCACTTGGAATGTTGGAACGTACGAACTGTGGTGCTATGACATATCAACGTTATGCTTCTGAAAATATATTTCTTTCTTTCCTGGCAACTCGCTGCAGACCAGCAACTGGTGGCCAGTCCGCGGACCACCACTTTGAGAAGCAATGATCTAGAACAATATTTCTGCATTGCATGTTGCAGTTGAGGCATCATCTGAAAACACCTCTATTACAAATAGCATCCATATGGAAGATTTTTGCCTTTCAGGCCTGGATGCGTTCACAAAAGACAGAAAAGAGAAAGAATTTTCTTTCAGTAGCGTTTGAAACAGTCCTCCTCAATGTCTGCCTTGGTCCTCCAGTAATGTTCCCTTTATACCTCCCTTCCTAGCAGCTTCCCCCTGGGAAAGGTTTTCCAGTCCTATAGTGTGAAAACTACAAATCTCAAAGCACTGCAATTCAAACTCTCTGCTTAGAGAGACTTTAAACCACTCATGCCATAAATATCTCATCGATGCTGCCTGACGTCAGAGGCTTTGGGAGGTTGGTCTGAAAGTGAAAACAGCAGCAGTTCCAATCTGAGTACAGTACAGTACAGAGAGTGAAAGGAGCAAGACAAGCACGGCTCTGTGTGGATTATAGGACTGCAGAAAGGGGGGGAACTGCGCAGGGACATGGGGACTACAATGTAAGTGCAGCTGCTGCAACAACTCTTCTCTATTCTTTGTGAACAGACCCAGGCAAGCACCGCTTTCTTTTCTTTTTCTCTAAAACAATCTGAAGGCAGCTTGGAAGCCACAATGATTTAGATCTAGCTGGGGGTTTTTTTTCCTGAAGTGTACTTAGAAAGGGGCTGAAAAACAGCCCTTTCATGCTCTGTGTCGGGGTATGTGGGAGAGAGGGGAGGGAATATCTTTGGAAAGCTACAAAATTAATTGGGGACTGAAATCAAGATCTTTCTTGTACTGGTAGCAAGTCAGTAAAATCCCAAATAAACCCCAGGCAAGAACTAACTTCCTTAAGGTTTTTCACAGTAGGCGATTTATTTTTAACCCTTTCAGTCTTAACTTTCAGCTATGAGAAGTTTTTCTTTCATCATCTGACAGCCATTTCCAGGCTTCCTTACAATGGCATTGAGAAATTCTGTCCAATCCTATTTGTCAGGCTACTCAGAGAAGCAGATACAAAATGCTTATTAGATAAAGCCTGCAAAGTCCTGAATACTAAACACCTCAGGACTCTGTAGCCTTTTGTTGGCTCCCTAGGGGAGTTTGGTAATTATATAGGAAGAAAGAACTGAGAAATATCTCAGGATAGGAAAGTGACTGATGCAGGGTCATCCCTGAAGAAGGCAGGGAGATAGTAACAGTGGAAAACTTGAGGGGCTCTGGCACCTCCAGGGATAATGGATTAGGAAATTTATAAAACAGAACAGAAGTCTGTGTGCCAGGGAAAACAAATAATTGTCTTCCTCTGCAGCCAAAATGATACTCAAACCAGCAGTAAAGCCCATTCAATTAAAAGAAGGCACATTCACTAAGGGAAAAAATATTTTAAAATGAAAACTTTATAACGCACTGTACTTACTATTGTTAGTATAACTAAATTAGTCGCTTCCTTGCATACTGAGGTGCACTCACAATTGTCTATGGGAGACATAAATAGTTGTTCCTAATCCTAACAGACCTGAACCCAGCTGACTCTGGACTGAGTTTCTGATCAGACCCCTGCTGAAATCAGAAAGGGATTTTACCAGATAAAGCAGAAGTGTTTGATGCATGTGTTTTGACACTTTTCATTTACCAAAGATTTAGAAAATAAAAACTCTTTTCTAAATCAGCAAGCTGGACCAATGCAGGTGCTGCAAGGAGCAATGATCCTGTTTAATGTCAATTTAAAGCTACAATGAAAAGCAGAGTCAGTGTGAATTACACAATACAACATTCTGCAATGTCAGTAATTGGCTTCAACAAACAAGCAACCATAAAAAGGCTGTTTCAAGTCCCTACTAACTGGTTTGCATTGTTTTTGTAATGGAACAAGTCTGCAAATATTTTTCTTCTTGTGGGTGGCAGAATGGGTTGCTGGGGAGGGAGAGGATAGGATTGGATGGGAAATCTGTGCATAACATCTATTGGCTCTCCAAAGTGAAATCAGTCAGTTCCAGTCTTCTGGGCATAAAGTTGCTGCCGGAATCTCCTTCTCTGCTTGAGTGGGTGGGGAAATGTCCATGTCAGCTAATGAAACGGGGCAAAGTTTAACGGACAGATGTTCAAGTGCTAATCCAAGTTCAGGGCTGCCATGCCATACTATACAAGCTTGCCTGATTTGAGGGAAATTAAGTTGTACTGGAAAGGATCATGGCTATGAATGAGAGAGAGTGTGTATTCTGGGAGCAAAACCCTGTACTCCTCATTGCTGATACAAATATGAAATTAAATTTATTGACATGAACAGTACTAGGATCTGGGTTCTGTGCCAGTATTCACCCATCCCTATTTATTTTTTATTGAATTTTATTTACTGTAGGTTGGCAACTACTTTTCCAGGAAATATTACATTGCAGCAGTCTAATTGGCTGGCTGACAGCATTAAAAAGGAAAAAAAACTATTTTAGAATAGGTTTAATGAGTTGTTAGGAGCTGAAAATATTTTCCCTAATAAAAGGCTTGAATGTTGATACAATCAGCAAGAGTAAAAATGATGAGGCAGACCATTTCAGCTGGCTCAGCAGTGAGTCAGGCTGGCACTGAAGTGCTTCTGTACCATTCTGGGCTAATGCATGTGGAGCTAGTGGAGGCCAGGGGAATGTGGAAAGGATTTCCAAGTCAGGATCCACAGAAGGAGACTTGATTGTGTCTTTCTGGTTTCCAGACATCCACCCACAAGCAGCTGGCTAGGGTACCGCTCTACCTGCAATGGCTTGGAAGCCTGGGAAATGCTTGAAGAAAGGAAATTTCCCTGTAGTTCAGAAAGGACACCCTACATATAAAGTTGCTTGTAGAAAATGGGGAGAGAAGCTGTAACATTACAGGAAGAAAGATTTGAGGGGAAAGGTGGGGAGAAGCTACGATCTATGATTGTTTATCTGGATCAGATCACTTCACTAGAGAGAGATCTTGCATTTTGCTTTTTCACTGATAGATACTAACCCTAAACTGCAGAGGAAGGTGGGAAGAAAACACTATACTGAGAAGACAGTGCTAGTTTCTTTTTCAGGTTTTGGCCTCAAGATGTAGCAGGAGATTTCTCTATGAAAGTCTCATGCCAGTCATGCTGTGACTGAGGTTTTAAAATATCTTCACTGTGTGTCATGAAGTGCAGTCATGTGGTTTTATGATCTTAGTTGCATCCTTGTAAATTTTTCCTAAATAGCGCTAGAACTGCAGTTCACTTCATCTGAGCTTTGTACATGTGAGATACGATCCTGCTTTCACTAAAGCCTGTGGCAAATCTTCTTCCCAGAAAGAACAGGTCCATATTTAGGAAACACTGACTTTATTTGTAGGTTTCTCTGTGATGGGCTCCTATTCTATAGACAGTAAGTGAGAACTTACTAAAGTTGAGTAGCCTCATGTAGGCATCTCTCATATGTAGCATACCCATTTCCTATAGCTGCTGGAAGATTCCCAAAGGGCTCATTGGAAATATCTCCAGTCATTCCAGGTTAACCACATGTCCTAATTATTGAGAAATAGAAGAGAGTCCCATTTCCTGGTACTCAGGGTTAGGATGTGTAGGAGATTTGGCTTTGGGCTCTATAGTTAGTGAGATTTTTCAAGCTTGGGTCAGTCCTACGGAGATTTGACCCACCAAGGCTAGAACAACATGTTCCTAAACCAAATGAAAACTGACTGCTCTATTTTTAGTCAGATGAAACACTGCATTTGTTTGTTTTCATGTTTTTCAACACACTGCAAGTGGACAGTGATCTCCCTTGTGGCTTTTTCTTTTCTCTAATATGTGGCTCCTTTGAACTGACACCATCTCGGAGTTAATAGTGGTAGCAATCAACATAAAAGCATGCACTGGACCTGATTTGTTTCTCATATAGGTCGATTTTATAGCATTGTAACTTTACTGACTTTACAGTATAGTTACTTCCAGTTTACAATGGTGCACGTGATATCAGGATCATCACCCTCAAAGAGCTAATTACTATGTCTCACAGTGCCCCCATAATTTAGATAGGTTATTATATTATTAGGCCAGATTTCTGTGTTATAAACTGGCACTGGAGCTTCAGAGAATCGATGCCAGTCTACATCAGCTCAGGAACTGACCCGCTGTCTCTGGGTTACAAATTAGGTAAACTAGGTACAGGCAGCTGCAATCTCTTCTCATTTGCCACAGAAAATCTTTTTAACCTTATAGGCTTCAGTGCATCAACTCCAGACTTCCATTGTAATAAGTTCAAATGACAGCAGAATTTGGCCTAGAGAAACTGAGGTCCAAACTGTCTCAAGAGGCCTATAATTTTGGGTCTCTATTTTTGGTGCCCTACTTAAAACACCCAGGCACTCAAAAATGAGACAGCCAAAATTAAAAGGCACATTTGAAAATGTTGGCCTAAGTGATTTGGCCACACCTATGCAGTAAGTAGGTTTAGTTCTTCACACACCAGATTTATGTTGGTGTAGCTTCATTAGAGTTAATGGGTTACTCCTGATTTATGCCAAGGTAAATAGAGGGCTTGAGTCCTAGTTTTTCAGAGCTCGGAATAGCTCTGAGGAACTTTTGAACATCAGCCCTGTACTCTCTTTTATGGTGACATAAGGAGCTTCCCACAACAAAGTTCTTTCAGCAGACTGTATTTGACTCGCATTTAGCATTTGCTTCATGGTCCATTTTAGATTTTGCATAATTTTGAAAGTGTTTGTCTTCTCATAGTTTAAGCATTGAAGCTCTGGCATGTCTGGTGAACTCTGCCGAGTCAGCTATTGTCTCATGAATGTTGTGGGTTGGAGAGAGATAGCACAGTGCATCTGCTTGAGAGCAACTCAGGAGTGTGTGGGATATGAATAGAGAAATGACTCTTTGAAGAGAGAAAATGAAGTCTGAGATCCTTCTGATGGGTTACCATCAAAGCTAGGGCTTTCTTTGGAGGTACAGAAAGAATTGGAGAGATTCATTTAAAGTAACAAGAAGGAACTAGGCAAGGCAAGGGCAGGGAACAGAGCACTTGTAGACTTAATGGAGTAGAAGCCAGGAATCATGAGGGAATAGGGCATGTTGGATTGGGAATAGAAAGAAGGTAAGAAAAAACAGTGAGAGGAGTGAATGGAGAAAAGAAAGGCAACCTCAAAAGTCTGAGAAGAGCTTTAAATAATCATTCTGGATCCCATTGTGCTTTGGCTCCAAGTGGGGTATAGACTTCTTCCCTGAACACCAGGGCCTTACTCATTTCCCAGCTTTGCTGGCTTCAAAGAAATAATCCCTGAACTGACATAAGCTTTGAAGTTCACATTTGTTTTTGTTCAAGAATTTTTTTCCCCTCTTAATTGTGTCCCAAGATGACTTGAATGCAGGCAACAGATGTACCAGTCCAGCCTGGCTCCTATTTGAATCAAATGTCAAGCAAATCTTGGAGCTCCAGCAGTGCCCATTCCCTGTCCCTGGTAGACTTTTTATTAAAGTAGAATGTAAACAAGGAAGTGTTCCTCTGTTGATCCAAGATAGCTAACAGATCTAAATAATTTTTTATTTATTATTTTGTTTGGAGGAAGAGGAAAATTCTTTTAGCTGTTTGCTGAATGAATTCACAGGCCTTGAAGTCCAGACAGCCTAAGATTTACATGGAACCAAGTGAAAAATCATCCATCCTCTTTGAGACAAGCACTCAGATACCAATTCATTTGTAAGACATGGGCTGAAGATGTGTTCCTAGGAAACCTGCCTAATTTAAACATACATATACATAAACACATTGGATATACCTGATCACCTTCTGCCAGGGTAAAGCAATGGTAAAACTTTCAATGGGAGAAATCACAGTGAGGATCTTCTGTCTGATGTTCTCCTGGTGGTTCCATATGGAACTGGGGTTTGAACCCCAAAGAGGTAAGCCATGGGGACTGCACAGGAAAACCAGGAACTTTCTAGTGATCTGAAGTCAGGGCAGGGTGGCATTTTATAGACTAATTTGATCAGAAAGGGATGAATAGTGATCTGTTCAAGTTCTAGGGGATTTGTAAGGTGCACAGAGATCTGAACAGAGGCACCCTGAAGCAGCCCATTGGCAATGCAGCTTCAATGCAATGGCATTATTGACAACTCTCCCTTGCTATAAGCTTCCCCTTGTTCCTTCCTTTAAAGAAGACCTACCGCCTCTGATTTTCCATAAAAATATCTTGTTAAAAAGAAACTCACAAATATTTTTAGAAGTGTTTTATCCTTCCCCCCCACCCCAAAATGTTATATATTTTCCTCAAAAAGGGGATTTGAAATTTGGTTCCAGTACAAGTGCTATCAGGAATGGGGCAGTCTGTTAGTGCAGACGGGACCTGGGTTTCTCACTGACTCACTGCTGACTGGTATTCCTGAGCCTGAGGAAGAGTGTGCATGCCTGAAAGCTTGCAGAAAAAGATGCGGGGTTTTTTGTGATGTTTTAGTTGATCTAATAAAAGGTATCATCTCTGAACCAAGAGTTCTAGGTTTTTGTATTTCTTTTTGTCTCAGACAAACACGGCTACCAAATACATCCTAGGAAGTGATTCTGCTTTAATCTACCCTAGCAGAATCCTGACTCTCCCTTGCAAGAAACTTCATCAGTATCTGCACACAACATGAAAGAAAGCAGCCTCTTAACCAAACACAAGAACACTGTAGTCCTCTCCTTTACAGTTATGTATACAGCGGGAACCAATTACACTGTGTTGCTAGCAGCTGACTACATGGTGAGACAGTTGGTTGTATCCTCACTTGTGTTCTGATGTGTTAATACCCAACAGCACTGGGATGCAGGAATAAAGTAATAGCAACTGCAGGGCCCTGCCAATATGGACTGTTCTCCAGCTGTGCCCTACTGAGATATGAATATGCCCTGTAGCTTCTTTCCACATTTTTACTGCCCTAGGGGTCAGGTGTCCTGATGAGTGAATCCTTCTTGCTCTCATGTAGAGGCCTTGAAATGTGTCACCAGTGACAGAAATACAAACCTTTACCTTAGCCTTTCATCATCAGCAGGATTCAGGCAGCTAGCCTGTGTGAGCATAGAGGAGTTTCTGGCATTCACCACTGCTACGCTATGGGGAGAAAAGCAGATGTATTTTCTGATGAGGTGAAACGTTTCTTGTGGGACCTGTTAATAGTTTTCTGGCTGTGTCTGGGCTTATCAAGAATAACCTCAGGCCCCTTCTCAGGGATGTGTTCTACTACAGATGTCCAACTGTGCCCTTCACGACACATTTTATGCTTTGAAAGGAGACAACATTTTACAGGCAAGAGCTGATTCCCTCATCTCCTATCTAAATTGCCAACCTAATGCTAGTACATTCATATTCAATAGACCATTTCTAGAGGTTCTTATTCTGATTAACTCAGTCCTTATTCAGCCCCACTTTAACACCAGTAGTTCTAAATCTTTTCAGAGTCACAGCGACTCTCTGCAACTTTTTTGAATGTGGCAGCACCCTAGTTAAGAACCACTCTGCTCAACTTAGTGCTTCTCAATTGGATCATGCTGCCTCCAGGTAATATTGCCTCATGATCTTGCTGCCCAGCCAGACTGGGAAGGGCAGTGGCACATGCATATGCTCTTCCTCCATTAGGATTCTCTGATCAGCCTGAAGCAGGCAGGAAAGTGAGCTCATGCTCCATCCCTTCCTGGTATGACCCTGCATGACACGTGCACCTCTGTTTCTGGAAGAGCTGCAGTCTAAGGTATCTCTCTTGCTTGCTTTAGGCTGATCAGAAAACCCTAATGCAGGAGGAGTATGCAGTACAGTTCTACCTGGCCATTGCTGCAGGTCCCCTGAAGTTTTTTGGCATCCTGATTGAGAACCGCTGTCCTACACAATGGAAGTATTGTCTAAAAAAGAACTACATACAGAATGGAACTGACCTTGCACTAGATGGTATCATTTCAAGGTCATGCTGATCTTGCACTAGATGCTTGCACCCTTAATAAAAAGGGCAGCTGAAGAGTGTAACACCTTGAGACTTTTGCCTAAGTTTTCAGTCACCACCCTCCATTTCTGCAGGTGCAACTGGAAGCACAGATAATTTAAGGGATAGTTTTATGCCTGCGGTCATTGACACCTATAGATTAGGTTCCTTACATCCCACAATCTAGGACTACAAATGAAATCAGTGCTTTAGAAAACTAAACAGCATTAGCTGCACCTGCAAATATTTTTGTCCAGAAAAGATAGACAGAAATGGACATGTAAAAATGGGTGGAAAGGTGGCCTTGAGTGTCTGCCTGGGATGTTCCAGATCATGGAAATCAGAATCTACCTCTGTGCGGTGAAACAACTTAGGAAGTGACAGTTAATCCTTCGCTGTTAACTGCCCTGAATTGAGACCAAAAACTGCCTTCTTATTATTTACAACTCTGTGGTGTCTAGAAAGGGTTTTAAAAAGCACTGAATATGATACTGCATCTGAGTTGCATCTCTGGTTCTTTGTATAAATAATTATTCTGAGTGGCATCCCATGAAATCTCAGGATAACAGAGAATGCAGTGCAAATAGCAACATCAGGATTCGAGCAGTTTGTTCATTATTCATTGTACATTTTCTGTAAAACAGAGGGCTTATTTTTTTAAATATTCACCGCACAGACATCCATTAGTCACTGCATTATTTTAGCTTCTGAATACTTGTCACTCCCAATGAGTTGTTTGCAGACTTTCCCACACCATCAAATGTACACATCCAACTCTCCTTAGTCTGGGTTATTTTTACAATGATGGTGACAGAAGCTGTCATTATCTTCTCATTTTTGTGTGCATGGAGGTGAGCATGCCAGGGAGAAGAGGTAACTAGAGTCCTGTGTCTTGGTGGAAGAAGTCTAACTCACCTGAAGTGTAACTGCAGCTGAACAGTAGTTCATGAATTATTAGAGGACATAGTTCAGGAAAGGGCCTTCCTCTTTCCTGCTGGAGCTCCACTTCCATTCTCTTTTCTACAGAGCTCTTGTCCTCAGTCACAGCATTTTTTTCTGCTTGCCACGCATTCTCCAGCAGCTAAGCACAGTCCCTTCTCCCAGTGTCTGGGCAACTAATTTGAGTTCTACCCACACTGAACCACTGAGGCAGCACAGATCTTTTAATGTCTTCCTTGACACTAACATCCTTCTATCTGATCAGTGGGAATACTTCTCTACACTGCCGTTCCTTCAGCCTTGTCTGATATCCAGTGTGTTCTTTCTGACAATAGTTATCAACATTTTATGGATTTGCCTCCCTTGACCTGTGCTAGCAAGCTGTAAAAAGTCTCCGGTTGGCAAATCATGTCACAGATCTGATAAAGTAGCCTCTTGGCCCATAGTCCACTTGCTGGTTCTGCTGAACCAAGCAAAATATGGATCACAGCTTATGCAAATGTGAAGATGACTACAGGTTTATTCAATTCAAACTAACATATTGAAGGTTTTGCTGCTGTGTTCAACAACTATGCAAATTCTATAAGTTAGGCAACATCCAGCTTGGTCAGTGATTGGGAATCAACAGTGAAAACTCACTGTGCTCCAAGAAGTTGGCCTAGTGATTTAGATGTATACATACATTTAATTTTAGGAGACTGGAAAAGAAGAGATTAGTCAGAGATATACAGGGAGTTGGATCATTTTTTCCCAAGTTCCATGGTGGCTTTGAAGGCTAAGTATGAAACAAATCATCTTAAAAATGTTGATTCCAGAGGCTCTTTTAGACTAGTAGGAAACACATCTTTTATAATAAATGCATGAATTTTTTCAGTGCTTCATGAGGAGAACAGTAGTCTAGTCCTGGTAAGTCAGATGTTTGGGCAGGGAGAAGACTTGTCATTATTAGGTCTCTATCTAGGTGTGTAAGAATGATAGATTCAGACAAAGGGAGATGTATCCAATTTCTGGACTCTTTTCAGTCAATGTGAGCCTTCTGCTACCCTGCTCATGGCTCTCTCCTGACCCTTGTTAAACTGTCCCCTTCAAAAACTTCTGGAATAGGTGATATCTTGTATTGTTTCCTCCTATGTCTATTACCTGATATATTACCCTGGTCTAGTTGCTTAAGACAACATTTTCAAGTTTCCATTATTTGGCAACGTTTTAGTTTTAGGGTTCCCAGTTTCAGACACTTTAGGACTTGATCCAGATCCATGCATTCAACAGAACTTCCACTGTTTTCACTGGGAGTTGCAACGGACCCCTTTGGCTTAATTTTATCTGCATTACCAATTACTTTCAAACAGAGTCGTGGAATACACAGAGCGATTCAGCCATTTGCCCAGTATTCTGAGATAGTCAAGATCAGAACCAAGACTAGAATGCAACAATTCCTGCCTCCCAGTGACAAAGAAACTGCACAAGAAAAACTGATATAATCTCCTGAGCTGTGCAAGAATCCTGTATAATTGCCATTCTTGAAGTAGTTCATTGCTTTTCTTTTTAAGAAGTCTCTATTTCAGTAGAGTAATAGCAGTTCTACCACCTGTGCAGCACCTGCAGTTAGTTGAGAAAGTATCTGTGTTCACCAAGATCTCTCCATTAGTTGTACTGATTATTTAATAAAATACCAGCACTGAAACTGTTTAAAAGTTCTTTTCACATACAGGTTCAGTAGTGACCAGCTGATTACTGAGTGATCATTTTGCTGTAGGACTTTGTAGTACATCACACTTTCAAACTGCACTGCATCTTGGTTTACTTTGGTAAGGAGCTAATTGTGGCTGGCTTTCTATGTTTACACAGGAAAAACAGTGCTGGGTAGACATATCTAAGCTAGCTCTAAATTTGGTAATTTGGGGACCAAAAGCTAGGGGTATAGTACCAGCAGAACTAATTAACTCAGGTAAAGTGCTGCCCTAATGCAACCATACTATTTCTGGTACCCAAGCAGACATAGTCAAAGGCATCTCTACAAGGCTTTGTATTGTTTTGTGTAGACATTTCTTTAGATCAGGAGAGGGCATAGGATGCCATGCTCCCTTATGGCAGCTATATTTGGGCTAAGGCTGACTGGGAGATCTAATAGCTGTGGAGGGGGCATGTCAGACCTGCACACTAGCAAGTGTTATGGGGAAGTTCTGGCCACACCTTTTTATAATGATGGAGTAATCCCCAGTGATCTCATTACTATACACTAGTGAGCAGAATTACAAAGGATCGCGTTTACATTATGAAGACATCCATGCACACCTTGGGGAACTCAATCTAGGCCTTTGGTTTGGGCCTCTCTGGACAGAAAAGCTAAACACGTTTCACCTCTGGAGTGTCTTACATAACCTTTTTAGTTAGCTGACTCTTCCAAACATTGCATTCTATGGTGAGCTTGTGAGCACCTTAAGGTGAGCATCCTTAAGGTGGATATTATCATCCCTATCATCATCATTGTTATTACTATTATTATGAAATATAGAGTCAGAGACATGAACTAAATTGCCAGCAGCCATGCAAAAATTCACAGGTAGTCAGGATTACAACTCTGTAACACACAGGTAAGCGATAGGTGCTGAACCTTTAAATGAAGATAAATCTTTCTACTTGCTGCAAAGGTAGCTGCCATTTTTGAGCTGAGATGCCACACTGCCGTGGAGACATACACACACTGGCCACTTACTCTTTCATGAAGACGTACTCTTTCTTGTTGTAATCTTTCTTTTAATATAAAAATCTGTCGGGTGGTAAAAATATCCAATGTATTGTATGTATTTCATGATCACTGTTAAAAAATAAATGCTCATTGTTTGTAAACTAGATATACCTACTGGTTTGTGTGGTTACTGGTCCTCAAATAGAAAGCTATTTAGTCTACTGGAAACTTATAGAAGTCATGTAAAGAGTTCCTAAAGTGGCTTATTTAAATTTTCCTTGGCACAGAGATGCACAAAAATAAAAATGTTGGGTGGATCAAGTTAAAATGTTTTCTAACTTCTGAAAGGCTTTCAGTTCTGATTCACTCTAAAGTGTTGACCTAAGATTCCATCCGTTCATAGTTTATAAATGTGTTTGCCCATGCCGAAACGTTGGCCATAACAGTTTATGTCAACTTCCCCGTGGCCCAACACAGAATGTGCAGGCCTTTCCTTTAAAGCCCTCAGAATTTATATAACCCTGCAATTGTAGCAATGCAAATTGTGGCTCTGGTTACAATAACAAGGGTTTAGGGAACGCAAAGAGAGATTGTAACTGCAAAGGCATAAAAGCAAAACAAAACAAAACCCCACATGCTGTTTTAATTTTCAGCAGCCACATGAGAACTGTCCTCTGGTTCCTGGCTATAAATAAATCTCTGCCGTCATAGGAAGACAGCAAGCAAAACAATCCACATTCCTCCCAAATTTTCTTACGGTAAAAAAAAATAAAGGAAAGGTAAATGTTTCAAAAGCAAAGTGTGTCTGTGCAGAGGTAGGTTGAATTAACACTCAAGGGGACTGATGTTTGTATCAGGCAAAGAAGTGTCATGTTAATCCTTCCTGCCTCCTGCCTCTCTGCAGGCACATCTCCGACAGCAATGGTGGGGTGTGCAGAGTAGTGTCTGTTGCTACACCCTGTTTTGGGACCTGGCTCTGCTGGTGGGTCCTCTGTTGGGAAGATGTAGTCATGGTTCCACGCTTGTCCAATTTCTTCTATCACCGTTGCAAGATACAGTGTTTGTGCCACTCCTAGGCCATAAAGGCTAGAGTAAAGGAGCCTGTAAAGGCTCCAGATTATGCAGGAAAGCCTAGGAGGCTTTCCTGTATGGCCTAGTAAAGGCCATAAAGGCTCCAGTAAAGGAGCCTGTAAAGGCTCCAGATTATGCCTGCCTCCTGTGAAAAGTTGTGGGGTGAGGGAAAGGCTCCTTCTTATTGTCTTCCCAGAATTACAGATCAGGGTATGATCTTGCCTTTATATTTTTCAGAGGCAGTTTGGTGAGAGATGAATTAGCATATTAGGGACTATGAACTGACTTTGGGAGGAATTCCACTTCAGGAAGAAGATGCCCAAAGAGAAGATACCTGCCATCTGAAACCCTACATATTGGGTACAAGCAGTGAGGTAGGGTGTAGCTAGACCTTGAATACCCATTCATTCCAAGAAGGAAACCAGTCAGGAAAACTGCAAGAAGAGGCTTTGCAGGGCACTTTGTTCCCCATTAACACATTCATGGAGTAGAGGTTTTGGGAGGATGCTGGACAAATGGAAGACATGTTCATCATAACAAAGGGGAATGGAAGAGATGGAGATGAGTAGGACAAGCAAAATGTTCTTTACCTTTATCTCTATCCACTGTAGTTCACTGGAAACTATTACAAAGAGGAATCCAAAGAGGCTTCACTTGAATTCAGATCAAGACTAGATGTAGACAATAGCTCAGATGATGGTAACAACATTTTTTTTTAAATATGACCTTTAGGTACCACAGCAGTACTGTGAGACCAACTTATTTTAGCTATTTTGCATGGTGGAAATTCCACCAGATTATCCATTGCCACTGTGTTTTGACCATCACATGGTGCATTTATCAAAGAGTCAGAAAACAAGGCTGCAAAACCTTGGAGTGTGTTGGTTATGGGAATTTCAGGAAAGGGGAAGAGGAAGTTCAGGTGTGTAATTCTAATTTGGGTCTCTGTTATTAATAGACATCCTTGTGTCTGCTTCTTTGTGATCACTGGTCTGAAAAGCCAGCAGTTTCTTACCCTGAAAGCAGCCTTAAAAAGAAGAGAAAGCAGGAACAGATGAAACAGAATTACTGTTTACATATGCAAGTCTGCGGTAATGAAAAGTATCCATGCAAGAGAAACACAGTGCAATATAATAGACACTTCACACTTACACACAAACTGCCCAAGTCCAACTCAACCTTTATCTGCATAAATAGCACTTACACAGGTACGTTTAGCTACTTAAGTGGCATTGTGGGCCTGTTCTGTAGATTTTGTGCTTTCTGCCCCCACAAGAACACAAAGTAATTCTGTGTCCACAACAGAAAAACAGAGAAGAGCCCTCCTACATTTTAACTCATTGGCTTAGTGGTTACCATATTTGCCCAGGCTCTAGACCCCACTTATTTAGGTTCTAGACTCAGAAGATTTCTAACCTAAATCTCCCATTCCCAGCAGAGTCTCCTAAATGCTAGTCCATGGGCTAAGTGTTGGTAAGAGCACCCTACACCTTTCCTGTTGAAGGAGACTCATTTGAAGGACCAGGAGGAGAAAGCAAGGCATAGGAAATGTGGCTCAATAGGTTGGGCATTGCCCTGGAAAGTTGGGCAGCAAGGGACTCTGCCCCTCTTCCTGCCCTTACCTTAAATAGTATTCCTAGACTGTATATTTAATAGTCAATGGATAAAATGGGGAAACAGCATCTGGATATTTTCTGCAATTTGCAGTAAGCGCTACTAACCCCTATAAAAGGGAGTTGGACTGGCACAGCATATTGTGCCCAAATCAAGGTGTATTACAGAATATATTATCTGCATTTTACCACTTCTGGCCACAGAAAGCAAAAGGGGCACATTTCCATAACAGTGGGGACCATGTTTCCCATTTTTGAGGAAGGGTGACAATTTGAACCCCCGTTTTGCAATAGCAAGTTAATTCTGTGAGCAAAAATGGGGTAATTTTCATCACCAAGTTTTCCCTTGTGGTTAGATAGCTGGAGGTGTAATATCTCAGATTTTCATTTATGGTTCAGCTGTGGGCACAAACATGTCTGCACTCAAAAGTGGGCATAGAACCTATAAAATCTGTTTCCCATTCTCTTGCTCTCACATTAAACCATCCTTCCTCCCAAGAAGGTTTGGTTTCAAATTAAACCTCCACAAAGAGTGAGATGCTTTTTAAAAAAAAAGCCAATATATTCTTCTGCAGCCATCTAAATTCATCAGCAGAAATACTAGTGGCTAATCCACTAGCTGAAAGTCTAAACAAAGGATTTTAATTCTCTCTATTAAAATAGGAAATGGGTTTTATATACCAGTGCAACACAGAGAGAGCAAGTGAGTGAATGAATGAATACAGCTGTAAGGTGCTATAAAGTTTTTATTTCAGTGTGTTTGAGATGACCAAGTAACTCCTAAGTGCTTGTGCCATGAGTGAGTTATATAGGTCATCCCCAACAAATGCTAGTAAAATACTTCACAGTCCTCTCATATCAGCAAGATTGTATTTATGTAATTTAATTTTGTTTATTCATTTATTTATTTACTTTTGCCTTCCCTCGTATCCCCCACTTTGAAGTCCATTAGCTACTATGGAAACAATGTTTTAATTAGGGCAGGATTTAGTTTTAAGTATAATATAAAGCCAGGCTGTATAATCATTTGAAATGTATGAGGGTGTATGACTTTGTAATGATTAATATGAGCACAGATGTGGTTTCTAAAAAATGTAAGGGGATTCCTATGGCTCAGGTTCTTAGATACTGTGGTGGTGAGAGTGATACAAAGACACAGGACGAGAACCTAGTACTTTTCTGCACATTAATACACTGTTCCACCAGAAAATCTACTAAAATCAGCAAAACAGCTTGAGAAGTCAGGAGCGTATCTATGTATGGGAGTCCTGCTGGGTTCAGCCTCAACTCTGATGAGATTACCTCTCAGTTGAAGCACAATGGGACAGAAGCTCATGAGTAATCAAATCTGCTGAGGACTATTAAGGCAGACTGAATTCAGAAGATGATCTAAGTGAGAGGTTAGAAGTCAGACAAGGTCTGGGAACTGATTCTTCACACCAGTGAGCTGGAAAGACCTACCTGGAGCTTCATGGCAGGAGGGGAAGGGGTGAGGCCTTAGCATCGGGGCAGGCAAATATTTTGCACAGAGGGCTGCTTATTGAGTTTTGGCAAGCCATTGAGGGCCACATGACAGGCAGCTCAGGGCAAATTAATATTAATTTTCTAAAATTTTTAGGGGCCCCGTGGGCCAGATAGAATGGCCTGGAGGGCTGCATCTGGCCCCTGGGCTGCATTTTACCCACCCTTGCCTTAACAGCAGGTCTGATGGTGCACCCCTGAAGATTTTGGGTGTGGCTTATTGCTACTTGTCTTGCATTAAATTAGCCTAGTGAGAACCTGGGTAAATGCCCTGGTTGCACTCAGGACAGCTGTGTGTGCATGTGGTAGAAGTCCAGACTGCAAGACCTGAGTTTAGGAAGGAAATAACAAGCCCAGGAGAGAACTGAAGGAGCTGAAGACCAGTTTTGATTTAAATTGATATTAAATAGTGTATTGTTGCTAATAAACCACAAAACCTCTGAAAAGGGATATAGTTCAATGATGTAAAACCTTATGTATAGTTCCTGAGGAGCTCAGGAAGAGCAAACTGGAAAGGCCTAATGGTGGATTAGATGCGCCTTTCCATCTGGTGCTTCTTCAGTCTATCTTAGTGTCAAGTGAATCTTAGTTTAGTTTCTAACGGCCAAATAGGTATGTCATAAAAGCTGCTATCACAACTGGCAACTGCAGAAGGCCAAGAAAGCAGAATAGGACATAGAAACAAATCTGCCTTCTTAGCTTTAGAAGAGGGCACTGGAGAGCAAGACTGAGGAGTTAGCGAAGTTTGAATCTTTTAGGGGAGCTGAAGTACTGTTGAATGTATTGCATCTATTATGGGGTTAAGTAGAAGAACTTGGTTTCAAGGGTTCTGAATTTTTACCATATTGCTATACTTCCATTAAAATTGATGGCGTTCCACCACTGGAAATGTAGGACCAGCTTCTCATTTCATTACCCCAATGTGTCTGTGGTTTCCAAGAAGTTAACATGACTAGGAATGATGTGAATGCATTCATATGGGAAAACACTCCTCCAGCTTTAATGATGTTTCTTTTAAAACAGATTTGTGAAATGTCAAGGACACAGAACAAGGACAAGGTCACTTTCATGGCATTTCCTAGAATGACAACACCATAGCAGTATTTGGAGACTGTTTAGGGACCAAATCTTTGTCTTTTTAAAATACTAAGAAAAAAAATTGCAACATAACTTTTTCAGTCTTCACTTAAATCCTGGAAACAAGTACTTCTCTGTCTGAAGTAGCTGATACCTACAAGTTCAAAGAAAGACAGAGCTAATTATTCTACTCCCAAAGGACAAACATCTTGTACATCTAATATACCCTCCAAGCAGATAAAGTTAGTTTTTGTGACAGTTTAATTATACAAATACTGGTAGATAAATGGATTGCACAAAAACCATAACCTGCACTAAGTTCACTGGGAGGTTCCATATTAGTAATGGCATTCCTAACCCTTTTAAAGTTAAACATGTGTTTAAGGGTGTAGTTACATGTTACAATTAGCACGTACTGACTCTAAGGAATGTTAGGCTGTGCTAAAGTTAGCACATGCTGTGAGCAGTCACTTGTTAAGGGTTAATACCCCATCTAACCTACCTGCTGCTAGAGGGCTGGTGAGCAAGGGCATGGCTAGGAGCTGCTAAGTCTGCTCCATGCCTGCCTGCCTCTTTGCTCTCTAACTGCAGTATAGGCCAGAGGGAGAGGGTGGCAGGGGTCTCCCAGCCTCCCCAGGCTATTTGGGTTACCCCCCTAGTGGCACCCTTGCTACCTGGATCACCCCACACTCCCCTATCACTTTTACCACCCTGATCACCTGGCAAGTTGACTGCACCCCGGTTGCTCAGATCACCTCACCCCTGATTACTCACCCACAATGATCACCTCATGGATTGCCCCCCTGTTGCCCTGATTGCTCCCTGCACTCCTTTTGGCCACTTTCATTGTGCTTCCTGTTGCCCTGATTAACCTGAAAGCATCAGTGGGGTTCCCCCTTCCTCCCTGCTCCCAGTCTGCCTGCAACCCACACCACTCCTGTGCACCCAGATGCAGCCAGTGCACTCTTGCCAGGACCCTCATCTGTTCACTCACCCTCCAGTCCATCCCTCTTCCCCAGCAACTGTCTAACAGCTCTGCACAGGGGAAGGGGGACAGGTATGTGAGGAGCTGCTAAGCAGCTGTGGGGCGCAGCAGGAGTGGCATGGGCCCAATTGGGGTGCACAGAGACTTGCCAGACCCACTTACAGCCTCCCAGCACTGTAAAATGGGAGGAGGAGCTGATCCTTGGGACCTATGCCAGTTGTTACAATGTCACCATTAAATGTGCTTGATACAAGGGGACTAAATGGCTGTAACTCAGAAAGAAACAAGGTTGTAGCTGCAATGGTTTTGCTACACTCAGGTTCCTACAGAAGTATGTATATGTAACAGTTGCAGGGGTTTGGGTTGTAGCCGTGTTGGTCTAAGGACATAGGCAGACAAGGTTCCTTGGGTGAATTTGATATCTTTTATTATAAAAGATATATGTAACAGTTGCACTGTACCCACTTCTTGTTATCATTTGACATTGATACAGTTATTAAATCTGTCTATATATAGGCTGTAACTTCTCTGAAAAGCAAGTGAATCAGTGAATATATGCCTGGACTTTCTACAGCAACAGTAAACAATTTTTTTTTTTTTTTTTTTTTGTAATTTATTTCTCCAACAGAACACTTCCACTGGCACAAAAGCTGTACTAACTTATGTGAAGGTGGGTCCTTCCTACAAAAGTACTGTGAGGGCCAGAAAATTAACGTATGGTTGCAAACAACAGGAAAGAAGAAAGGACATCAAGTTCTATAGGAGATCATCCAGGTTAGTTCTAATTTGCTTTTTGTGTGTATGTGTGGTCCTCCTCCACTTAAATCCTTATTGCATCTCCTCTACTGAAGATCTCATCTATACAAACTAATGGGACTCCATTACAAGACAGTCTTCCATTTACTAGTTACCACATGCTTATCAATTGTAGGGTAGACAGAGCTAAATACATCCCAGTAACTGGATAAAACCACAGGCAAATTGAGTTTTTAACTTTGGTCCCATCTACACTACAAATTTTAACCATGTTGCAGGTTGGCTAAGGGCACATATTAAAACGTGGTATTGGTTATAGCTGTTGTGTAATTGGGGTTGGTTTTAGGTTAAACTCTCTTTTTTAAGATAAGAAGTAAGTTTGCTTGAATTAGTAATTTAGTAACTTGATTGACTGTGTTTCGGGGGGGGGGGGGGGTTTGCTTACAATAGGTACCAATGAAAACAAAATTTCTTCCTCTCTAACCCCATGGGATAATATCTGTCTCTTTTTCCATGTTCTTCTCAAAAGACATTTTGACTCCAAAAAAGCTTTAATCTGTTAGAAGAGCCTATGTGTTCCTAAAAGGGCTATGGATTCAAGCTCTACAAAAAGTTTAATCTAATTAACGTTGAAGAAGTTCAACATCTTCATAAATGATTTGGATGATGGGACTGAGTGCACATGTAGCAAATTTGTGGATCACCTCAAGTTCAGTAGAGTGGCAGACACCCTAGAGGGGAGGGCTAGGATCCAGAATGAACCAGAGTGGCTGAAAAATGGTCCACAATTAATCAGGTGAGATTCAACAAGGACAAATGCAGTCTTGCCCTTGGGATGGAATAATTGCATGTACAAATACAAACTGAGGAATGACTGGCTAGGTTGCAATCTAGAAAAGGACTGGTGGTTGCAGTAGACCATGCACTGATTATGCGCCAACAGTTTATCTTGTTGCAATAAAAGTCAACAGCATTCTGGGTTGTATTAATAGGAAAGTCACTTACAAATCCATGGAAGTGACTGTGCTGCTTCTATTTAGCACTGGTGAAGCTTCATCTGAAGTACTGTGTCCAGTTTTGAGCCCTGCACTTTAAGAAGGATGTGGACAAGTTGAAAGGATTCCAGCTCTGAACAATAAAAATTTATTAGGGGCCTGGGAGCAAGACTTACAAGGAAAGGCTGAAAGATCTAGGGTTATTTAGCCTGGAGAGGAGAAGACTGAAGGGAATGTGATGACATTCTTCAAATATCTGAAGGGCGATTTATAGAGAAGATGGAGATGGGCTTTTCTCTGTGCCTGTAGGGGATAGAAAGGAACAGTTCCCTCAAGCCACAGCAAAGGAAATTTAGGTTGGAGACTAGGAGGAATTTTCTGACTATGAGGGTAGTCAAGCATTGGAACAGATTATCTAGAGAAATAGTGGAGCAGGTTGGACAAGCCCTCCTTTCCTATCATTTTGTGAACCCAAATATCTCAGAACTGGTGCTGGCCTTTAACTTTCTTTGGGTTTTCAGCAGAAATCATATACATGGCTGAAATACCTTAAGGAGAATGGATCTCACATTATCTTCGTCATGTGGGAACTGAACAATTGTGATGAAATGTGGCCCGATCCTACATTTGCCCTAGAGAATCTAGGGGAGAATCAGAATCCCTACATTAAATGCATGCTGCTTTCCTGGAACATGCTGAATCTCCTCCTGGCTCGCATTGTCACTGATGGAATTCAGCCTTGCAGGCAATGGGTGTGCCTCTCTTCATATCCCAGTCACACTCTTCACTCAAATTAATGCTTTTTTTCCCCCTTAGAGTAGCACAGCCTTATTGTTAATCACTTGTACTGCTCAACACCCCTCTCCAGCATAGAAGCTGCACATTCCTAATCCCCTTAAAGCCAGCCTGCCTGCCGAGTATAACAAAGAAGCTTTAATACCTTTTTTTTTTGTCCTTTCTCCCCCGGCACCCACATTCAAACAATTTTCCAAGTGTGCAACTCAGCACCTCTCTTCCATGAACATGGAGCCACCTTTCTGTAGGAACCCTGTCACATTTCCAGGACTCCTCTGTATACAGGAATTCCTGTAAGGAAAGCCAAGTGTTCTTCAGGAAAGTGTGTGTCATAAACTGGGATAACTTCTATGTGGTACAAGTCATGCCATGTCCAGGAAAATCAGGGTGGGATAAATGTGGAAGAATTAAAAAAAAAGAGGAGTTTGGCAGCAGACAGCTGAGACTAAATGTCATTTACCATCAGTTGCTATAATAAGGTCAGCTGCTTTCCTAATAGAGCACAGCTTCTTAGAAAGGGATTGGCTCTTCTAATTATTTTGCATAGGAATTCGAGAAAATATTTGTAGTTTGGAATTTATGTATCACTTAGTCCCAGCATGAAACTTTCTAACCATTCTCCAGAGCAGGGGCTATAGACAGATGCTATTATTCCCACTTCACAGATGTGTTACCGTTATAGAGTTGGTGGGTCAGTTGCTGGAGCCTGCTCCACCTGCTTTGTTTCACCAAAATGGTAGAGAGGATTTCAGTTAAAACCTCACAGACCCAACTATTTGGACAGTCTTTTTGAATGGAAGGGAATTTCTACATGGTGTGGGGATAGTATATAAGTGCTATATTTCTTAACTTGGTCCCCAGGATAGCACATTAGGGACATTAGTTCCTTAGGTAAAGGATGTGCAGCTGAGGCCCACAGATAGCTGAGTGTCATTTATAGCAGCTGTGAAACTGCTCTAAGTTGCAGCAGAGGCTAAACATGCCCCTGAACAGTAAGCCACAAAGGCAGCTTACAGCCACCTTTGCATTTTCCCATCTGGTCTTGTTCAGAGTTGAGCTCTACCAAAATAAATCATGTGGCCTCAAGTCTGAACCCAAATTAAAAACTGTTCCCAATGTGGGAATAAATGGAAACTCTAATTCCATAATGAGATGTTCTTGGACATTTCACTTATTTATTGTTTCTAGGTTTTGTGTACATTTTTACATTTCAGTTGCTTCTGCGAAGACACTGCCATGCTTCCTTTGCAAGTGACTGGACACACAGGTGGAGCCTTCATTAGTCTCTTGTATTAGCTGCTAATTTTTTTTTGTTGCTCTGGATTAGCACCAGGCAGGTCTCTGAAGGGTAGTCCTCCTAGTCTGAATAGGTCATGAGCACAATACGAAGTATTGCATGTGGTAGGTAGTGCTAGATTACATTCTGGATCTCCCACTTTCCCCTTTCTTAGGGAGAGCTGCTCAGAGGCCATGTCTATAATGCTGCTGTAGTACTCCCGAGAGCTTTGCTGAGAAAGACCCTCTCACTTTGCATGTGTTAAACCCAGGAATGAGGTGGGGAAACTGTCCTGAGGGCACTTTCCTCTGCTCCTCTTGAGACCTCTGTAAGTGCTGTGTTTGTCTCAGATGGCTTCAGTGCCTATTTCTGGGCTTGGCGTGGGAGGAGTGGGAGTGGGTCACTTAGGTATGCTGTGCAGTGCTCAAAGAGATGCAGCAGACAGGGTGTAGATATGCCCAAAGAGAACAGTTTGCTCATGCTCACAGTTACATTCTCCTTTTCTAGGGGATGGAGAATACTATGTGGAAGCCAATACGTGGCAGTCATGGGGGGAAATGATAGGGAGCTTCATTTTACAAAGCAATGACCTGTACAGCTCTATCTTTGACTTTCCTTTTGCCTCAGAGCAGCTGTAATCCAGTTATATTGATGAGACAATGTCCTTTTTAGAAAAAAAATATTTTGTCTCCCCTTCCTACTGCCTCCTTGTCTCTAAGTCTTGCCCCTTCAATAGTTTATAAACATTTTGACTGGCTAAAAACAAATGGCTGCCCTTCACCTTCCCCATCTGTTTCCCTTGCATCAGGCTCAGTTTCTATCTCAGCAATGAGCCACACTTGCCAACAACTCATTAAATCTAAATAGATAATGGATATGAGGGTTAAAATGGGTTTAAGAAACAAGGTGGGAAATGAGCCAAGAGTGTGGAACAGAGAATTCAGAGAGAGGAAGCTGCAGTGTGCAATATAGAGAGGGACTCAAAACAATACCTCAGATCCCAGTGTCCTCTTGGACATAGATCTGAAGTTGGTAGCTGGCCCAAATGTCTATAACTACCTAATCCTAAACCCTGGATCTAAACATCTCTCCATGTGATCTAAACTTTGGATATAGTCAAGTCTGGATATGATTTTTGTGGTTCAGCCCCAACTCTGAGCCCAGAACAGACTTTCATTAATCAGAACAATCATTGGGATAGCATCTCTCCATTGGAGCAGCAGAGAAACTTCCTTGTTGGTATCATTAGGACTGTTACAAATAATTAGGTATCTGGTATGTTGACTTGGATTTGTTCAAAGGACATTTTCCAAATGTATAAGCCCAACATTTTGATTTACTTTACAATTGTTATGAAGCTAGAGTGATCTTGGGCTTTAAAATGCTTTTTCTTTTCCAATCTACCTTTTTTCCTCTCTAAGAAAATGAACCCCCAGAGATAATCAATGCTCATACTAGACTTCAACAAATAGTACTCATTTTTACTTTTCTAGTGGCAACAGTCAGCTAAGAAATTCTGTACTCAGTGGTGTATTGGTGTCAGCAGTAGTGCAGGAAAAGTAAAGCTGTAAATCCATTTCAGTTTCAAATTACTGTCAGTAGATATATGTTCTAGGACAATAACACACATATGTATGTACATACACACACATACATGTGTAGATTCAGCAGCACTTACCCACTGGAAAAATACATATCCCATTAGTTTTCATATTTTTGAAGTGTCCATCTCCTAAGAAGGCTTATGAGATGGCCTGAGCAGCACTGTCTACAACCTAAGTTGATCAAAGTTCAAGTATGCTCATATCTGAGACTCTGGCTTGATCCATTATATAGAACAGGGTGAAATGTTTGAATCTGGAACTCAACAGTTCCTGACTTCGAGGATATTTCAGCCTGCGTGTGCTACAAAAGTCAATGGGAGCAGGACCAAGTCCTTGGAGTTCAGGTTTTGGCCTGGCCCCAGGATTAATAACAACAACAACACTAATAACAACAATGCTAACTAAAATAAACTAGATGCACATATATATTATTCCTGTCTTTCTAAGCAAGTGTCCTTCCCAAAAGATGACAAAACATCTGGGGGTAACATAGTGAGGGAGGCAGGGATTTCCTGTACCTATCCAAACATAATGTCACCTTTATTCTTCTCCCTGATGGTGGCACAAGATCTGCTGTTCTGCATGTGCTCTGTGTATTACAGCCAGGAGATGCTTGATCCTTTTCACATTTTTGAAAAGTGGAAAACAGGCAGAACCAGTCTCCACAGAGGAAAGATTTAAGACTTGCTAATTCTGCAGCCTGAGGTGACTGAGCAAAAGTAGTCACTGATCCTGTTATCAACATTTGAGAGATGGTGTCAGACCCAGACATGGCATTTAGCCCTGCCCACAGAGCTGTGTAATGTAATCTCATTGTCAGATGGAGCAGGCAGCCTGGTACTGGGTCTCCATTCACAATAGGCACCTTTGTTCCCAGATTAATGGATGTGTGTCCCTTTGTTTTGATAGCTGATCTAACAAACAATTTAGATCTCCAAAAGCAGAGACGTCTGATAGAAACTGTTGCAGGACATTCAGTGAAAAACCGTGTGTGTGTGTACATGGATGCATGTAAGCATGTATGACACAACTTACTCTTTTTAAATAGTTCTTCCCCCCCTGTCCTCTCATTCCCTATCACTAAGGATGCAGAAGGACCTCTGGTTCTTTATCTGATCCTGTTACTGCTTTCCTACCTGAATTGATAACCCTTCATTTCAACATTCAAACCTAACTGCTTAGGAAGATGATCATCATGCCTTAAATACAAGATTGTGATTCTGGGTAGGGAAGCAGTAGGAAGACTTTGGAAAAGAAGAAGTAGGAAATTTTGCATCAAGTAAAGTCATGGCAGCCACGATTTCACTCTCAGATTCTGTTAACATGCAAATATATAAATAACCACATAGATTCTGTCCTCATTCTTGGATTGCAGAGCTTGGAAATGCATTGTTTGGGACCCAAGGGTATATCTCTCACTTCCTTAAGTAGCTATTTGATTTCTCTGATAATTTTGTTTTCTCTGTTCTGGCCCCTTACATTTTAAAGGGACTGGCAGGGAAGCAGGACTGGCTGTCATTTTTTGAGGCAGAGCTGCTGAGTTTTATATTAGAGAGGAATACCCATATACTGTACTCTTTCTGACAGAGATGGTACTTTCTTGATTTGACTGTTTCCTTTAGTGTAAACTATAAACCATTTTCCATGACAGGATAAGGTATATGTTGCCTGTGTATATCAATGGGGATTCCTTTTAACAGTAACAGCTTTATGATCAGACTTATTTTTGCTATGCACTTTTTAGGTTTCAGTGAGGCAGCAGGAGCTCCTAATTGATAAAAACTACCCTGCCTTTTGCATCTTTCTTCCACAGTGAGCACGTCTACACATGCATTTGATCCAGCTTAAGTTTACTCTTGTGTAAAATACTCTGAAGTAAGTGCTTTTGGGCAGGCATCTATACATGTGGGGATTAGGGAATAGATTTGCTGCTCTTTGCACTGTTTCCTGCAGCCCTGCAATGGGTCCCTGCCACCACCAGGGGGAGCTCTAGGCTTCCCCTGGGTTCTAGCCCAGGGGCTGGCAGGGAGCACTGGGCCAGGAGACAGCTGTCTCCTGGCCCCAGGGGGGGGCTGCCTGTTGCCAGAGCGGGGACTGGGACAGGGAGCAGGAGCTCTGGCTCCACAATCAGGGGCAGGGGACTTGGAAAGAGCTGCAAGGGAGGGGCAGGTCCAGGCCCCCTGCCCCAATCCATGGGTGGGGCTGCTAGCAACTAGCTTGCTGCCAGCTGCCCCACCAGCAGATCAGGGCAGGGGACTGGGACCTACTCCACCCCTGCAGCTCTTTCCAAGCCCTGTGCCTCTGTCACCCATATCAGGGCATGGGGCTGGAACCTGTCCCTGACCAGGAGGAGGCATACCAGGAGGAGGCTAGACAGCTTTCCCCACTCAGCTTGGTGAGCCTGGAGCTTGTGGGAAGGAGGGGGATAAGCTGGGGGGATTGTTCCCTGCCCAGCTCCATGAGTGCGGAGCTGAGCAGGGAACAAGCTCCCCAGTCTGTTCCCCCCAGCTCTGCGCTTGTGGAGCTGGGCAGGGAACAGGCTCCCCTGCCTTCACCAGCAAGGAGGTCAGAGTGCCCGCTCCATGACCGCGGGTTGATGCTGGAAGACCCTGATCTCCCAGCAGCTCTGCGATGCGGGGCCGGTGCTGGGAGATAAAGATCTCCTAGGGGACTTGGAGCTCCCTGTTGCCACGGCAGAGGAACAAAGTCCCCTACCAGGCTCCTATGGTAGAGCCTGCCCTGGCAGCCAGGAGCTCCTGGGGGCAGCAATCTATCTCTTGGCCCCTAGTGGACAGCTGGCCAGAATCAGATTTCGCTCCCAGCCAGGCGTGTACATGAGCGCTACTGCACTGCTACTAATCTCAAGTAAATTTGCTACTTGCATCTGCAGGTAGCAAATTTACTTGGAATTAGGAAGGTTTATTGCGTAGTAAACATGCGCAGGTGTAGACGGACATGCTTCCTTCACAAACTATGCTAATGTGCAGTTAAGCATCTCATGTAGATGCACCCAGTGACTATTAGTACAATTGCTGGATCATATTCTAACACTCGAGTGAAGCTGATTAATTTTACACCCACAGTTCAGAGTTGGGAAAACTGAGGAATTGAGATGTTAAATAATCTGCCCATTCTCACACAAAAAGTCAGCTCTAAGGGCTGGGACAGAACCTCTAGTCCACAGTGCTCTTCAATAAATCACACTCCCCTTCCAGTACTAGAAGATAGGAGTCCTGATCTAACCCAAGGACCACACTCTCTGAAGAGAATATTTAAACCCCACATTTGGAAGCTCAAGTTCATGCTTATATGTATATATGAAAAAAATGTAGCAGACTTAGAAGAATTAGTGATAGAACAGACCAGTCTAATCAACCATCTTGCTGGCAGCGGTGAGGGACTGTCCCCCACAGAACAGATTCTGGCATTTGCAAATATACCTCTAAAATAAGAATACATCTTTTAATTCATCTGAAGTACTGGGATCCCTCTATATTTTTAGAGATAGGTATTTGTATGTTATGCTGCTCTCACTGTGACATCTCTCATTCAGGCTTTTTTGTACCCATTTCACATCCATATGTGCTGATTGAGAACTAAACAAATGATCTGGGTGACCTCTCAGGCAGGGCATTTTATTTCTTTTTCCTCACGAGCACACTGATGATCTGCCTTTTCTGCTGTGTCCACACAACTTAGGCCCTGTACAAGATGCCAAAGTGAGAGAGGAGATGGTGCCAGCAGCACTTAGACCTATCTCAGCCTTAGCCTCTGGTCTGAAGCTCCAAAGCTGTTCTTGGGCCTTTGTGCTGAACTTCTGGCTCCTCTGCCAAAGCAGATGGGGCCTGATGTTGAGTCTTACTCTCTTTTCTTTGTTAGTCAGTCAGCATCATTCCTACCCCCGGTTCCTCTCCCTTTGCTCCAATGAAGATGTCAAAAGGTTCTGGGGGAGGAGTGGGGAATCAGGCACCTTGAGCAGTTAGTAAGGAAACAGGAAAGAGAACAAGTAAAATACATTACTGTAGCCAGTGACAAGTACCTACCCTGCATGAGAGGGAGCTGAAGGATTAGCAGTAAAGGAAGGGTTGAGCAAAGGGGACTAATAAAATGGAAATATTAGTGGACAGGGGACGTTAGTGGGACATAAGGCATTAATAGACAGGTGAGGGAATTGGGATAGGGGTCACGGATGGCTAGGGAAGGCTTTTTCAGCTTTGTGTAACTAACGCAAATTGTATGTGTAAATCATATAAAACTTCCTCAATCTTTTTGTTGTGCAGAAGCCAGACAAGCCTGTGGCACTGTTCACACTAGAAGAACTTCAATCAGTTTCCATGATTTATTAATACAGGGCTGATAAAGCTTAAGATTGGCATTTAGTAGGTTGGATACCTTCTCCACTTGTAGGGCTGGACTGCTCCTTTGGAGTGGTTAATTGTTGTCTTATGATCATAAGATCATAGGAACATAGGGCTGGAAGGGTCATCTAGTCCAGACCCCTGCTCAAGGCAGGGTCATCTTTGACTAAACCATCCCAGCCAAGTGTCTGTCTAACCTGCTCTTGAAAATTTCCAGGAACAGGGAGTCCACAAATTCTCTTAGGTGGCTTGTTCCAATGCTTGAGCAACATCATAGTCAGAAAGGTCCTCATAATCTCCAACCTAAATTTCCCCTGCTGCAGCTTAAGGCCATTGCTCCTAGTCCTGTCCTGGATGGCGACAGATAAAAGTCAATCTTATCCACTGAAACCAATTGTGAAGGCCTCGTTAGCACTACCAGGACCCCTGCACTTTGTACCATTATTTGTTCTTGTGCAAAGCAAGCTTCGGGTGGTGCCAAACTGGAATGGGAGCATTTTACCCCATTTTGTTCTTGCTGTGCGCTGGTATTAAGGACTGTATAAGGTTCAGGACAGCAGTAAATTAGTTCCACATTGTCTGGTTTAACTTATCAGTCTGAAGTCATTGCTTTTCTCTAGGGGACTTTTGCCTTATATGGCTAAATCATATTTTTAACATAGCTTTTTTAGGATACATGTTGGTCGGCATTGTCCCTGTCGTTGTTTAGTTGTTATCACAGCGAGGGTAAACAATTTATACAAAAAGCAAACCATATAGTGTCAGTATGGATAATCTTTATGAGATTGATGGGTGTGGGAGGGAAAAGGAGAGGAAATGGAATAGATCCAGGATTTCTATAAGAGAACTGTGTCACCTTCTCTAAGTGTCAGGGAGTGCAAAAACTGCTGCCTGTCAGACAGCAGGAGCAGTACACATAAAAAAGACATTTCTCCTATGTTTACTGTACTATGTATATTCAAGGTAGGTACACATAAAGCTGTGGAGTGGAAAATCCACTAAAAATAGTGGATAACTACGAGAATAAAATTATGCTAAGAGTGAGAGAGAAAAAACCTAGGAAATTACAGCTTTGCATTTACTAAAGATGTATCCTCTACATTATAAAAACTCATAATGGCAACGTAGGCTGAATCACTTGCAGACATCCCTGATTGCATAAACTGTGTAAAATATTCATACATTATTCTGGGGTTGGGGCTGGGTGGGGGCTGCAGGGCAGTGTGATGTGGGCCACCTGAATTCAGTTCCCATTGCTCGGTCTCTTGTAGGCTAAGATCAAGTGTTGGCCTTTTGGCTCAGATCAAGGTGGGGACATCCAAACCCCAAGACCTCTAGGCTTGAGCCTGCATGCAGGATGCCTGTGAATGGATTTGGGAGTATCTGAAGTCCCAGGGTGAGAGCCTGGGATGGAGGATGCTTGTCGGTTGTAGCGCCAGATATGGTGTTTAGAACAATTGAGTTCTGCCTGCTCAACCAATATGGTTTTTGCAAGAATTGAATTCTGCTCAATCAATATGATTTGGAATTGATTTGGCTGATTTGACCTGGAACACAAAATATATTAATAAAAAAAAGGTAGCTTAATTAAACACTCAAGTCTCAGGTCTTGTTACCCTGTCTCGTCCCTGTTTCTAGGATAGTTCCTACCCACTTTTCTAAGTACCCTGACAGTCTTGAATGACAAGCTGTATGGAAGAATAAAGTGTTGTTAATGGGGCATGTAGGAAACTATTTCATATCCTGATGGTTATCAGCAAGGTTTCAAGCAATGAGTACACACCCTTCCCTCAACCTCTTTTGTCCAAACAGCACCCACCCAATCACCACCCCCTTCGGATTCCTCAAAAGTGCCTGTTCATGCATATTCATTGTCAGCCTGGAGCTTGTCCCTTTAAGAAAGTGTAACACAGTAGCAGAGGAGGGCCCTGCCTCCTGAAGCTTGTAGCACTGGAGCCCAGCTCTGGAATGGGAAACAGTTCCTGATCTTTATCCGACTACAGTACTCACAGGCGGCCACCCTATCTCTAGCGCACTCAGTACCATTCAGCGTGGAGATCAGCACTCCTGCCTGGCTCCCTGACACAGGCTGGAAGTTCCTGGGCACTGAGCTCAACTGCTGTAAAAAGCAAATAGGAAAATATACAGCTGGATCAAATTGGTAAGTCAAACTAGAGTCACATCCTGCTCCTTGGGCTGCAGCTTTGCTTTATTTTTCATACTCTTTTCAGTCTGTTGTGCGGGTCCCCCCCCCCATATTGTCTTCTAAGTAGAGCAGCTGGGAAAAAGTGGAGGGCAAACAAGAATGTAAAATGGCTAGGAAGCATTTGTCCTTTCTTGTTTCTTTTTTTTTTTTTTTTAAATCTCCCACCTCCCCCATGAATGTTTTGCTGTAAGAGCTGGAAAGAGAAATCCAGCCACTGCATTTTGTAAGGGAGTAGGGGAAGAGTTCTAACTGGCTTTTGTCGTGAAAATTATTTTTTGAAAAGAAATCCTTTTAAAAAGCTTGAAATGAAGTGACTTGTCATTTCCTTTAAAAAGGTGAAAACACATCTCATGTTCTGTATTTCTTTAAATGTAGTTGACTCCCTGTACCATAAGGGATGGTTTTTAAACATGAGCTGTTGATAAAAATTTTGTTTTCTAAATATACCTGAAAAAAGTTGCATATGATGTTGATTTGTTTTAGATAAAAAATGAACTGGTAGAGCTGGACGTTCAGGCAGTGGTAGGAGATGCAGTTTTGTTTGCAGCAGACAAGAGGGCAGCATTGCTACATCTGGTAATGATCCACTGTCAAATAGTCAAAGTTGGTAAAACTCTGAAGTGAATAAATGAATGAGTAATAAGTGAGTAAAAAAAAAAAAGATTTATGTGTGGAGACTGTTATACTGTAGAGTTTTTATAGCAGGAAAATCCTTGAATTTTCTTTTTTTTTTTAACTTCATGGAACAAATATTGGCTAATGATCTGAACTGTTATAAGAATACACTTTGTGTCAGTCAAATCAGAGCCTAGTTATAAAAATAAAATTCTAGATTTATGAATGAGAGAGGAGTTAAATCTTTCATTGACCTGTTTCCTGGCACGCTAGCCACTGATGTAGCTTTTTGAGCAATGCAGAGAAATGACTTGTGCTACACACAGCTCTTAAAGGTAATGTAGGGTTCTTATTACTGCTTCTTCTGTATCAGGGGCTGTGCTTCGTGAGTAGATTCACCCAAAGTAAAAAATGATAAGAAGGTACAAAACTAAAAAGTTTGTTAGAATTTCTGAGAAACATCTTTTGAGAGAAAGATTGGAGGTTAATTCTATGTGAACCAGGTTGCAAGTCAGAATTTGAGCTCAGAGTCTAGAAATGTATGTTTGCATCCAATACAATCAAGTGATCAGTGCAGAAGATTGGACCAAGTAGCCAGGATTTAGGGGCTGTAGATCTGTCTCTGACATGACTATGGTCGAGTGTTGGGAAGGTAGGGTGATAGGTGAATGGGCACTGGGATTACTTAGTTCTATTTCCAATTTTGCCAACGATACTGCATTACTTGAGACTAGACTCTTAACTCTTCCATGCCTTTTTTTACCCATCTATAAAATAAGAGTTGCAGCAGATAGTATTACAACATATGTATTGCTATATATACATATTCATACATGCTTGCGGGTATACACATACTTAACTTTTTATAAAAGGTGGCTTTTAAGTGCCTTGACATCTTCAAATAAAGATGCTAGAAAAAAATGACAGTATTGTTTTAAATGATATCTTTCAGTTATGGCTAGAGAGGGCTCTGAGCTCACAAGTTCCTACCTAGCCCCAAATTCATCAGGGTTTGATATCTATTTTAGGGTCTAAGATTTCTAAGATTTCTATTCTTTCTTGAGTGCTAAGGTAATCTGAAGTTGCAACATTCATTCCTATTACTTTAAAAAGTGTTTGGGTAAAGTGGAGTGGGTAAAATTACAGTGTCTGAAATCTTAACACAAGACATGGTGGGAAAAGCAGATTAACACAGGCTGAATGACTGTATGGAATCTGCTTATTCAGGCTTTCAGTGACTACACTTCATTGAAGAGTTTAGACTACGGTTACATGCGTTGGGCCAGTGGCATGTATGAACAGTAATTCACTTCCTACATTGCAGGAGGCATTTAAAGAAGTATGAGGAAGCATGTCCATGAACTAGTGAGCAGACAAGTACTGCCCTTTTCTCATTCATTGTGACATCTGTTTGTCTTTGTCATGCATACACGGGCAATATGTCTTATAAAATGCCCCTTGACATGATGCATTCTCCAAGATGGGATTTTTCTTCTCTTCCCCCAATGTCTTGATCTCTATTTTATTGAAGATACTACTTATTTTCTTCTCTCTTTTTCAACTGGAGTGGTCACAGGTCAGTTATCTAAGTGCTGCTTGCTTTTTCAGTAATGTGCTTTTTTCTTCTTCAGTAACTTCATTTTAAGCAGCTGCCCTGCTGGAATTACTCAACTGGAGGTCCTGCTGTCCATCTGTCATTGAATTTGGTCCGGGTATGCCAGCTTTCTCAGGGAGGTAAAGGAGGCTGCCCCCAGAGTTAGATGAAGTGCTCTGTTGTTTGGCTAATCTCTGATCAAGAAGATGGCATGAGTGATTGATTCTCTAAGGTACTTTAGCAAGGCCTTTAAAAGACTGAATCTCCTTTTTTGATTTGGGCTATAGATTCATGTAATGTACAGCATCAATTTTCATTCTCTGCTCGTGAAACTCTTACTAGGTAGGGTAACAAGATTAAATGAAAGTATAGATAAAATGATCAGAAACATCAGGGAAAATTTGCCTCTAGACAATGCCCCTTGGGGCACCCAGGCTGCTTTTGAGATGTTTGTCACAACTAGTATTTTCTCTCTTCACTGACTGACAATTAGGTCATAAATAATAATTATATTTATCCGTTGCATCTTCCAACCTGTTCCTTTGGCCAGCATGTCTGCTTCATATAGCATGTACTTCCATCCAACTTCTGTTGGTTTTTTCCACTTACTAAGTCCTCAGACTGAAGTCTCCTATTCTATCCACAGTCCACAGAGTACCTGATCCCATTCCTACTCATGTTCCTAGGATTCTGCTTGAAGGTCTGTTCCAGAGCCTGCACTGTTAATTTATTTGTGCATGATGCTCAGATGTGGCTCAACCACTGCTGATTGTCTAAGCATTGTCTTCATGTGACTGAGGTGCATGCTTTCCAAAAAAAGGGAAAGATTCCCCCTCCCCTGGTTTCTTAAACTTGTAAATAAAACTGGACTGGCTTGAATGGCTTTTTTAAATACCGAGGTCTTTGAGATCACCCATAACAAAATCTTTCC
>NW_005841906.1:3975727-3983220 GCF_000455745.1 Alligator sinensis
TTCCCTAACAATGAAATACTCTCTTTACCCTTCAGATGATGCTTATGACATTGGGATCACCCTGAAGTCTGTTTTTTTCTTTTGGAGCTCTTGTTTGTCATTCAGTTATGCTGCTGCTGACACCACCACGTGACTCTAGCCAGACTGAGACCCGTGGTTGCTCTGTATACTGTTGACAGTTCAACTCTTATTGATTTGTCTCTGCTTAGTGACTACCAGTGTTTGTTTTGCACGTCTCTTAGTTCTTGCTCTTAACGTAGAATTGAACACCTGCCATAGTCTGCCTGCTATAGACTTCCATAAAAGTCCTCCACTGGGAACACCACTGCCTTTCTGGAGAAGCAGAAATTACAGTACAATTTTTTGGTACTCACAATACAGTTGGATGTGGTTTACTTCCTGCTTTTAGTACGATTCCCTTAACATAAACACCCAACTGTTCTTCTAGCGAGGTCCCAATTCATATCTCTGTTCCATCTGTAGAGTTTAGTCAGTTGATTGCACTTTGCTGTGTTTTTCTCTTTGTCTGTGGAATTTGATTCCGCTTTGAGATCTGTTGTCATTCTTATAAATCAAAGGGGGCTGGCTTGTTTGGGCCTCATTTACTGACTTGACCATTATGTTTCGATCCAGCACCTGAAATCCTTGCACAAGGGATGTTTCTGTCTATTACTTACTCCCATTTATATTCATAGAACATGACACTTGGACTGTTCAAAACCATGTGATGAAAATGCATGTGTTTGTGTGCAGCACTGGATGGATTTGCAGACCTGGTTATGGGTGTTCCTGTCTCGCCTGTGGCTGTATATATACATCATTGCTGAGTCTATTTGTAAAATTTACAGTTGAGAGAGCTTCCAACTGCTGGTAGGCCTTCAGCTGTCCTGAATTTCACATGTAATTGGCATGCATTAACAATGGGTGCCTCCTGCAACTGGGGGGGCACCATGGCAGTGAGTAGGGGCCTCCCATTGCTGATGCTGTTGGCGGCAAGGGGGAGGGGGGGGCGGTGCAGGCGGCGACTGTCTGCAGAAGCTGGCAGCAGCTTCAGTGGTGGCCAATCTCAGCGGGGGCATATGTACGCATCACCTATGTTGGCACGTGTTGCTACCAGATCATGAGGGTCTGCAGAGGTGACAAAGAATAGGGTATGGCATTAAAGCATGGGTGGGCAAAATATGACCAACAGGCTGAATGTGGCCCACTGAGGGTTTTTGGCCAGTCTGGAGCAGGTCTCTCAGTCCTCCCTGGCCCAGGCACCATCTGGCCATGGTATGTCCTGCTGTCCCTTGGGCATGCAGAAGGGCTGGGGCAGCTCCGTGGCTGGACTGCCTTTCAAGATAACCCAAGTGGCAGCAGCTCCTTCCAGCTGTCACTGCCATTGGCCCGAGTCCTGTGGTACTGGTGGGGACCTGAGTGCACAGCCCTGACCCGGTCTGCCCTATGCCTGCTCTGGACCTGCCTGTGGTGAGCAGCGGTGACAGCCAAGGCAGAAACTATTGCTCAGCATAGGGGAAAAGCAGCCCCTACCCCTCACTGCTGCTGGGCACTTTCTGCTGCAGCTGTCTAGAGCCCATGCCTGGGCTGCCCTGTATCTCCGCTGCCATCACCACCGCCTCCAGGCTGCCCAGTGGGGCAGCACAGAGCGCCGCAGGGCAGCCCAGTGCAGGCGCTGGGTGGCTGCAGCAGGAAGCATCTGGCGTCTGGCCACTTTTCCCCTGCACTGAGCAACAGTTTCTCCTCTGTTGCTGCCACTGTTCAGCACAGGTGAGTCTGGAGCACAGGTGAGTGTGCAGCGTGAGTTCCCACTGGTACTATAGGGATGGGGCTAGCAGTAGCAGAAGCCAAAAGGAGCTGCCACTGCCTAGGCTGCCTAGAAAGGCAGTCCAGCCACAGAGCTGTCCCAGCCCTGCTGTGTGCCCCCTCCAAACCCCCCACAATATACAAGAGTAAGACTTCATTTGGAGGTATTATGCAATCACCTCTGTATTCCCAACACAAACATACAGAAACTAGGACAAAAATATATTTTTTAAAATTAAAATTAAAAGATGTTATTTTCAGTGTTTGATTTTTAGTATAGATTTTTTTTTCCAGTTCCAAGATGGCAAACCCCTTTCCCAAAAGGAGTACTTCTGGGGCAAGGCAAGGGACTTCCAGTAGCAAAGATCAGGGGTTAGGGGGTGGGACTTCTGGTCCCAAGATGGCTACTGGGGGCAGGGCACTTGTCAGGGGGTGGGGCAACCCATACAGCCCTTGACAGCTCAGTAAAAGCCCTCCAGCTAAAATAATTGCCCACCCCTGGATTAAAGTGACTTGGGGTAAAGAGGAAAGATCTCTCAGGTCTGCTTTCTTCCAAGGATAACTTTAGTGAGAGTACCCAAATGCAGCTAGTTCTGATTGATCCCTCTGGACAGATCATTCAACACCTATCTGCACTTATAAGAATATCCTTTAAGGTAGCAGTAGTCTCAAGTTGTGTCTTAGCAGGTGTATCTACACATAAAATTAATATGATGTAATAAACTCTGGAGTAGCTGGAGCTGGAGTCAGCTGCTCCTGGGTACAGCGTCTACACATGTGCTCGGGACAGCAGCAGTTTGAGCTAGGGCAGAGTAGCCTTGGACTGGCAGCAGTTTCGGGGAAGGGTAGGGCGGGAGGCAGGCAGCTTGAGCTCTGGGTGCTGGTGGAGGGGCTGGCTGGAGCACAAGACTGCTAAAGTGTGGAGTCATGCTGCAGGCAGCCCCTACACCTTATCACCCTCGTGTCCTAGCCAGCTCCTGTTACCATCTACAAGTGCTTTGTCGCACTTAATTACTTCGCTAAAGATACTATCTTATGGCGGAGTTAATTCATTTCCTGCATCCTAGTACCAGCGCACATATAGATGGTGAAGCTTTACTGTGGAGCTAATTAGTCAACTCTGCAGTAAAACATGTGTAGATACACCCACTGATCACTAGTGGGCCATGAGACAATATGGGTAGTCCCATGGGTCACACTAGCCTTTTCCCTTTTCCCTTCCTCTCCTCCCTTTTTTCAACTTTTTAGTTGAAATACAGGTGCCATGGTGGTCCATGAGAAATTTTGAGGATTGACAATGGTCCATCAGTTCAAAAAGCTTGGGATCTGCTGCTGGAAGGTTTGTGCGTGTGAATTATAAATAAATATGTGTGTATCTATGTATGCAATACTGTTATCTGTTGACTGGTAAAGCTAGTTGTCGAGAGCAACTCCTTAATCTTGCCTATAGTTTTGCATTCTGCTTCTTCTGCAGCACCTCTGCAGTTTACCAATGACGCTGACATCTGTGTATGTCTTGCTGATTTTATTATTTCTTCAGATGTAAACAACAGTGAAAAATGTCTGGTTAGAAAGCTTTTAGGCACCCTACCAGTTAGCTAAACTTACAATGACATAATGATGACCACCCAGCACCATTAAATAATTGCATTCAAATAACACAGTAACTCATCTAGTCAGTAAATCAAATCCACAAAAAGTCCCTTTCTATACCTCCTTGACCAAACCCTGCCAAATAAATGGCTTTTCAAAGAGCCCAGACAGTTCAAACTATTTTGGACCATATAGAGAAAGGAGGATGGACAGGAATTTCCAGGACCCAATCATAAAAAACCCTTTTGAGAAGCCTGTATCTTTTATAACAAGATAGTTTCAAGGAACCATGGATTATAACAGGTCTGCATTAAAAGAAGTCTAAATTGCAGCTGAGAGTCTGTCCTAGTGCTGCCACGCCTCCCAGTTTCCTCATTAGAAGAGGTGACCTTGACTTGTGGAGACTCCAGCTTACAAACTTTCCATGCCGCCCTGCTTATGAATTTAAGGTACTTATAGCAGAACTATTGACTTGTAAAGTGGTTGATAGGTATTGTAATTAATGCTGGGCTCCTTCATTTCACATCACTTTTCTAGCTTCCTGACTTCCCACGTCCTTCCTTCTGCATCTTGTATTGGTCCTTGGCAGGCTGAGATGTCTGGGTAGGAGGAGGCTTCACCAACTGCTGAATGATCTTTTGTATTCTGCATGGTCTGATTTAATGGCCAGGCACAGGGAAGTAAGCTAAGGACAGGTCGAGAGCCCTCTCTGTCCATGTCCCACCATTTATTTCTAGAAGTAAAATGATTCTAGGTGAGAGAGCAGCAGAGGTGATTAGACGGCAACTGCCTTCTCTTCCTTGTGCCTTCCAGACCAGAGGGATCCCATCCTGTAGAAAGTGTAGACTGCTGTTGTTGGAGGACTACAGCAGCAAGGCAAAGCCACCTCCTCACTTCTTACTCTGGTGTGAGAATCAGGCAAGAGACTTGCAGCACTACTCCCCCCTGTTCAGCTCCTTGGCACCAGGATTGAGCCTGTGACAAAGCCCCCTCCTGCTTCATACATTTGGGACTCCAGCTTCCTTTCTCTATCCCACATGCTATTGGTGCCTGCTGGCTTGCCCGCCCTACTCACCCACTTCCTTCAGCCTCTGCCTTCAGCACTCCCTGCACTCTTCATCTTCAAAGCACCATGCAGCCTCAGCACATTGGTGACACCTGCACAAGAAGGAGCATCCTGGTTGCATGGTGGGGAGTCCAGTAGAACCCACAGCCCCCATTCAGTAACCTGGGCAAGCTGCCTTCATGCATGCTTCTCAAACCCAGCCCCACCAGCTCTTAAATTGTTGCCTCTGCTGCTCAGCTGAGTGGTAAGGGGAAGCCAGCCAGGAACTGGGCTTGGGGGAAGGCTCCACAAGCTGGATCCTGGCCCTTCTGGCTTTTAAACTGCTGCCCAGCTGAGTGGTGGGGAGGAAGAGAGTCAGGGAGCAGTGCAGCAAAGCTCCTGCTTGTTTCTCACACTAGGAACTCTGGAGTGAGAAGTAGGTGGGTTGCAGCTGGTTGTTATTCCTCCCCTCCTCTCCCATTTTATGGGATACGTGGGAGCAGCTGCCACCCTTGCTTTCTGCAGATGGGGGTGACTCTGGTCTCTGGAAGGTGTGGGAGCCTTTCCTTCAGCTCCACTGCTCCTGGTCTCCAGAATGAGTTTAGCTTGGGGAAAATGCAGATATTCAGTCTCCCTAGAAAAACTCTCCCAGGAGTGATTTCCTGTAGGCAGTTGCTGTCAGGTTATTTTTCACCCAGAGCAGCCATTTTTGGCTTCAGGAGAAAAAGTTTGAATGTCTGCCCACTTCGGGTTTCTACCAGAAGAAAAGTGATTTGTCCAGTAGAAACTGAATATCTGTACGTGACCTCTTAATACCCTTTTGCTCTCCTACACTCTCTTTTCCTATTGGTGTGTGAGGCATTGCTTTAACATAGTGTTTTGTGGTTTAACCAACGTGGGGTGTGTGTGTGTACCTGACCATGTGTGTAGATCTGCAGCCTTTTTCTAAATGTATCGAAACCTGTAACCTTACCTTGCTCTGGCAACAAAAAGATGTGATCATGTGGCTGTGTTTATTTTGAAATTCACTGAAAGTGCATGGAGAAGCACTGTAATTTTAGCTCTCGGAGAGAATCTCTTCCAGCAGCTGATGAAGCCTGAGCACATGCCAGATGAAAAACTGTGTTATCATTTTCAGTTAATTAAAAAAATAAACATCAAATCCCTTACAGAGGCAGTTTTTATAAAATACTGTGTGTCTCATCACCCTGGTTCTGACTGTCAACTTAAACAGCAGCCAGGACATTATAATATACTTGCAACTAAAAATCTTGATGCAGAAAATTTTGGGGGGAACTTATTTTATCAGTGTTTAAAACAGTACAACTGAATGAAGAGCATAAAGTGGAAATTATTGGTGTTTGCTTATGAAAGGGTTTTGGGGGAAAACATTTTAAAGGATCAATTTTATCTACTAGTAAGCAAACAAAACATTTTTGTAGCAACACGATGCTTCAAAATGAGTGGTGACTCGATGAGATGTGCCAGATTTGTGCTACAAGCAGCGTGCATTTGAAAAGAAAGGTGCATGAGGAATTGGGGTCAGGCTACCTTGCCTAGCTGACGCATCAATCACTTAAGCTGAAATCCTAGCATTTGAAGGATTATTATCTTTCATAAATCCTGAACGGCTTCTCTGGGCTTTTTGTTGTCACTTTTAAGAAGGAAAAATGAGTTTAGTTCTATTGAAAAGTGACAGATTGACAGCTCTGAAGACTAGTCCTCTGTGCAGAATAAATGCAGCTTGGACAGTACGGGCACGTCCGCATATGCAGCTCAAATAGAAGCAGTGCAAATTTGAGCCGGGGTTTTTGCCACAGTGCACATGCTTGTACATGCACTTTGTTGTGGAGCAAATTGTGCCACTTGGGACAAAATAACCCTGCCTGGCTCCTCCCGGATCTGCAGCCAAGGGGAGCTACAGCCCAGAGCCAGCACCTGTGCTGTCCCCAGCAGTACAAAAAGCTGCCCTGACAAGTAGCTCAGGGCTACTCACTCTCAGGAGCTTGTGGAGCCGAGCCTATTGTTACCTGGGGACACTACCCCTTGTACCAGCTGGACTGTTGAAGCAGTCCTGAGAGTTCCCTGCACCCTCTACCCACTGCAGCAGTCTGGCAGTGGGGGCTGCTGCCTGGCTGTGACGTGCTGCCCACCTGCCAGACCCAGATGGGGACTGCACAGCCAGTAGAGGCATCTGCCCCTCTGGGCCAGCTGACAATGGGCTGCGGCTGCAAGGTTGGCCTTTGTGCGACACCACTGCTATGTGTCTCCCTGCCCAGCCATCTGGGCAGCTATCGCCCGGAAGATGTTCCCAGTGTGGTGGCCTGCTTTGAACTGTCAAAACATATCCTTCTGGCCCCAACTGGCCAGGAGGTCAGCCACCTTCAGCTGGGTCCAAGATGCCAGTTCTGAGCAGGCAGAGTCTTGCCACTGGCCTATCTAGCAAGAATTCTGGTGTTCCCTATTGGAAAACTGAAAAATCCCAAAGTCACTCTGTAAAATACCCCCAAATCCATGTTCCTCCACAATTAAAACAAAAGACCACTATACAGAGAGAGAATGAGAGACAGTGATCAGTTGGGCATGTTTTATTGATATATCTACAGTGTTAAAGCAATTTGAAAGACTACCAGTGTCTATCATAATAATAAATGTAGTGAATTCTAAATACATGTTTCATGGATATATGTTTAGTTGCCCCCCCTCAGGGGTTATGCCCCTCCCCCACAGGGGCTATCTCCCCTGCAGGGCCCACATGCCCTGCCCCACCCCAGCCCCCAGCACTTCAGCAAAAAAAAAAGGCTCTACTCACCATAGAAGCAGGGGCTGTGGGGGCTCCATAGCCTCCTGGCAGAGCCCCCCGGGGAGCACAAGGCAGCGGGAGGCAGCAGGGCCCATGCTGGGGCTGCTGGGGTTGTCACTTGGCCCTGCACTGTGTGAGTGGGGCAGGTAGGGGCTGGGGGCTGGGCAGGGAAGTGATTGGAGGGGCTCAGGGGGAAGACAGGGGGTAGGTCTGGGCAGGGAGGAGATGGGGGGCTGGAGAGGATGG
>NW_005841906.1:3983233-3999827 GCF_000455745.1 Alligator sinensis
GCATGCTGCCTGCCCTCATGGGCAGGCAGCATGCTTCAGCACCAGGGTGAGGGCTAACCATAGAGATGCTCTGTGGAGGACCAGCACATCTCTATGGAGGACCCAGCCTCCAGTTGCCTCAGGGCATGGGCTGGAACCATGCCATGCCCTGCTTTTTTCTGTGCGGGTATTTTTTGACCCCTGGATATCCAGGGGTCTAATTTTGCCCCCGCGCAGTAAATTTGCAGCGCGGGGAACATTTTCTCATTCCTGCACATGCCTGTTGCAGCATCTCAAAGGGGTTTGAATTGCTGCAAGAAGCACGTGCAGGTTCATCTGGACATGACCACATTAGTGGAAGTTTACCCTGGTAGGGCATCTGTGGGAATATGACCTGGCCTTGGGGTTCCAGAGGTGAGTTCATTTTGGCCAACTCCATGAGATGACCATTCATTGCACTGTGAAAGTAATTAGAGGTCAGGTTGTTCATGTCAGGAGCTGTGTCTTCCCAGTGTCAACTAGGGATTTGGGGTTTGAGAGAGGGCCTTCTACAGGTCAAATATTGCAATGTAGTCACTATGTTAAGATTTGAACAGACTCTAGTGACTCATTCCATGCAAAGAACCATCACATGGTAATGATTTTTTTCAGACATTAGCCAAAGTGGATTTGTCCCAATGACCCGGTAGAGAGAGGCTCTGTATCCCATTACCAGCTCTGAGTCATTCAGTTGTCTTGATGTAGTTTTTCTATACATCTTTTAAATTATGCAGAGCTTGCATTTCCACTGAACGAACTGGGTTTCCTTGGGACTTTTGGGAAAGCAGTCACATGGGAATTTTTTAGTGAGATTAATCCTTAAATCCTAGATTATGAATTGCAATTATTTTCAACCAAACTGGAAGGTGGGTTTGGGGGAATATGTATCCTAATGATGCAGAGGTTGCGATAACAATGAGAAGGCTGAATCACTTTAAAACAGGCAGGATTTATGGGCAGGATGTTGTGCTGTGATTTTAAATGTAGCATATTCATTTTAAGCATTTTGCAAACTACACATTTTCATATTTATTGTTCCCTTTGAGCTTTGGGAGAGCATTGTCCTATCTAAATATTATTCAAATGAATCCCTTGGATCTTATAGAGATACAGCTTGTTAAACCTGAAGGAACCTTTTTTCAAATTAAATTAATTCTTTACCCTTATTCTGCTTCCTTTTGCTCAGGTTAGGCACTGAAACTCAGTTGGTCAATTGTACTTCCTGTTTCTTGTCAGTTTTGCTACCAGCTTTCACACACTAACACCACACTCTGTTTGGGTTGGGAACCCTACAGGGATGTATTCATATCCAAATAAAAGAAAGTTTTCATTTGAAGAAAAACAAATAATGAAATCATTTTCTGTTGACTCTCTGTTTTGAAAATAAATGTTGTGCCTAAGTCAACCAGACAGTGTCATGCATAAGGTAGCAAATTTGGCCATTCCTAGTGGGTGGAATTGAAGTAAAAGAAAAATAAAAATGAACTGTGGTCAAGTTATTTCACTTATTTTTAAGACACCATAATTAACTCAGACAGAAAAGAGCTAATAGCAATCTTTCCTTCAGAGCAGGAGGTTGCAGGTCAAGATTTTAGGATTCTCTTGCTGGCTAGGGACAGATATTCAAAAAGCCTGAGCCTGAATTGATTCAACCTTTGCAGGTTAGTCTAACCTGGCTAGGCTAAACTGGCTTCCAACCATACAGACAATCCCTCTGGACTGAGGAAATTCAGGTACATGCCAGCAGTGGCTCAGGCTAGAAGCCAGGGGATGCTAAAGCAGCTCTCCTTTCCTTTGCAGAGCTGAGCTGAAGGGGGTGTGGCCAGGTCCCAGCAGGAGGCTCTGATTAAGGAGGGGTGTAAACCCCCAGCCTGCCTGAAGCCCCAGGCTTTTTCTGGCTTGCTGCTCAAGGGGCAGGCGTGTTGCCAGCCCCCAGCTAGTAGTGAGACAAAGAGGGTGTGCGCAGTTCATGTATCTGTTGAAGATACGGAGCTTTTCAATTTTCCTCCCTGCTTCCGTATACTGTCTGCAGCAAACTGGTAGGCAAACAAGCCGGGTGTGGGGGGGCTGATAAATGCCCCCCCCCCCATCTCAGTGTTTATCACCCCATTAAGAAAACAGGGACATTACCAGCTATCTGTTGATTCATCATGGACACAGCATGTAGTCTGCTAGCTAATACACAGATACCTTTTCTGTAAGGCAGAGGGGAGTGGGGAATTCCTGCTCAGCGGGGGGAGCAAACAGCTCTTAAACAGCTTTTCCAAGGAAGGACATTAAGCTACCTGTTGAATAGCTCCAAAAAGCCTGTCTGCCTCTGTCATCCCCCACATCATGGACTATAGCCAGCATGTGGTCTGCTAGCTAATGCTGAGGTGTCTGTGAGGGACAGGGGAATGCCTGCTTAGCACAGAGTGCGGATGGGAAGTGGGGAGCAGGAGGAAGCCAGATGCCTGCAGAGACTTATGAGCTGCAGCCAGGGAGCAGAGGGAAGGGGCAGCCCTGCTGTGGAGCAGAGAGCCCCACCCAGCCCAGAGAGCATGCTGGGATGCTGGGGGAGTCTGATTTATCTTAAACCAGCAAGGAGTCTGCGACAGACATCGCATAACAGGTTCGAGCCAAATCAGTTAAGTCTGATACTACATTCAACCAGGTTTATCTCAAACTGGTTTCAGCCATTTTCAAACTGGTTTATGTGCACTGAACATCTGTTCTGTTACAGGTTTAAACCACTTTCTGATCACTTAAACCAGTTCACGTGTAATGTCTGTTCCTAGCCTCTGAAACCACCTTGGGAAAAGTCCTAGACTCTTTGACCTTGGGAAAGTCCCATTGCCCTAAGACCTCAGAACAAAGTTTTTAGCTATGCAGCATTTAAAGTGGGAGACCAATTTCCCAAAAGAGTCCAGCAGACCTCATGCTGACACTTGGGGCCAGGTTTTCAAAAGTGGTCAGCACCGAATGAGCCAGGCTGTCTTGGAAAATCTAGACTCTTGTTTTCATTGCTAAAGGATACCTGAGCTCTCTTCAAAGTCTTAGCCCTCATGTCTATTTACCCACCAATAAACTGAAATATAAATGACTTTCTTCCCTCATGGGGGTGTTGTGAAGTATGGTCAGCTTCATCTTTGTAAAGTGCTTTGATATCCTTTGCAAAAAGCAGCTAATAATGTGAATTTGCACATCATTTTATTTCTGCTGGAAACCAAAAGCAAACTTTAGCAATACTGAAACTCCAGCACAAAGGCCTTCCAATGCCCCTGGCTTTTTTTTTCTTTTCTTTTTTTTTTTGCCAGACCTCTGAATTACTGATTTCTCTTAGGAATATGTAAATTTAATAAGATGCATAAATTAAAGGCTGAGCAATCAAAAAACAAATAAAAAAACACCCCACATTTGCTTGGTAAAAGAAGAAAATGGAAAGTTTTTCTTTTTCTTAATTTACCTACCACCATGACTGCTTAAGTGGAGTAAGACTATGCTGCAGTGCCTGGCAGTAAGGGGATAACTCACTGCAGTGGAGATTTTCATTCCATTTTGCTCCCATAATGGCAACAGAACAACTTGTTTAATCAGCTTTGGATATGTGGATGTTACTGGATATGACTGCAGCTGGGTATCTATAGGAGTGAGGGTAAGTATCCATGCATAAAGTCATGTGTATGGATATTCCTGTGGAAAGGATGTCTGTAAAGTTACCATGCTGCTTAGCTTACTCAGCCGTTATTCCCAGTGTCTGAAATGATGATTTGTTATGCTGTCATATGAGAATAGACCCACCGCTCACTGTAGCTGGTTCAGTCCCTTGGGAAAGTTTGCCTGGCTTAAATGCATGAAATTGAAATGTGTGGTACAGAGCTGAAGCTTAGAAATCCAGACTGACTCCATTTTGGGGAAAAAATGAATACCTCATGTTGGATGTGCTGTGGAGATCACAGATGACTCTTTTATTTTATGGTGTTCTGGTTTTCATGCTAGGTTTTCCTCTCTGTTGGACTTGGGGAGGAGTTGCCCTGGCTTCCTCAGAGAAGTGAATAGAGTGGGGGAGGATTGTTTCCTGTTGGCTTTTCAGTGGTTTCATGGTCTTCTTTCTAGATACATTTTGTTGTTGCCTGAAACAGGCCTGGATCAAGGCAGATGACCACTCTTACTGTTGTGGCCGGGCACCTTTGGTGCCCACCACTTTAAGGGGCTTGAGCAGGCTGTGGAGCAGCCAGTAGGTGTGGTTAGGCCTAATTAGGTGATCATATGACTGCAAGGGGGCTACTGGATTGGACAAGGGCTGCGCAGCCAGGGTATAAACCCAGGCCCTAGGAGCTGAGCCCACAGTTGCATCTAGGGAGCCAGAGGAACATCACTCAGCCTGCAGATTGCAGCTCCCAGAACATATGGAGGTCAGGGTTGGAACTATGGGGATGGAGAAGGTTCCTTCTGGTCCTTGGTAAGACCTGAAACTGTACCCTGCTGGGGTTGGATGGTGTGGTGGGCAGTCTCTAGGAAATGCCACACCTGTGCCTCCCCAGTGAAAGGCAAGGATGGGGCACTGTAAAGCCTCAGCCCCTGGTGCCTTGTGGGTACCCTGTGGAGGGGAAAGGCTAGGGGAGCACATTCCAACAGAAAAGCATAGGGCCTGGTCCACTGAGTGAGGCCTGGGGCCCAAGAGGCATAAGGCCTAGAAGCCCGGTGAAGGGGTCAGAGACACCAAGCTATGTTTGACGACACCTGAGGCCAAGTTTGGGGCAGAGGCTGAGTGTAGTCCAGCTAAGGGGCTGGAGGAGTTGGAAGTGATTTTGGATGCCATCTGCAAGGCATGGGACATGGTGTGAGGGGAGGTTTGGAGATGTGTATGTCACCCTTGGCATCAGGGCAATCAAATGAGCAGCCTCCCACAAATAAACACCTTTTTTTTTTTTGGAAACATCAAAGACGTGGCAGGAAAGGCAGGGCAGACTGCCCTAGACAGGTGGGTGGGCCAGTGTCATGACCAGATTCAAAACTGCCCCATCACACTGTACAGCTGTGAAACGTGCAGATGGCAGTCTTTTTGTTTAGTAGGGTTTATCATAAGTAACTTGCCTTCTTATGTTTCTTAATTTCTCCAATTCCTTTGACTATTAAGAATTGGAAGCAATGTCACTCATGTGGATTATGTTTTGCAGTTGAGTTCTAATCAAGGTCTGCTTAGGCCTAAGACCCATTGGTCTAGCGTGGTGAAACAGTGGCACACAAAGGAGTGATGCACACAACATTATGTCCAGTCACCAGCCAGAGTGACCAGGTACTTACTTGCAGCTGGGTTGACTGAAGGTGACCTTTAGCACAAGTCCTGAGCAGAGCTTGAACTTGTGCCTCTGCAGCCATAATAAGTTATCTTAATTGCTTTTTTGCTTTTGCCTGCCTGGGGCACTCAACAATTGTGGGGTATTTGGGAGGAGGCACACTGCATCTTCTCCCTTTCACCCAACCTAGTTTGCTATCCTTCCCCCTCAAACTTAAATTTCAACCTGCAAACACATCTCCAAAGGCACTCAGAAATCTACCCCAGACCCCAAAAATATGCTTCATAAAAACCAAGCCAAGGCAACTGTATAGGCTAAGTACAGACAGTCAAAAAGCCTGAGGTTGAATTGGACCACTTCAGTCTTTGCAGATTAGTCTATGCTGAAGAGATTAAACTGAGAAACGACTGGACAGACATTCACTTCTGATTCCAGAAATGTAGCCACATGCCTGCAGTGGCTCAGGCCAGAAGCTGGGGGGCACTAGAGCACATGGCTCACTGGCACATAGCCAGCATGGTCTGTGTGTGCACTTCCCCTTCCTGCTACCCCCAAGGTCTCTGAGATTTGCAGTCCACAATCACAGCAGCAGGGATGCTGCAGGGTTGCTCATCACTTCTTCCTGCTTCCAGGTAACTCTGGAATTTGTAGTCTACAGTCACAGCCAGCAGTAACTTTTTAGCAGGGCAGGGCAGGGCAGCTCTGTATTCAGGGGAAGTGAAGTTTAATCCCCCTCCCTAACCCCAGACCCCAGCCAACACAACCCAGGGCTGGAAGGCATGCTGGGATGCTGGAGGATTGTGACTTAACTTGAACCAGGATGGGGTCTGGCACAGAAGTTTCATAAACTGGTTTAACCCAAATCGGTTAAGTTTGATACTACATTCAACCAGGTTTATCCTAAACCACCAGTTTCAGCCATTTTGAAATTGGTTGATGTGCACTGAACTTCTGTTCTGTTACAGATTTAAACCAGTTTCTGATAAACCAAAACGGTTTATGTGCAACTTCTGTCCCTAGCCATAGTCTTGTGCTAATCGCCTCACTAACGTCTCACTTATGTTACACCTCATTCCTTACCATTTGTCTATAGATTCTCTGCTTAGGCATGTAGGCGTGGAAGGGACTTCCTGGGTCACTGACTCGGATCCCTTGCTACTGCAAGCAACAATGTTCTATAAGCCTGTTTATAATCTTGGTTAGCTCCATCTTAAACCTCAATAGTTTCTTTGCCCTCACTCCTCGTAACTGGAGAATAGCCTCTTTTACTGGCAGGCTGCTCCAGAATCTCACTCCTCTGATGGTTAGAAACCTTTGTCTAATTTCCAGTTTAAATTTTTCTTAATGTTCCATTTTTACCAGCTGTTCCTATGCTAATGCCTTTTAGCTTGTCATTCTTTCTCCCTGCATTTATAGACAACAGTGATGTCCCATCCCAGTCTAGGTAGGCTAAATGGGCCAAGCTATTTCAGTCTCCTCCTGTGAGGGAAAATTATCAGGGGACTGGGAAATCTAATAGCTCTTCTCCGGATCTGTTACTTTTGAACTTCTTTCTTGCACATAGATGAACGTACCTGAGCCCAGTATTTCAGATGACTACTCTCTACAATGGCAGTTATACTTTCCTATCTATTCTAGAAACATCTTGCATGATAATCTTCAGATTATATTTGAATTTTTATGGCCACATCAAGTTTGTAGTTTATTGTAATCCTATGATTGACTGGTAGCTCCTAGGCTTTCTCTTTTTTTCACCTTTCACCACTGTCAAATCTGCTATGATACTCCCACTGTCAAGGGCATTTGCCCTCAGATAAATTAGTGTATGGCAGTGATTCTCAACCAGGGTGTTGACACATCTTTTTATAGGTACAGCACAATACTGGCAAACACCAACATGTGAATCACATGATGATAAATCTAGAGTTTTCAAAAAGATTTCAAGTGGGAATCCATAGTGTCAAAACCATTCTGACCTGTTGTGGTCTTTCTGAGTTCTTTGCAACAGAAGAATTGCTTCATTATTTTTCCGCAGTTGAAAAAGAGTGAAAGCTAAGCACTGGCATTTTTCTTGGGCAGCCTTGAGTCTAACAAGAGGTGCCCTCAGTCTGATGAGGTTAAGAATTGCTGGCCTATGATCTGGGTTTTTCATTGTAGCTGTGTTGATCTGCGGACATAGGCAGGCAATTCTTTGGGTAGATGCGATATCTTTTATAAGACCAACTGAGTAGGCCTGAAGAAGGGTGATTGTGCCTGAATGCTTGCAAATAGCTATTTTTTTCCAACTACTTAGTCTAATAAAAGATATCACATCTACCCAAAAAACATTGCCTAGGTCTATGATCTGGCAGCCTTTTGGTCTCTTGTCCTGTTGAGTCCCTAAGCAAGCAAAAGCTACTTTCATGTAACCACTTCTATCTCTGACTAGCCAAAAGACTTTTAGGCTAGAGACAGACATTACACATAAACCAGTTTAAGTGATCAGAAACTGATTTAAACCTGTGCACTGAACATCTATTCGGTTACATAAACCTTCTTGAAAATGGCTGAAACCGGTTTGTGATAAACCCGATTGAATGTAGTATCAGACTTAAGTGATTTGGGTCAAACTGGTTTATACAATGTCTGTCCCAGACCCCTAGCTGGTTTAAGATAAATCAGACTCCCCCAGCATCCCGACATGGTCTCTGGGTTGGGCAGGACTCTCTGCTTCACAGCAGGGCTTGTTCCTGGGCAGAGCTCCTCTGGCACAAACTTGCAGACACAGCAGGGTCTGCTGGCTTCCCCATGCCCCCTCCCCTTCCCCCTCCCCTCTCACCACTTGCTACTTAAACAGGGATCCCTTCCTCCCCTCTCTCACAGCACAGACCATAGCCAGCATGTGGTATGCTAGCTAATGCTGTGTAAGGCTCTGGCAGAGAGAGAAGACACAGCAGGGTTTGTCTGGCTTCCCCCTGTCCTACCCCACCTCGCTGCTCAAGCAGGAAATCCACCCCTTCCTCCCATCTTCCACAGCACAGACCCCAGCCCCAGGGACCCTAGGCATGTAGTATGCTAGCTAATGCCAAGTGGTGCCTGTTTGCATCTCTCTCCAATTTCACTGGGACAGGCAGGCAGACAGAACAGGGCTTTTGGAGCTAATCAACAGCTGTTTAAAAAGTTTGCAGTAATGGGAGAGAGGTTATTGTTTTGCTAATCTGGTGATAAAGACTCTCCCATGCTGGCTTGCTCTCCTGTCAGTTTGCTGCAGACAGTCTGTCAAAGCAGGATGGGAGACTGAAAAACTCTGTATCATCAACAAATGCATGCACTGCACACCCCTCCTTGCCTCAGTGCTAGCAAGGTCTGGGGGCTGACAACTCTCCTGCTCCTTGAGCCAGCAGGGAAAAACCTGGGACTGTGCAGGGTGACCTCCCTAATGAGGGACTCCTGAGACCTGGCTATGTGCCCTGCATCAGCTCAATTCTGTGCAAGGGAAGGGAGGGCTCCTTAAGTGCCCCTGGCTTCTAGCCTAAGCCACTGCAGACATGTGCCTGAATTTCCTCAGTCCAGAGGAAGTCCAGATTGTGTCTGTATGGTTGGAAACTGGTTCGGCCTAGCCAGGTTAGACTAACCTGCAAAGGTTGAATCGATTCAGGCTCAGGCTTTTTGAATATGTGTCCCTAGCCTTATAGCCTTTTGGCTATTCTAAGACTAGGAAGGAACTATTCCTCTCCCTTCAATTTTCCTAGCATCAAATTTGTTTTTATTGTTTTAATTTTTTTTTAAGTTTAATCTTAAAAAGGAGTTATCACTAGAGGCCTGAGTGATGGAGTATATGGGATGGAAAATGGGGGTTGGTTTGGTGGGGTTTGTTCATTTGACTGGGACAGGTCTGGGTCACTTATTTAATCTGCAGCAATTTTCCCACCCCAGTGTTAAAAAAACCCACCAAACAACAACAAAAAACCAAACCAAAAAAACCCCCAAACATCAAACTGCTTCTAAGGAGTCAGCTGATAAGGCTTTGGAGGGAATCCAGGTCACCAATGAGTCTGAGGGCAACCTTCCAGCCACTTTTTAAGCAGGCATGAGGCTGACTCCCAGACCCCAGATGAAGAAACACTCCGTGAATGCCTGGAATCTTTCCCCTTTGGAGTGCATGGGAGTCCCTGAGAAGGGAGAATTGTGGGCAGATGGAGAACTGCAGCCAAGGATGTGTAGTGGGAAGCTCCTCCTGACAGGATCCCACGCTATGCTTTGGCCAGTAGGGAGGCTAAGTATGGCTTGATTTGACCTTGATACATTCCCATGCAGCCTGCCTTCTTGGGAAGTGGACAGTTAGGCTTGTTTGGCAGCTTAAGTTTTAGAGGGTTTGAGGAATGCTGCACCTCCAACAGAAAAAGGTTTATATAATGCTTCTAACCTAAGCCCATATTACTGGAAACATAAATGAGATGACTAGAGCTGGTTGGGAAATACATCATGGGATCTTTTTCTTCAAAAACTCCTTGCAGGACCATATGAATTTCAACACAACTTTATTGGGAATGGCTTTTCAGCTCTAGGATGCAATTTCCAATGGAGAGAGTTATGGGCTTACCCTGATGGCATAGGGTGCTCACTCAGGATGAGGAAAAACAGAAGAGCTGGAACTTTTGAATATGAATCTCCACATTCTCAGGTGGCTGCCCTAACTGGAGGGTTCTTGTCTCTTTGGGGTTGGTCTGTCTCTTGCCTCTATCTTTTCATGGAAACACTTTGAAAGGTCTTGCTTTCAATCTCTTGTAAAATGAGAAAATATTTGAAATCTCACAAGTTTGTGGGGCAGGAAAACTATTTCCTTCAATATCACAGGTTACAACTACAGCTGCATTTCAGTAGAAATGTTCTACTGTTTTCTACAAATACCATGTAGTAGGCAACTATTGATCCTCTGGATCATGCTGTACACATAAGAGGTCTAGTCAGATGCCTGATGAATCTGCTTGTGGTTGACAAGCCCAATTTGAGGGAGTCGCAGCTTGTTACAAATTTCACAGATCCATATGTTGTCTGGGTTGGAGTCCAAGTTTCCAGCATGTTGCTTTCTTCTTTCTCATTTTGCTTCTGTCCTCTAGATCAAAACTGCTTCATATTGAGCTGCACCCAGTGCCAGATATTCCCTTTAGATCAGATGGGATTCTGCATGCTTCGCCCAGCTTTCTATGTTGATGTTGAATGACTTTATATCATATTTGCACACATTGTGATACTGCTATAGAGGATTATCCCACTTTGTAGAGCCATCTCAAATCTTGCTGTACACAATTTTCTTGGGGATACGGTCTCCTCCCATTCTCCTGACATGGCCAATCCATTGCAACCTCCTTTTCTTGATAGTCGTTTTTAAGTGTGTCAGTCCTGCACACTCCAGCACCTCTGTGTTTGGTATTTTGGTTTTCCACTTTATTTTCAGGGTCTTACACACACATCTCATGTGGAAACTTTCCATATGCTAGGCACATCAAGAGACTGTAGTCTGTATTTCTGAATCATAAACCAGGGATGACAGCACACAGGTCCCATAGATTCACATCTTTACCTTAGCTGATACTTTGCTGTTATTCCATGCATGTTTCTATAATAGCCCAAAATTCTTACCTGCCTTCATAGTCTGTTAGTTCAGTCTGAAGTCATTTCTGCTGATTGCAAGCAGCAAAAACTGTCAATGACATCAAGAGACTTACCCTCCAGAGTGATGTTCAGGTATTGGTTCTTCCACCTGTTGGTACATGATCACAATCTTCTTGAGACTAATTTCCATCCGAAAGCTCTTGCACGACTCAGAAAAGCTACCCAAAAGATTTTTCAGAGAAGATTCACTGTGGGCAACCAAGGTCACATCATCCACAAACAGGAATTTTCTCAGTATCAGCTCTTTCACCTTGGTTTGTGCTCTAAATCTTGCAATATCAAACAACACTCCATCTAGTCTAGTTTGAAGATAAATGCCATCATTGTTGTCTTTGAATACATGAAGAAGCAGGAACATGGTTGTCTTTGAATACCTGAAGAAGCAGGAATGAAAAGGAGAAGTTAAAGAGCATGAGGGCTAAGACACACTCCTATTTCACCCCATTGTTGATGTCAAAGGCGTTTTGATTTTTCATTTTCATACACTATAGTTGCCTTCATACCTGGATGTAATGAGTGAATGACATCCATGATTCATTCATTCATTACCTCAATGAGTGATGTAATGAGTGAACTGTTCAACAGTTTGTGGGGACAAGCCAGTTTTTTCAGAATGGTAAGAAAGCCCAGTCTGACTGTATTGCAGCCTTCATCAATCTGACAAAAGCCTGTGTACAGTGGTATTTTTTTCCCCTCTAAACTTCTCTTGCAGTTGTTTGACTGAAAATACCATATCAATGGTGGAATGTCCTGAGAGAGAAGCACAATGACTTCCAGGATATATTCCTTCACTTAGAGATTGCAGCCTAGGGAGCATGATGCAAGTGACTTTTTTTTTTTCCAATGTTGTTCAACAGGGAGATAAGTCTATAGTTGTCACAGTCACTTCGACCCCCTTTGTTTATAGCGTGATGCAAAATAGAGGTGCAGGGGCTGGCATAACTCTAGGCCCCCTGCACTGCTTATAACTGCAGGTGCAGTAGACAGACGACACCCAGTAGCCATGGCCATTCCAAGCATTTTGCAGTGCTAGTTTGCTGTCTGTAGCAAAGGTAGGTTTACTAAAATAACTCTGGAGCCCCTGTGATATAAAGCTAGGTTTTTATGAAAGTTTCCAGGACTGGTTTGTGGAGAAAGTGAGGGGGAACTTGATCATTGATTAATTTTATTCATTTATGCAGTAGTCTTCCATCATTGGTAGAGAGATATATTCAGGAAGTGCTAATCTCATTCCCAGAGTGAAGGGGGAAAGTGTGGAAGGGGAGGACTCTGTTCTGATGACTGTCTCAGACAGCCGGAGCCGACTTGAGGAGGATTGCTGATTACTCGGCTGTCAGGCGGGCTGGTGGATGGAGAGGCAGGACACAGCGTATTGGTTGCAAAATAATTTTTACTTTAACTTTACTTACGCCGCTGATGGCCGCGACGCAGGTGGTAAGGTTGCTTACGTAGTTACAGGTAACGAGTTGCTTGTGTAGTTACAGGTAACTGGCAAGAACTGGCGAGTTTGTAGACAAAAACGAGCATGTAGGATGAAGGATACGTCGGGAACAGACAGTGACGGGGAGATGTTGGAGGATGGCCAGTCCGCCAGCTTTTCTCTGCCACGTGGCAAAGTTCTCCGTACTCTACCACGTGCTCAGAGCTCTCTGACTTGGGCGGAAGCTGCACGGATTTTTATACATTTATAGTAGCCAATAACAGACTGCCAGGTGGGAATAGCTAATGAGGCAGAACGTACCAAATTTGCAGTTATTCAGGGCAGTTCTATAGTGACAGGGGCACTCAACTCATTTGGTTATGACAGTGACCAGTAGGCATTTAAACATTTTAAATTGGTATTGTTTGGTTCTGCTCTTTCAGAAAACGAAGCGAGCATTTCTTCTCAAGACTGATGGTGTTAAGCAGGATGAAGCTTGGGCTTGTGGGTAAGCAGTCGGGTTCCTGGATCAGGAGCCAGATTTTTGGTGGCTTATATAACCAAGATGATTGTGGATACACTGAAGAGGGGATCAGGTTGGAATTTAGGGAGTCAAGATTTTATTTCCAGCTTTGCTGTTTTCTCCTGTGATTAAATAGATTTGGGTTAGGTTCTCCCTGTGTAAAATGGGGATAGTTAAGCTCAGCAGTTCTGTGGTAAAGAGTGCTAATTATTATTTTTATAATACTGCTTGGATTTTTGAGGATCTCAAAACAGTCCAAGCACTGATCATGTTTTATAACCTTACCATAAGTGGTAGAACATAGCTCATGTTTTTCAGATGAAGAGACTGAGATACAGAAATGCTGTTACTTGCTCAAGACCACTCAACAAGTCTGTGGCAGAGACAGGAACAGGGCCTTGATTTGATGCCCAGTCTTGTGGTTTTGCCCAGAAGCTTGTCCTTTTTCACATGAAAAAATCTCAGTGGGTCTTTGCTTTGTGCATGCCTCAGTTCAACAGTCACAGGGCAAATTCCCAGGGCCTTGCATGCAGGAGGCAGGCTTCATCGAGCTAGGTGCCAAGGGAGTTCCCAGGACCCCGTGAGTGGGAGAAGAGCTCTTGGTGATCCCACAGGTGCTTGAGTGGAATTCCAAGGATCCCGACCAACTGTCTTTTGAATTCAGCTGTTCACCCCAGTGAACTTCTTAAGGACTCTCTTAAATACCAGTACACAGTCCCTTGCTGTGCTCTCTTCCTGGCTCCTTGCTTGTTGCATGGAAATTCAGGCAGAGGGTCATAATAAACAAAGGCTGCTTTTTGATTTCTGCCAGAGGATGCTACAGTTACTAGACAGGGTTAGATCACTTCTCTCTTTCCAGGCTCCTGGAGAGAAGGTTCATGTAGGACCAGCAGGGCCAAAAATAAATGTACTTTAAAAGAGAATGCAACTTCCATAGAAGGAAACAAATTGTTCAATTTGGTTCCCTTGTTTTTCTGTCCCGTGGGCAGATCAGACATAAGGCAAATTAAAAACGTTGAAGGCCCAGTGTTGAGGGGAGGGGTAGATGACTCTTTGAAAGCATTGAGGAGAGAGGGTATGCTACAGGTGGCAGCAGCAGGAAGGAGAACTTGATGCTGCTGTCCTGATCAGGCGGTAAATGCCTCCAGCTTGAAGAACAGTTCCCCTGAAATTGTAAGTTCCTTGGCCTGAAGGTTGTCTTTTGTTCTACATTTGTACAGCGTTGAGTACAGTGAGCTCCTGGTCCATGACTGAGGCTCCTAAGCACCAGTACAGAACAAAGAAAGGTAATAGCAGAATGGGTAGCTTTGGAAGAACCTTGTTAGACTCTCTTTCTCAGGCTGCAAGAGCTGATCTATGCCACAGTAACAGAGAGCTCAGTCATGCTACTGAAGGAATAAGCCCCATCCTCTTATCCATTCTCCATGTGTCAGTTCAAGAAATGAGGTGATGAGGATGCCTTGAGGTGCCCTTGGGTTTCTGGAGTGCTGCTTTCTATCTCATTCCCAGGGTAGACCCAGGCAGAACAGGAGCTGTTAGATAGGATGTGTTCCCTCAGGGTGCATCTACAGGTACAATTAATGCTCAGCTATAAACTCTGGCGCATATCGTACTGAAGTTTACTGCTCATGGGTGCCGTGTTTGAATGCATGTCCAGGACAGCAGTACCTTGAGCCGGGTTGGAGCGGTGCCGGCTGGCAGGAGACCCAGGGGCTGCTCTGATCTGGCTCAATGTGCTGTAGAGGGGCTGACTGGGGCACAGTGGTGCTCCAGCTGGCAGACAGCCCCCAGACTGAAGCACCCTCATGCCTTAGCCAGCCCCGTTGGCGTCTATACTCCATGCATTGCTGCAGCATAAAGAATTCTGCTGTAGGGTAGTATCTTATTTACAAGTATTAACCTGTAGAGGAGTTTATTTACTCCATCCTAATAGCGTTGCGTGTGTAGAGGCTGAGATGTTTTACTGTGGAGTTGCCTAACTAACTCGCAGTAATGTCTCATGTAGATATGCCCTCAGTCTTGTAACTGAATCCTTATGAATGGCTTATGAATACAAGGGCAATATCTCCACGCTGTTATAAGAGCAGCTGACTTATTTGGAGACCTTTTTAACGTTGAAATGTTAATCTGTGCTAACATTTCATAGCAATCACTTCTTTCCAGTTGGTTTCAGTTCCTTTCTTCCTGCCCCATCAAGATATGGAGATCTTCTGATTCCAAGACTGAAATTTTGCCAACTCATTCTGTTTGTCAGCCCTTTAATGTTATCTCTCTTCTGTATTTATGCATGTGCGTAGATGTTTAATTTGTTGAAGGTTATGGGCACAGCTCTATGTGATTGCATCCTGACTTATTACTTGGTAACAATAGCAACGCAGTGATAAACAGCTTCCTTTTTTTTTTTTAATGTGGGAGGTGAGATTACTGTTTCTGCAAGGGCAGTGAATGCCACGGCTGTAGACAGAATGGCCACAGCTGTTATCAAGTACAGAGGGAGAAACCGCTGGTGGATCTCATGAAGATCACTTATTCGACATGTGCTCTGTAAAGGTTGTTTGTTTCCTTGAGACTAATTTGTATATTATTTTTGGTTGGGTACACAGACAGGATCCATTCAAGATAGGTAAGGAAAGACCATTTATTAAAACACCAGGGTTGGCTAGAGTCTGTTCCCACTGATGGTCTTTTGACCTTTGCCATTGACTTTGCTTGAACTAGGATTTGGCCTGATACGTTTATCATATAGAACATAATGTCTATGATTTATCATTACTTTGTTAGTTAGTACAAAAAAGCCTGGTGTTGTAGTGTTTCCTTTTGCCTCTGTGAGGAACCAAGGATCTGGTAGCTTAGCCATAATGTTCTAAGAGCTAAATAGAGTCCCTTAGCATGCATATACTAGACTACCAGGTGACCAGGAGATGGGAACTGAGGCTCTGAGCATATGAAGGGATATTTACTACTGTTAGGCAAAGAAGAGTTTGAAGTCAACAGTGAGGTCTAATTGCAATAAATCTAAATGTGTCCAAAATATAGGGGAGGCTAGAGATAGCGAGGTGACATTTCTACCCGTCCAAACTGCTGGTTGATAGCAAAAAAGACAAAGTTTTTTGTCTGTAAGAGGCTGGGATCCTTTCCTGAAGGTTGTAGCAAAAATACTTGCATCTGAGGGCCAAATTCTGAAGCCAGTTGGAATTCTTCATGTTCTAGGGGCATACATTGGCTTTAGCTTCAGTGTTTTGCAGGCTTACCATTAAAACAGCTGACGGAAAGAGCATGGGCCTAAATGCCAGGGCAACTGGCACTGACCACGGCCGAAGCAGATTATTTAAATTTTCCTTGTACAGCATGGATATTTGTAATGCTGGAAACTGAGTGAGATTCCATTTGAACATTATTCTGGATGGTGTCCATTTCCAAATTACAGCTCTCCTACAGAAGCGCTACTCAACCTTTTTGGACTCAAGGCACCCCTCCATAACTTTTGTGAATTAAGTGGAGACCAATTTCAAAAACAATTTTTTATATTATAGTGCTTGCTTCCTTGCAGTAGGGGTGGGGGATTGGCCAGGCAGGGGCAGCTTGCACTCATCTGTTTACCTCCTCACACCTCATGGTACCCTTCCAACAATAGCGGGTAAGCAGAGGTGAGTGTGGCACCCAGCCCCGCTTTTCTCTACAGTGGTAGGCGCCCCCCTC
>NW_005841906.1:3999858-4010454 GCF_000455745.1 Alligator sinensis
TTCCCCTCCCCTCCCCTGCTGCCCTAGGCTCTCACTGAAGTCACTATACTTCTCCTCTTCCAAGGATATCACAACATCCGGCTTGAGAATCACTGTCTTACAGTCTGTTTATTGCTCTGCCTCAGGTCCTTTTTCACTAATTACTAAGCTTGGGCCCAGAGAATTTGCCCCGTGTCAAGTATGCATCTGCTTTCTTATGGGAGGCCACAGTGACTCATTCTAAGCCCAAATGGAATTGGGCTTTTCTTTATCAACGCGGACGTGCCCTACCAAACCTGTTGGTGAACTTAATCCAGTTTGGGGTGTGCCCTGTAATGCGATGGGGAGCCTCATTGTACTCTGCACTTTTTTTATTAGCAAATAATGTTTGTCTTAGCACTGCTTTGAGCCCAACCTGGAGAAAAGAGCCCATCTTGTTCAAGCTCGTTTAGGCAGCTCAGGAATAGTTTGTTTTCCTTTTTCCTCCTTGTTTTACTCCTACAGGTAAACTTATAAGTCTATGAACACACAGCAGTGATGACTGACGATAGCAGCCATCTGGTCTTGGCTTTGGGGATGGTTTCCAATACGAAATCTTTCTTTTTGACACTCAGCAGCTATTTCCCGGAAGGCAGGGACCAGCGGGCTAGAAATCACCACTACTGGGCTTTATTCCTGGTTCCACAAGGAGAGTGTGGTCTGTGGATATGAGCAGAAGACCTGTGATTCAGGACTTGTGGGTCACTATGTTTCTATGTAGTGCATTAAAGATGGAAGAGGCCAAGTAAAACTAGTGAAGCAGTGAATGAGTTCAAAAGTCACTTTTTTCCCAGGGGGAGACTTGAAATCTACCTCTTATATGACAATCAGTTTGTGTTTTATAGGGGAGATAAGGGCAAAACTTACATGATTTTTCTTTTTATAATACATTCTCCCTCTACCCCTTTATTTCTAAGGTTTTATTTCTCTCATTCTCCTCTCATTTACCCCTTATGCACAAGAACACATCCTCACTCCCATCCCGTATACCATTAGCTAGAACTTCTTCAAACTCTGCAAGGCAGGACTGTGCTTTCCCAGGCCCTTCCCCCACCTGACTCCTCTCAGCTAAAGCTTAATTCCTTATGAACTATTAAGCTGCACAAGATGAGATTTTTATGGCATTTAAATAATAAACTTCCTGTTTGAGATGCTTAAAAAAACCCCCTCCACACAGCCCAGTGTCTCTGTGGCTGAACAGCACTGTCTAGCTGTTGTCAGTCTCTTGCCAAGGCTGATGGAGATGGTAGAGTGCCTGGTGACATGTTGTCCAGGGCCATCTACTACTTTGCTTGCTAGTTTCTGTAGAATTGTAGTTTCAGTTGGAGGGTCCAGATCATCTCCCCTGCCACCACAAATTGTTGGTGGGAGAGATCTAGGCAGCTACAGGACAGAGCCTCACCTCTGTGGCATTGTTCCTGGGATTTTTTTGAAGATGCTCTGCTGCCGCTCCTTGCCATTCTGAAAGATCAGGCAAGGAGATGTAGGAGCTGCTTTCTGTGAACTATCTGCTGTGGGGCCAGAACAGCCCCTCTAATATCTCTGCCTTCACCACCCTTAGGAGCAGCTGTTCTTATCTCATGGTCTAATTTCTCTCAGTATCTCCTGGACACTTATCTCTTGATATTACCTTTTATTTTAGTTTATTTTTTCCTACTCCTAGCTTCCTCTACCTCTTAGGCTAAGAGCAAACAGTCAAAAAGCCCGAGACGGAATCAATTCAATCTTTGCAGGTTGGTTTAAGCTGCATAGATTGAATCGATAAGCAAGCGAACAGATATGTAAAAGTGAATGTCCATGCACTTGCTTATCACTTTTTTGATTCTGGAAATGCAGCCACATGCCTGCAGTGGCCCATGCTAGAAACCGGGGGGGCGGGGAGTACTAAAACATGCCTCCATGCTCAGCTGGAGCAGATGGCTTGCGCCAAGGCTAGTTTGCAAGGAGGGGCTTGCAGGGGAGGTGCAAGGCATCCTGGGGTGCTGGGGGACTGTTAGTTAACTTGAATTTGGAGTGGATCCATAGGCAGTGAAAGGTGGGGGCTCAGGTCTCTGCTAGTGGCACAAGGAGGGGGGAATTAAACCCCTCTCTGGCCAGACCCCTGCCCCTGTAGGTCCCTGCTTGGGCTGCAGAGCAGAGGGGTGGGACCAGCCTGGCTGGACTGGACTGGAGCAGAGAGCCCCACCATGCCCAGAGCATGCCTGGATGCTGGGGGGTCTTTGCTTTACCTCAAACCAGCAAAGGGTCTGGGACAGACATTATATAAACCGGCTTGCGCCAGATCAGTTAAGTCTGATCCTACGTTCAACCATGTTTATCACAAATCAGTTTCAGCCATTTTCTAACTGGTTTATGCGCACTGAATGTCTGTTCTGTTACAGGTTTAAACCTGTTTCTGATCACTTAAACCAGTTTATGTATAATGTCTGTTCCTGCCTGGCCTAGAAATAAGATAATCAGTCTCTTTTGCTAGAAGTCTTCCTAGACAAACTTGGATATTTTGGGTGACGTGGGAGTTGGTAATGGGATATTTCACCACTGACCTCTAGCTTTTTTTGTTTGGGTCACAATTATTTTATTCTGAAGCAAAATATAATTAAAATCCTGATGGATTCATTGATTTCTGCAAAATGGCTTTGCTATTTCTTTCTGGTTTTCGGTGGCTGAGCGTCATGTCAAAAGCCCACCAACTCAGCTGAATCTCTTGATGGAAATCTTGTTGATAGGGACTGAACAGATTTATCCTGAATTAACCTCCATACCCGGAAAAGTAGTTCTTCAAGAACACATCCAAATATATCAGTGACAGAAGCTGTTGCTACATGCTTTCTGTTTGAATCCCCATTGTTTATCCACCAATTTCCCAGGTGCTGGAGCAGAGGAGGGAAGGGATAGGTTAAAGAGCCTTTTCTGTGAGTTTCTTGACTCTGGCTGGCTTTAAAGGTTTCAAATGTGCTTCTGTTTCTTCACCCTGCCCCTCAACTCTTTTTAAATATTTTTATTCTTGTGTAGAATCTGGCTTTTTGCCTTTTTATTGCTAAGGACTTTTTGTTTAATGCTCTGAAACTCAAAGGGTAGAGCAAATTTGAACTTGAAAAACTTTAGCATTTTTCCCCTTAAGTCCTAATTCCTCTTTTCTTTGCCCGTAATGATCTCTCATTTAATTAAATTATAGGCTCAATTGCCAACAACAGAATAATACAATCCATCCAAATCCTGGGTGTCCAGAGACTTTTTGTTATTGCTGCTACTACTCTTCAGTTTGGGGGGGGGCATTGTTTTTTTGTTTTTGCTCATTGGGCTGAGCATTTGAAATGTCTGTTCATGTGTCTCTAGGTAAGTTTTCTCTATGAGAATTCTCCCAGATCATTTAAATGTCTGTACACAGCCATAATCTCTGACAACTCCCCGAATTCTTCTGTCACATAAAGTATTCCCATTCTCTTATTTGAACGGAGGCAAAAAAACAGCTAGTCTTCATGTAGATCATTTCCTATAATAGACCTTAGGAAGAAATGTCATTCTGTAGTCAAAGGGACTCAAAGGCACTGAGAGATCTGAGAGTAACCCCAATGAGATCATTATTCAGGGAATGATTAGTGGCCAGTTACTGTCATACTCACTAGGGATGTGATTGACAATGTTGCCTTTCATGTGGCTCTGTTTTAAATTAAAATTACTAGGAAGAGCAGTTATTAAATGGGGCATAAATACTGGAATGGTTTGTGTCTATTTCTTGTTCTGTCTCTCCTCATTCCTGAACCACTGACTCTTAATGGGAAAGGTTTGTGACCCACTGCATTGCATTATGGTGAAAAATTTGCAGCCTTATAGAAGAGATGAGCTCTGCAGTCCGCATGATGTGGACTTAGTAATTGCTATTTTGAGTGGATTTCATATTTTCTTCACTGAGGCTGTTCCAAAGTTGCCATCTCCCATAGAGGTGTCATTGCTTCTATGACATGGCAGGAAGAGAGGCATTAAAATAGCATGACCCACAGATAATTTTCCCCACTATGGCATCCAAGCTTGAAAACATTGCTTGGATTCTTTGCAATCCACAGGGTTCAGAATAAATAGGAGTTGTGTCCTTTAATGGAGCCTTGCATTGAAAATGAGCAAAGTAAAGCTGCTCACATGACTGCAATAGACACAGTGAATTGGAAGAAGCTGATAAGATTGTTCTTGCACTTGGAGTAGCTCTTGATCCCTTGATAACATGTTCTTTCCCATTCTCTGCATGTGGTTAAATATATTTAGAGAAGCATAAATTAAATCCAAATGTCTTATTATCTGGTGACACTTCAAACTGTGATAACAAAGCTTTGGTTGCAAAGGGATACACAGCCTTGTTTATAGGTATAGTAAGCTTTGTTTGCTTAATGTAAAATTAGGGAGAAAGTTTGCTGAAACAGATAAATTGGAGGCCCTGGCACATGTTTGTTTGAAGGCACCTTGGGATCTGATCCCCAATCCCAACAATCACGCTTCTTGCCATGCCACATATGCATGGCAACAGGTGTGATTTTTTTTTTCTTGTTGTTATGTCCTTTGTATCCTTTCTTGGCCTTTCTACGTGCTAGTGCAGGTGGAGCCTGGGATCAGTTTGACAGTTAAGTGCCTGCAGCCCTGCGTAACCTGGGGTTGTCTCAGGACTGGGGCTGACAATCTTGCTTGTTGGCATTGGTCCTGCGGCAGCCCTGGATATGCCAAATCTTCAATTTGAAGGCATCATACAAACCAGCCATAAAAGTGTTGTGGAACATTTTTATGGTTGGTTTACCATTTCCAGTGCCTTTAAATTGGGTGCATTAATCACAGCATCAATGTAATGTGGAGAGGAGTCCTAAAGGAAACGTTATTTTTTTTATGCAGTTGAAACCAACATAGTTTCTGACAGTATATTTCTCTTGTAGTTAGCATGCACTTGTAGCTTTCAGTGCATAGCTAATACTCCTCTTCTCTTCTGGCTCTCCTCAGTTTATTCCAGTCTAGCCTTATTGTTCTCTAGGTAATTCTACCCTTGTCCTATTTAACGTTTGATCACTCTTGAGGCTGTCAGTGGCAAGATCCTGTGACATATGTGAACTTTGTTTTCTATTATGGACACTTGTCCATAATTAACTGAATGGAGACAGTGATATTATTCCACAGCTCAACTGTCAAATACAGCTTGGAACAAGTACCAGTCACTGCAAAGCAAAGTGGCCTTCAGGTATGCCTCTGGAATGCCAGTGAAGCTTGTGGGGCCAAATGCTATTGAAGTTCTGTGGAAATACTAGAATTGGGAAGGTGTAGACATGGATTCTGTAGCAAGGCTTCAGGAAATCAAAGGGCATGAATTTTGTGGCTTTGAGGTCCCTGAAAGACCTTGGTCTTGTAGCAGGTTCAGACAGGTATAGAGTTTGCTGTTTCCACTTTCAGTCCTTTATTTTTGTTGAATAGCCTAAAATACTTTAGAGAATAATTGATGCCTGGGAAGGAAGGCACATCACAGAAAAGGACTGTTTGGGTTCCAATTGAAACAGTGAGTGATATATAATGTGTGTGTGTGTGTACATGTAATATATATTACACACATACATACACACACACACACACATACAAATACATGTAATATGTGTGTACGTAGTCTATATATGACCACATACATATATTAATGTATGTGGTCATATATAGACTACGTACACACGTATTACATATACTCTCTCTCTCTCTCTAGCTAGATAGATCTATCTATCTATAGTGTGTGTAATATATATTACATGCATGTGCACACACACACACATATATATCTTCGCTGTTTCAGTTGGAACCCAAACAGTCCTTTTCTGTGACGTGCCTTCCTCCATATATATATAAAAAAGCGTGTTTTAGTATGTATATGACTACATACACACACACACATATGTATGTATGTGGTATAAATAAATAAATACAGTGTGTATGTGTGTAATACATATTACACACACACTTTAAACACAAGAAGACTATCCAAGACGCACAGCGTTGCTTCAGAGCTTCAGTTAATAGTATCATATACAGTGAAATTGGTGCATAATCCTCCTGTTTTTATCAGAAAATGACTGGATTGTATTACAAATTTCAGAAGTCCCAGGTTATTAATACAGCACAGGCAAACTGGATATGAACCTACAGAAGCCTCTGTCTTCTTCCACAATCATCAAATGACTTCACTTGTGGTTTTGACTCCGTTGGAGTTCACGAGAGCACAGACTTCCAAGGTTGCTTTTGGAAGTTGCTTGCCTTGCTATTGAACATGTACTTTTCTCCCAGGGTCTCTGTCTTTATAGTTTAAGCAGATATTTGATGAGCTTGGCACTATAGAAAGAGAAGCAAGAGCTGTTCCTGGAATGCACTGACTTTGTGGCTGCAAGGGATGCCAATATGCACATAAAATGGAAAAGCAGAGGCAAAATGTTTTTTATAGCTAGGGTGGCATGTGTTTGTATGAGAAACATTTATTTCTCAATTGCCAAATTAAAGCCTTCTGAATCTTAGACAGACACTTGACAGGGATGGTTTAGTCGGGGATGATCCTGCCCTGAGAAGGGGCCTGGAGTATTTGACCTTATGGGCTAAGTACAGACAGTCAAAATGCCTGAAGTTGATTCAATTCAGTCTTTGCAGGTTAGTCTAAACTGCACAGATTAAATTGAAACAGAAGTGAACAGACAGTTACCTTTGACTCAGGAAATGCACCTATATCCCAGCAGCGGCTCAGGCCAGAAGCTGCAGGGCGCTAGAGCACAGCTCTCTGGCTATGGATTCACTTCCTTTTCCTGCTGCCCCTGAGGTCTTTGGGATTTGCAGTCCAGAATTACAGCAGCAGGATTCGACAGGGGTGCTCATCACTTCCTTTTCCTGCTTCCAGGTGCCTCTGGGATTTGTAGTCCATAGTCACAGCCAGCACGAAGTTTGAGCAGGGGGAAGAGGTGTTTAACCCCTCTCCTTGGCCCCAGACCCCAGCCAGGGTTTGCCTTGGGGAGATTGGGCTGCATCCCCAGCTGGGCTTGCCCTCCCCGCCCCCTTGTCAGCCAGCCCTCACTGATCCAGCTAGGGAGCAGAGGGGTGGGGTCAGCCCTGCTATCTGGAGCAGACACCACAGCACAGCACAGCCTAGGGCTGCAAAATGCTGGGATGTTGAGGGGACTGTGACTTAACTTGAACCAGGAAGGGGTCCAGGACAGAAGTTTCATAAACCGGTTTGACCCAAATCAGTTAAGCTTGATATTATATTCAACCACGTTTATCTTAAATCAGTTTCAACCATTTCGAAACTGGTTTATGTGCACTGAGCTTCTGTTCTGTTCCAGGTTTAAATCAGTTTCTGATCACTTAAAACAGTTTATGTGCAACTCTTGTCCCTAGCCATGAAGTACCTTCCAGCCCTAATTTCCTAGGATCCTGTGTGTGCGCGTGCATGTATTCATGCACACAGAAAAGGGATGAGGCAAAATGTGCGTGCTTGCTCTTATGTCCTTCTAGTGGCAAATCTATTGGCATGCTTACATTAACAGCACAAATGTACTCCCAGGGTATGCACTTGCATGTATATATACCCAAATACATGAGCATATGCCTCCCTTCCCATATACATGTGCACATGCTTGTTCTTCTTCCCAGCATCATTGTGTACAAACAAATTTACCATTTAAAACACATACCTGCATCCAGCTCTTTTTTTTTAATAGCATGAACATACTTTTCTCTGTCTTGAATAGAATTCACTCATCCTAGGACTTGGAAAATATTTTTATATTTTTGCCTTTTCGAGAAGTCCTGAATCAGCTATTCTTCTATGTTGTGAAACATACCCATATGATAATGTCCAGGCTGTGAAACATGAGTTTTCCATGCCTGCTAACTGGCAGTGGGATTTTGTGATCTTCAGATTGTGTACAGTACATCTTGTATATGTGAATTAGTGACACGGCACAGTGCCTCCAGGAAGTGCATTCTTTTGCAGTGGGCCATATGGCTTTAAATTTTTATGATGCAGATAGGAAGATAAAGTTTGTTGCTTGCTCTGTCTTTTTCTTTATTTAAACCTCTTTCTTTTTATGGCATTTTGTTCTAGCACGTAGCTCAGGCATCATGAAAGAACGTCTGGAAATAAGGCAGAAGTAAACCCCCATACCAGCATTTATGGCTGAGTGTTACAGGTCACATGAGGTGGTTCCAAATTAGGGAAGAATGTAATTTAAATCCCTGGGCACTGTGAAAATGATATTATAAATTAAAGCATAATAACCCATGCTCAGCATGTGGAGATTCAGATGCTGAAGTGTACCACTTACATCAAAAGAGGGCTGAAGCCAATAAAAACAAACAAAAAAAGATGTATGTATGCATGTACATGTGTGCGCGCACACATGGACACCCACTCACCCCATTGTATTTTAGGCCATATGATGACCAAACAATGCAATAGGAGATGGGGAACTTCTGTGGAAGCCTGTTTTTTTGCCCTTGTCAATCCTTTGGGAAATGATTGAAGGTGCAGTTCTGTTGGTTGGTCCTGCAGCATCCTGAATTGCTGCTCAAAAATTCAAGATAGTGAAGAGATGCAATGTGAGAACCTGGATAGAATGGACATACTCTTCAAGGTAATCTATGGGAGCATCTTGTACCTGGTTTTTAAAGCCCTGTTGCCTGGCTGAGCCAGACAGTTTTCCTCTTCAAACCTAGTACCAGCATACCAGTGGATCATTCTAATATTAGTTTCTGTCTCCTAATAAAGTCACCAGGTAGGATCTGGCTATACTAACCAGTCGCCAGCCTCCAACTAAGATGTGAAACTGACTGATTTAAACTTACCGATGAAATCTTTGCCCTTTCTAGTTTTCAGACTAAATACTCATATGAATCCTAGCACCTTTTTTCTATGCTGTCCTCAAGTCCTCTTGACACCTGTCTTATTTTTTACGCTCCTCTGGGTCACTCCACTTCACTGAGTGAAGCCATACCCACATTGATCTTTAAATGCCTGGAAGATTGCACTTTTTAGGTTTTGCTTTAATTTATCAAAAAGGAAAGAGTTCTCTTGAATTTTGCACTGAGTTTAATTTAGGGAGTGAGAACTTCTGGTTCTGTAGAAGATACCTGTTTTCCTCAATGGGAGGTTTTTATTACCATTGGTAATTGGGGACGTTTCTGGAGACACATTTGAAGGTTGCTTGTACAGCCAAGTACAATGTTCTTGTGGTTTGTTGGGTTGTTTTTTTTGTTAACCCCTCTCTTGTTCCACTGTACCTTCTTTCCCATCTTTCTGTGGTAGGCCCTGGCATTACAGCATGTCTCATTGGCAGCAATTTAAACAGACATCATGGCTAAATTTGTGCAGGAACAGAGGCTGGAAAATCCTGTAACAGTAGCAAAGTTTTTTTTTTTTTAATGTAGGAACTATCATGCCAGGAGGGACTAGTGGTTCATTTGGACTGGAATCCTGTCTCTGGAATCTATCCCTGGACATGGAGGGCAGTATCGGATCCTTTTGGTGAAGGCATATCACCTCCTATTCCATACAGGTATCTCTAAACCCTGTACACAAATGATTCACTTACAGTAGGGGAGGTTCTCATTGTTCTCAATTCAGGATCAGTTTATATCCTAAAGAATACAGTACAAGCATGTAATAAAGAAATGGGTTCAAAGTTGAGTTAAACCTCGTGGTGTTCTTTCCACTTCACCCCATACAGATCCTGTATGCAACACTTATTCAGACCGGCAATCCATCTATGTCTATTTTTTCAATGCAAAGTGGACATAGTGCTATATCACTGGGTGCAATTCCCTGACCTATATGAGACAGGAAGTCAGATTGATCCAGTCTGGCCATTGCTATATGAAGTGGTTGGAAAGTTACTTGTCTAGCTACTGCAGGGAACAGTTTTAATGAGGTCTGCTGTCCTAAAGGCAGGACAGATAGTCTTTTACTAATGCCTATATCTTGAAGTTAGGAAATCTCTGTTCTGTTCCCAGTACTAAAACTAAGTAACTGTAAATGTTGCTGTATCTCTTTCTATCTAAATTTTTCCCATCTGTGAGAGAGTGAAAAATGACTGCTCTTACATCCATAATGCTCATGTGGCACTTTGCAGTCCTTGGGTAAGATGATACGAGTCAATGCAACATATAAATGTGGATCTAAAGGTTGGTTTTGCTTATAGTTCAATTTGCTGTAGAATGTCTTCTGCGCTCTCTGCCTCAAGGGAAATGCATGGTTTACCAGATGGGATTCAGGACAAATTACCAAAGGGCTTTTGTGCAATAAAATTTTCACCAAATTCTCTTCTAACCATTCTGTTTCTTATAGGATGGGAGAAGTGATGAGTTTATAAAAATTACTGGGTGAAAATTGCCAGCCTGTCTCTTAATTTAAAAAAAATACAACCCCACACAAACAAAACCAGAGACAGGTTGGATGATCTGCAGTCCCTTCCTATTCTTTTAATAGGAATAATTCCCATTCCTTAATAGAATGGACTGTATTCGCAAAGCAAGAAGTTCTACATTAGGGTTGAGTAGATTCCCTGGGCAGAGATTCCTTGTGTA
>NW_005841906.1:4010464-4014983 GCF_000455745.1 Alligator sinensis
CAAAGATTTCTATATTGAAGTTCAGTCCATGCTGTGTTGCATCAAGATGGAGTTGCTGATTAAGCCCTCAATCTAGAAAAGGCCATGTTTCAGCAACTCCTGCCTTGAGTGTGGGTGGTAAGTAAAAATTGGTCATATGTGCAAGTGCCTAAGCATTATAAAGCCTGTGATCTGGGGATCTTTGCATTCGTGCAAGGGTTAATTAGATGACTCTTCCTTCCAACCCCATGATTCCTCTGACTGAATGAGCCTAACCTAGCCTAGAAGTATGAGAAGCAGCCATGTTCCTATGTGACCTGGCTATATCCTACCATCTGCAGTTTGATGTTACTCTGGACATGAATGATGTGCCAGGTTATTACCCTGTGTGATGAACTTCTGTGTGTGCAAACATCACTATCAGTTATGACAATACCCATCTGATATGAGGAGCTTCAGAGTTTATAACCTCAGATTATCTCATTTTCTCCTTGTGTCGTGTCCCCCCCCCCATCTCTGCATTTCACTTGCCTTATTATGGCGCAAATCCTGGGTGGTCCAGTATTCGGGGTGTTTCTGGGAAGGTGTTGCTATAATAATGAGATCATAATCAATGGGTTCAAAGGCAAGCTAATCCCTTGTAGTTCAGCAACTGCTGTAACTGAGAACACAGTGAGCAATGGAGAGGTATGTTTAGGGTGAGAGTATTTCTGACATGCTTTTGAGGCGTCTGGCCCAGCCACAGAACACGGTGCCAATACAGATTTGTCTGTTATTCCTCAGTTTAGTAACACAGAATAAAGAAAGAAAATCGGCCTCTGCTCCAAGAAACCTATAGCCTGAACAGGAGAACACTTGATATAAAAGTGAGCTGGGAGAAACTGATACTGCTAAGAGTACTGGTTTTGCTATCTTGGGATTTTTAGCAGTATTTTCTGACTGTGGCTAAATACTTGTAAACCTTGAACAGATGAGTCTTTAGGTTGGTTTTGAGATTATCTTGGATTTCTCAGTCTTCACTCGGCAGGATTGGCCTGGAATGCTAGTGTCCCAGCATGCTGGTCCCAGTGGCAAGAAGGTGGGGAAAACTTACACAGTTTTCTATTTTATTTAAGATGTTCTTTCATTTATGCCAACCTGTAGCCTGGTGGGATCTACTTTTGGCCTCTTCTCAAAACCAAAGGCAGGCTTGCTGCAGAGGAACACATACTACTACTACTTTTCCTCAGTTCCCTCTAGCATACAGTACTCTAGTTACAGAAGCCAGCAGCGAATTAAGCATGAATAAGTCTCACTCTGGAATGTGCAGTAGGCCAGTGCTATGGTATGTGAGCAGAAGCATTGCTTCATTCAGTGACAGACTTGTAGCTTACTACTTCCTCTGCCCTGTCCTCATGCTGTCTTGAATAACTGATTACTGTTGATTAGGTAGAGCTGTTGGTCAGTGTTGATGGAGCAAGAGGAAGCGGTGAGGCTTTCTGTCCATCTCTGAAGCTGTTCTGCCCATGACCTTGAGGTGGTGGCTCTGAGCTCTCCAGCTAGTTTTAGGGGTATGGAGAAATAGGATGGTGGACTTGTCTCAAACTTGTTGAGGTTGGTTAGCTCAACACCTGGATTATCAGCATTGGAGGTAAAGGCTGTTAGGTGACATCAGAGTAATTGGAAATGGATGCCATCAGTTATCAAGAATCTTATCAGTTACTTTAGTCCTCACTTCAACAAACTCTGCTATTGTACTACAGTTTTTTAGCTGAGGGTTTGTGGAATGCCTTGTTCAGGATAGTAAACTTTAAAACTATCTTCCCTATTACAATCCTAAGGGTAAAATGCAGACAAGGGAGCTGATTGTTGCTCAAATCACCACTTGTGCATCCTTGGTGAACTAGAATGCAAGTTTAATTTGTACAGCATCCCCTGTTGTCTTATACCCTTTGGGGTGATGTCCTGATGTTTTGAGTACATTGAAGTCCAGTGAATTCCGCAGGTCTAACTGAAAGCAGAATTTATTCTAGGTGCTGTACTATTCAGGTATTGCATAGGCATCTGTTACTCCTGTATTTTTACTTATGCACTATCAGACTAACCATTTCTCTTCAACCAGAAGTTTCTATGCATAATTTTTCCTTTCAAAATCTCAATTCAGCAAACAAGTTAAGGAATTTTAATGATGAATGCCCACAGCTGTGGGATATGCTGCTATCTCATGTGTGAGGAATAAGCCAGCCTCCAAGTTCTCATAGATGTAAAACATGTGCTCTGTGAAGGCACAGGGGAGGGGGTTTGTTATGATTCCCCCCCCCCCAATGAAGGGGATCTAAGGCCAGGTTTCTCTTTTTGAATTCATGCCCCTTAATTGCACTGTGCACATGTTGAATTCCTACAATGGCTTTCATCCTGATGGCATCTGAAGGAAATTTTAAATGGAAATCTCATGGTGCTACTACTGATAATGCAACTGTGCTGTGCAAAATTAGAGTTGTTTGACAGCATTCACAACTCTTTAGTACAAGAAGTAAAGTTGCAGTTGTGCGGGCCGGGAGCAACCCGAGCCCTTTTCCGTGCTGCACGCGGGCTGTGGCCAGCAGCCCGGGCATGCTGGATCGGAGAGGGAGGGCAACGAGCTGGAATTAGGCACAAACGCTTAGCGGTAGTTTTAAAGATTGTTTACTTACACCGAGTGGTGTAGGCTGGAAAACTTGCTTGAGTTGCGGTTACAGACACAGACAACATGAACGGTCACGTGGAGTTTGCTAGGCTCCACGGAACAAAGCTCCGGATGCTCTGGGTGAAGGCGCCACCAAAATCGGAATCGGAGATACATCTTATAAAATTTGCGCTCGAAGACGGGAAGAGGTGGGCGATGGATCAGGTCGCCAAGCTCCTCTGAATCTCACACAGGGTCTCTATTACCCTGCCGTGTACCCAGAGTCCCCACGAGATGGATGTGGAGTCCTCTTCGGCTTGGGCGGAAACTGCTCAAGCCTCTTATACGGCTAACAGGCCAATCGTTAGCCGCCCCGTGGGAATAATTTAAAACTAGCCAATAGCGGGGAACAAATTTGCATACCAGTGGTGGGAACTCTTTTGCACCGTGCATTTCTCTTGCAACTTGAGCAATGCACTCTGCAAAAGAAGCTGCAGAAAAGGCGGGAAACTCGTCCCTGCACCGGGGTTTTCCTCTGCAACAGGAAACTTTCCCATGCAATGAAGCTGCAACTTGGCGGGGATAATTCTGGTGCCGAAGCACACACAAAATCATGCCTTTGGGTCATGACAGCAGTCTCCAGTTGAAATGGCAGGAGAAATATTGGTAGAGCAGAATGGGCCCATGTTATGATTTTCACCTAAGACACTAGAGCAGGCAGCAAGAGAAATGAAGTCACGTCCCTTTCCTGAGGGGAGGGGGAGAAGAGCTCTCCCGGACCTGACTGAAGACTGCAAACTGTCAGGTCTGGAAGACTTCAGGGGCAGAGCCCTGAAGAGTATAAAAGGAGCAGCGTGTCTAGCACGAGGGGCAGATGCATCAGGGACAGAGAAGAGTGGGGCTTAGAAGAGCTGAGGAGAGCTACTCAGCAGGGTGAAGCAGTAGCCCAGGAAGAGCCCCTGAAGACTCCTATCAGTGGGGAGCAGCGGACAGCTCCAGTGGTTAGGCTCGCAGTGTGCAGCATGGTGCACGGCGTCCAGACCCTGGGAGCTGCGTGAGGTGGCTTGGGTCCGTAACCTCTGGTGTGTGGCCAGAAACACGGTGCACAGGCTGGTGCATGGAGCAGGATCTTTGGAGCCCCTTAGGCAGCTCGGGTTCACAGCCCCCAGCATGAGGCTGGGAGCTTGGTGCAGGAGGCACTGCACGGAGGGTGAGAGACCCTGGGAGCCGCTCAAGGTGGTAAGTTCAGTGCAGACGATGAGACCAGAGGGTCTGGGAGCAGACCAAGCCCCGGTGCTGCACAAGGCTGTCCGGGCCTCCAATCCCTAGCACAAGGCAAAGTGCTCACTACACACAGCGACGCATGTGGCCATAAGCCAGGCTGGCGGCAGGAGAGTCAGGTGGCAGGAAAGCCCGGTGGGGAATACAGCTCAACCTGGAGAACGGGAGGCAACCCTCCAGGACTGTGGAGTAGTAAATTACCCTGGAGAGAGGGTCCCAGCAGGGGAGGGAGTCCCCAGGGTTGCGAAGGGGCACCACATGGGCTGCTTCTGGATGATAGAGGGGGGAACTTGGGAGTCTTTGGGTCTCCCTCTCCTTTTCTTTCCCCCCACCTCCTTTCCTGTAGTGGTACCTTGGGAGTGGGGCCCCTGCCCTGGAGGGCACCCAGGTAGTCTAAGGACTGCTGGTTATGTTTGTAGACTGTGCCTTATAGTCTATGTGAATAAGTTGAAGCAATAATTTGTATATTAATAGAGTTATAAAGTTGCCCAATCAATATCCTTTGTTCCGGGTTGTTCTATTGTTCATCTGTATTTTTAAATAATAATTGGCTTGTGTGTGTGTATATGTATAGGGTTCATTGTTTTGTAAATTTCTGTGTGTGTGTGTGTGTGT
>NW_005841906.1:4014993-4057061 GCF_000455745.1 Alligator sinensis
AAATGGTTTTGTTGTAATAATACATTTGTATATAGTTAAGTAATTGATTGACTGGGCCTGACTCTATAGGGGACAGAGGTGGCCGCTGGGCTGCTGTGTCCCTCCACAGCACACTACCCTGTCAATAATTCCCTTTCAGTTGGAGAAGGGAATATGTGCTACAAATGCTTCTGATAACACTCTGACTGGCTGTCTATCTGGGTGCATTTGATGATGTACTGGGTAGAAGGAGGTTTTGTCAGCACAGGGGCCTTTTTGTAAGCCAGTGATTCTCAACCAGAGTGCCATGGCACCCAGGGGTGCCTTAAGATCCTTTTGAGAGTGCTGTAGGATTCCAAGCAATGTAAGCACCATTAAGTGTGCAAACGTGATTCACAACATAAACTTAGAGATTTCAAATAGGAATCCATAGTGTCCAAAACATTCTGACCGGCTGTGGTCTGTCTGAGGTCTTTGCAACAGAAGAATTGCTCTATTTTTTTCGGTAGTCAGAACAAGAATGAAAGCAAAGAGCTAGCATTTTCTAAGGGGTGCCTTGAGTCTAATGAGGAGTGCTTTAAGCGTAAGAAGGTTGAGAACCATGGTTTTAAGCAGCTGTAATTGATCAGTGATCAGCTGATCATTTCTACTTTCACTGGGGTCCAGTATCAGTGTAAGCTTCATTTTGCTCTTTAGCCTGCTAACTCAGCATCAGAGGCCTTGCATTGTGCTGTGATGATGTTTTCCTATGGCTAAAAAGGGGTTGTGCTTGGAGTGTTAATTAGATCATGGTTGCAGTTCATGCTTCAATCGGCCTGACAGACCTCCTCTGTGAACTCAGTCTAAAGATGTCTTTACTGCACAGTGAGTTACTTTCTGGGTTTCAGTCCAGACCTGTCTTCCCTTTCCATTGGGATACGCTTCTGATCCATATTTGGATATGCTTAAAATGGGGCTGCCTTAAGCAGTTGCCTGTAAAAGTTAGGAATCCATCTTCAATTTACATGGAAGCTGCCCATTCCTCTGTGGGAACACAAGCCGAATCATTCAAGTGCCTCTCCCACATCTTGCCTTAAGAGCAGACAGTCTTTTCCACAGCTAATTGAGAAACATGTTAGAAGGCAAAGGACTATAGTATGCCTCAGATATCCTCTGGCAAATGCAGAAACTGCGGTAATGTGGAGGTGTAGCTTTGCAGTGGGTGTACATGCCCTTCTCTCGCTCTCATGGTGAAGGGTTAGGGAAAATCATCCTCTGATTCTTCTCCCTAGCATGGTATTTTGTGTTTGAGAAAGTCTCTCAATTTGTGTGTGCCATTTCAAGGAGAGGCACAGAGAGAGCTGAATGTTGAATAGTTATGTGCTCAAACACAGGCAGACAGGTCCCTCAAAAGACCCTACATCCTTAGGTCTCTACAGCACACACATGGAAGCCAAGATCTGTAGAGCTGATCTGCAAAAACCTGCATGTCCAATTTGCACAGACCTCGTGGGCTTTCAAAATATTGCAGTTTCCAGCATCTCACAGTGCAGCTACTCCTATCTGCAGATTCATTCACAGTGCCTAATTTCTTACAAGCAGATGAATAATTCTAAAACACCTAAATATCTTTGGCTCAAAGGGCAGCTTGTGTCAAAAAACTAATCCCTCTGCATTTTGTGTGTCTCTAAAATATTTTGTGATCCATGAAGGGCCTTAACTTGTGGTCTCAACCAGTAGCGTAAGTGAGGGGAGCTGGGGGGCAACATTGGCAGCAGCCAGGAGTGTCACCTTTTAGGCTAGGGATAGACATTACACACAAACCAGGTTAAGTGATCAGAAACTGGTTTAAACCTGTAACAGAATAGATGTTCAGTGCACAGAAACCAGTTTGAAAATGTCTGAAACTGGTTTGAGATTAAACCTGGTTGAATGTAGTATCAGACTTAACTGGCTTGGCTCAAACTGGTTTATGCACTGTCTGTCCCAGACCCCTTGCTGGTTTAAATTAAATCAGAGTCCCCTAGCATCCTGGCATGCTCTCTGGGCTGGGCAGTGTTCTCTGCTCCACAGCAGGGCTGGCCTTTCCCCTCTGCTCCCTGGCCAACGCTCTGGCAGAGACTGCAGGTACAGCAGGGTCTGCTGGCTTCCGTGTGCCCTGCTCCCCCCACTCCCTCACAACTCGCTGCTTAAGCAGGGATCCCTTCCTCCTCCCTGTCACAGCATGGACCATAGCTAACATGTGGTATGCTAGCTAATGCTGTGTAAGACTCCAGCAGAGACTGCAGACACAGCAGTGTCTGCCTGGCATCCCCCTCCCCACACTGCTCAAGCAGGAAATCTCCCCTTCCCTCCCTCTCATCTCCCACAGCAGGGACCCCAGCCCCATGGACCCTAGGTTAGCTAATGTTGAGAGATGTGTGTCTCCCCAGTTTCATTGGGGCAGGCAGACAGAACAGTGACTGCTTAGGGCTGGGGCTGGGGGCTGGCAACACTTCCACCCCTTGAGCAGCCAGCTGGGAAAAGCCTGGGACCATGCAAGCAGACCTCCCTAATGAGAACGGCCTGGCCATGCCCCCCTTAGCTCAGCTCCCTGCAAAAGCGAAGGGAGGGCTGCTCTAGTGGCCCCCAGCTTCTAGCCTGAGCCATTTCAGGCATGTGCCTAAATTTCCTCAGTCCAGACAGAATGTCTGTCCAGTTTTCAAACCAGTTCAGCCTAGCCAGGTTAGATTAACCTGTAAAGATTGAATCAATTCTGGCTTAGGCTTTTTGAATGTCTATCCCTAGCCTTAGGGGTTGAGGAGCACACAAATAGCTGCTAGTTTATGTAGCAGCCGGCTGTGGTGATGCCACTGGCAGTATAGCAGCTGGTGCTGTCTGCCCCATGTTCTACTGCTACCCAGGGCACAGAGCTGCCGTGCTATGCCTCTGGTCTCCACACTGCTGTCCTGGGACTCTTCTTCAGTGTTTTCTACACTCTGTCTCTAAATGCAGGAGGCACCAAATATTCTCTTGGCATTTGAACTGCAATTATTTTGAGTGGCTCTGAACAGAGGGAAATGTGTTTCTGTGGTAGTTTCTGCAAAGAAAGAATTCTGCTGAAATGCCTTTTTCTGTTGTGGCTGCAGAAAAGAAGCCTGTGTTTGAGGCCCCAGCACTGTGCATCTGCTGGATCAGTTTAGGCCAATTTCCCCCTCCTCCTTTCCATTAGCGAACTAGATATAAAACAGAAGCCATTGGATAAATAAGAAAAATGTGTAGCAGAGGAAGCCCATGTGATTAGGGAGCTGTTAACCAGTTATTTCATGTCCGGCTTTCAGTGTATTTATAAAAATGATGCTATTCAGTGACACGTTAAATTACTATAAATGGCATCAGCTCCAGTTGCTTTTCTCAGAGGAGTGAGCATGCACTTTATTTTACACTGAGGCTCACTGATTATTTTTAAAGTAAATGCACTATTTGTATGAGGTGTGGGAGCGAGAATCCTGCAGGCAGGAAGAGGTAAGGGCAGTGTCAGGGCCAACAATCCCCCATGATCTATCTTGTCAGTAGCCTCAGGATAATCTGGAAGTGGGGATAGGGCAGGGTTGGTCTCTGTTCATTCACCTCTGGGCAACTCTACAGAGGCCACTGACTGAGAGGTTGATTAATGCCAGCTGTGGCATTTGGTTTTGTGACATGGAAGTTTGTCCTCCAGGAAATGGACTGAGACCCACCAAACTCATTTGCTGTTGATCATCAGTAGCTATCTTGTTTTATATGGATTCACAGTCCCTAGCCAGCTAATATGGAGGTACACATAGTTTAAATCAACACCTTCCCACATATTGGGGAATAAGCAGGAGGAGCTCATCCTCATGCTCAGTGCAAACAATTACGATGTCATAGGGATAACGGAGACCTGGTGGGACTCCACCCATGACTGGACCATGGGGATAGATGGGTATACCCTGTACAGGAGGGATCGTGTAGAGAAAAGGGGCGGGGGCTTTGCTACCCTCCTACACTGGGCAGTGCTACAGTCAGAGTGATGAGTGTCTGTGTTTTCTGCCTGTCAGCAAAGGTGGATCAGGCCTGCATGACCTCAGCAGCTTGCTAGGCCACAGCCAGGAAGGTTTGAATAGCCCCATAGAAAAGTCCAGCGTGACCCACTGCTGACACAGGCAAATCTTTGGGCCTGAACGCAGAGCATCCTGGTTCTCTCTCCGATACAGCTCTGAGCATGGTGGGTTCCTAGCATTACTAAAGAAGATCGCACTTGTTCTTGCACACAAGGTGCAATTCTTTTCCGATGCAGAGTGGAGTGCCACTTGAAGATGAGCCAAGGTACTGTAAAGAGCTGTATCTCTCCCTCATCTGTCTTGCTTCCTTTTTGGGAATGTCACGAATGAATACCCTAAAAGAATTCAGCTTTGTTCTTCCAACCAGCTGTTGCTCAGCTGGAATACTGCAATTGTGAAATCTGCCCTGGAAAATGTGTATTTGTTTTGCTCTGCTTTGTTTTGTCATCTGCCGAAGTAGGAATGCTCCTTTTCATTCTGTGATGGTTGAAAAGAGGGGCTTGGTGTTGGTGTTATATAGCATAATTAGGAATTATCTATATATGTAATGCTGCCTAAGAACTAATTCAGCAAGACCTCTGTTTCCAGAACGCCTATGAGAAGTACACGAATATACAGAATTGAGCTATAAGGTGGAAAACCCTTCCAGATGGGGACTTGTATTTTTTAATATGTAAAGCATTTAGTGACTTTTGAGTGCTATATAAATACCAAATAGCACAGAAAAGATACAAATGGCACGCAACCGACTGTCAGTGCAGCAAATTAAGCTTCTGTTTATAGCAGGAGTGTAAATATAGGGTTAACGGTTAATTCATTTAATGATGAATGTGACACCACTGTGTTATCCTGTAAGAACGTGAATAGAGATTTGCAGCAGACAACATGCTGTGAGCCCAAAAGAATAGGAAACTACTGCCTGCTTTTTTTAAAACTATTGCAAAATGTGGACACAATACTTGGACATAATAGACTGTGTCTGACAACATTTGTACAGTATGTAGCGGAGTGAGCCCCACTCAGCTTCCTATAGTTATCCATATATAGTGACTAAAATTGCAGACACTGAATTAACTCTGAATAACATATGAGCTGGAGTGACAGCCTTCATGTGGTTCTAGAAGGATGAGAATAAGATAGATGGCTGTTTGTGTAGATGTACTAAACTGCAAATCCAGGGGTCCATAGAGTATGGAAAATATGCCAAAAGCTGGGTTGTCCCTTCCATCCCACAGACCCCATTGATTTCCTGCAGGGCAGGAATCCCCCCTTGCAGAGCAGCTTGCAAGATCAGGGTAAATCCATTTCTAGTAACAGACTTTCTCACGCACCCTACCCACTACATTCACGTTTCTCCACTTAGCCCACCTTGGCATCCTTCTGAACCCTGTTATTTTTCAAAACTATTTGGAGAATAGAGAGTGAGTTCTGAATGCCAGCAAGCAACTCTGCCTCTACTGAACCAAGCGGAGAAAGCAGTTGCACTTGAATTTCCCAATTGCCAATTCTCCTTTTTCCTTTCTAACACCAGAATGGAAAGAGCTTTTAGCAAAACTCTCTCTCTAACTTTAGCGGCTGCTCCAGTACCATATAAGGAGACGGGCCATTTCCAAGATCCAAAATATTGAGGGTTTCAGGAGGTTGAGAAAATGGCGAGTTCATATTTATACAGAAACAAGTGGTATGTCAATCCAAATCACAGAACCCGTGCAAAATGCACTCTCTGACAGGAACGCCGCTAAGCAGCGGCGTTCAGCGCCTCGTTTTTAGGCAATCGTCAGGTAAAGCTCCATCTAGAATAGATTGAACTAAAGCAAGATGACAGGAACTGGGAACCCCCAAATCCGAAAGAAATAGCTTTAGGGATGAAAAAGGAGAGTGTGTAAATAGCAAAAGTAGAGGTACCACATTTTGGAGCCAATTGCTTTAGAGAATAAGTGTGTTTTTAAAAACGGATTAAAATAGATTTCTGCAATGGAGGAGCAGGGAGTGCACAAACATTTTTATTTTTGCTCTCAAGCAAATCCCGGGACGTCATTCTCCCCCTGTACTCGGCCTTAGTGAGGCCGCAGCTGGAGTACTGTGTCCAGTTTTGGGCTCCACAATTCAAAAAGGATGTGGAGAAGCTTGAGAGAGTCCAGAGAAGAGCCATGCGCATGATCAGAGGTCAGGGAAGCAGACCCTACGATGACAGGCTGAGAGCCCTGGGGCTCTTTAGCCTGAAAAAGCGCAGGCTCAGGGGTGATCTGATGGCCACCTACAAGTTTATCAGGGGTGACCACCAGCATCTGGGGGAACGTTTGTTCACCAGAGCGCCCCAAGGGATGACGAGGTCGAATGGTCACAAACTACTTCAAGATCGTTTCAGGCTGGACATAAGGAAGAACTTCTTTACTGTCCGAGCCCCCAAGGTCTGGAACAGCCTGCCACCGGAGGTGGTTCAAGCACCTTCATTGAACACCTTCAAGATGAAACTGGATGCTTCTCTTGCTGGGATCCCATGACCGCAGCTGACTTCCTGCCCTTTGGGCGGGGGGCTGGACTTGATGATCTTCCGAGGTCCCTTCCAGCCCTGATGTCTATGAAATCTATGAAATATAAGGATAAAACACACTGGTAGCCAGCCTCTCTGACAATACATTTGCTAAACTTAAAGGGCCAAAGAAAATCCAATCTTTGGGCAAAACACCAGGGATTTGGAGCCTACTGTTAGTATTAAGCTCTTGACAAATAGATTGTTACTGCATTGTGTTCTAGATGTGCTTAGGCTTAAGCCTGCTTGCATGCATTTCTAATGAATCAAATTAATCAGATAGGGTAGACAACACCTTGCATTGGCTTTGACTTCCCCCCACCCCCTTGGAAGTGTCCAAGCAAAGCATTCATGTGTCTAGCTAGCACTGCTGGGAAGAGGCAATTTTAGAGTAAGAATGGATCTGAGCCACTTTCAGCTTTTGTGGATGGTTACTAACTCCAGAACATGTGTAGGTAGTCTGTGCCAAATCTGGAACACTGATCTAATATGCGTTTACTTGCCTGACCCACTTGGGAGTTAGTACACTGTATTCCCTACTCTAGCTGGAGGTTCCACATGGCCTTCAAGGTCTCTATGTGAGCACCTTGGATAATCCATACTTTTTGTCATTTCAAAACCCAGAGGTAGTAACACTGACCAGTGCCTTGAAAGCAAACTTGCCTACCTGAGCAGTAAGCAAGAGAGGAGAACCGTGCTATTCTACTCCAGTGCCATGGGCCAGGCAGACCCTGGCTGCTGAACTCTGCTTCATACATTTCAATAGTAAAAAAAGTCACCTCTTCCCTGAGCTGAAACAGCAGCATAGCATTCTCATTTCTGATTGTATTCATCCATGTGGTGGAAAGTCCCAAGCTCACATTGTTCCGTCTTGCTGGTAGTAGCTGAAGCCCTACCACATGGATGGAATTGCTTAGACCTGGACTGGACCAAATGCAAGTGAATATGTTGTGAAAAATACCAAGCTGCACTACATGAACTCATGGATCTTTTCTACCTCCAGTCTTACTGACTCAATACATGCTGGTACTTGGGAAGCATTTGGTCTTTTATTCTTAGCCTTCCAATGTGTGTGTCTAAAGGGGATCCATCTTTGTAATATGAATAGTTAATATTAAAACTGGAAGGCAGAATCTCCTTTGTAAAATACTGCGTAAATGCATGGACAGAAGCAGACTTATATCAATTACAATTGTAGAACTTTTCTAATAGGCCTTTTACTAGTCTGAAAATGTTAAAACCTACTTAAATTCTCTCTTGGCAAAGACTTGGTAGCAGATGCTGTAGTGAGGTCTCTGGCTTAGTCAGATATTGTTATTCTAGAAAAAAATTCTATAACACATTGGCTAGTACCTTTATGAATCATTCAAATAAAATTTTGGCTTTAAATGTGCTATTAGCCAGGCTCTAGGTAAGGCATAATTTAGTCCTCAGTGGGCATATCTGCATGTGTGCTTTACTGTGGAATTGACTAATAAGCTCTACAGTAAAGCATCACCATCTACACATGTGGCGCTATTTAGTTCGGAAAAAAATAACTCTGCCATAGGATAGTACAGCCTGACACAAGTATTACCTTATGGTGGTTATTTACTCTGCTATAACCCAGGTGTAGATGCTGACCGGGGTTGATTGAGGCCTGAAGGTGCTTCGGGCAGCACTGCTGGCTGGCTAGCCCTGTACTGTAGCACCCTCATGCCATAGCCAGCCCTCCACAGCACATTAAGTTGGGGCAGAGCAGCCCCAGGCTGGCAGGCTTGAGCCCCTGGATCCCCTGCCAGCCAGGGCTTTCCCACCTTGGCTCAGTGTGCTGTAGTCCCGAGCACATGTATGAATGCTGTGCCTGGGAGCAGTAAACTCTGGCATGAACAATTTATTCAGGTGCATTAATTGCTCCTGTAGATGTGCCCGGTGTGGCACACTTGTGGAAAATTGCTTCTGTCACATCTGCCTTCATTTCCTCTTCTGCAAAATAGGGAGAAGGACAGTTATCCAATTTTATAAATTGCCTTGAGCTAAAAAATCTCCAAAAGAGGTGAACCAAGTTCATTTTGTGATGCAAAAACCCTTGCTTCTTTAGTGCATTTGTTCACTTATTGACTTCAGCTAGCTAGGAAGTAATTTAGATGTGGGTCTTGCAGTCTTGAGTGCAAAATAGTAAGGTTCAACAGTAAATATCCTCTTTATTCTGTGAATCAATCACTCATATTAATTAAATCACCAGCAGGTGCCCCCTGCTGTCCTCATGAAGTAATGCTGAAATAAAAGAAAAGAATAAAAAATAAATTAATTTTGTACTTTGTTCAGCATCCTGCTTGAAGCACAGCATGACTGTGTTTGAATCCTGCTGGTGGAATGTCCTGACATTATGGTGTTTATTTTCACCACAGTCCTGAAATGTAAACAGGACATCTCTGGATGCTAATCCAAGGGACAGGAAATGACTTAAAATCCTGAACTTTTGGGGCCATTGGTAAGACACAAGGAAGAGAGCATTAAGGGAGGACTAACACCAAATCCCACAGAATGCAAGGATATGGGTTGGGGATGCCTGTCAAGGTATCTGACGTATGTGCAGCAGTAGCATCTGGCCAAGTATGCCCATATGGCAGAGACATATCCTGTATGTGAGCAATCTTGAGTACTTCAGCTGCTCTAGGAAGGTCTGAGTATTAGAGTATTCGAATGTTTTGAATTCTACTTACAGGAAGTAAGGAGAGAGGCCATGTTTGGAGGGGTTGCATTTATACTGCCTATATAGCATCGCTTTCGTTGTGAGGCTTATGTTCTCCTTTTGTTGTGTGGTACAGAGATGGGCAAACATGATTGAGGAGAAAAGAAGTGGACGATTACAGGCATGTAACATGGTCTTAAGTCAGCACAAGTAGCCCAGTGACATGGTTGGTTGGTCATGGTCGTGGAACAGTCTGGGAACAGCTGGTTGTCTAGGTGACCTGCAGTGCTAGAAAATCCACCCAACAGAAAACTCCCAATAGCTTAATGCTTCCCCTTGCAGGATTAGCTCCTAGCCACAGCTGCTATTTCCATGAGTGGCCAGAGCGAATGTAGACTCGGTGGCAAGATGGCAATGTAGCTGTCTATGGGGGAAAGGAGCTTGCACGCTATACAAAATACCTAGGACCCATGCCGTTACTTCCATGGGATTAGAAGACCCCTTTACATGTGTGGAATCCAGGTAGTCACAAGGAAATGAGCCTACACTAGTGGATCTCTTGTGGAATGAGACGTATGAGTGCCATTCCTTCTGGGCCTCAGAATGGTCCGGAGGCAATTGTTAAATGAAAGAACAAACCCGGAGCTTTGCTTTACTTTTAGATGTCAGCAAAATGCATGTGAGCAATCTAACTCTAGGGTGGGAAAAGATTTAGGAGCACTTTTTTAGAGCAGCCTCCTCCTGCCCTAGTGAAGATACTAATCCAAGGGACAGGAAACAACTGAGAATCCTGAACTTGTGGGGCCAATGGTGATTTACCACAGAACAGGAAGGCTTACACAAAAGCCCACAGTGTGCTGGCATACACATTGGATCAGATTGGAAAGGATCCTCCCATAGGGAAGAAGACTGGACTTGTGGTTGAGGTCAAGTTGCAGGGTGAAAAGTCAGGGGATACGAGTGCTAGTCAGGCTCAGCCACTGACTTGTGATCTGGAACAAAGTCCTTAATCTCAGCATTTACACTTTAGGATTAATGTTGTTCGGTCTCCTAGGACCACTGTGTGCATCTACACGAGATGCTACATGTGGGGGCCGAGGGGGATCCGGGAAAGGGTCGGCTGGGTTGTGGCCACAAACCCAGAACGTACAGATGGGTACTTTCGACCGCTGGAGTAGAATTAGGCACAAACGCATACTGGTTCAAACAAAGATGGCTTTACTTACACTGTCAAGATGTACAGCATAGGAAGAAAGTTAACTTCAAACTTCAGTTACAGTTTAACCGAGGAGCTCTGATAAGACGAGATATCTTTCTAACGGGTCTGAACACGAGCATGCAGGACACGGGGTACGTCGGGATGGTTGGCGACGGGGAGTCATCGGCGGTTGATCAGTCCGCCACGTTCACTCCGAGATGGACGAGGAGTTCTCCAACTTGGGCGGAAACTGCTCCAACCTTTTATACGGCTAGCGAGCCAATTGCTAGTCGCCATGTAGGAATAATTTAGAACCGGCCAATAGTAATGTATGAATTTGCATATGAGTGGCGGGAACCTTTCCATGCCGGGGTTCTCCACCGTGCCGAGAAATTCCCTCATACAAAATCTCACCGTGCCTTGTGCTAGAAAGTTCCATGGTGCCGAGGCACTCAGCCACTAGGCTGTGACACTACATTGCTGTAGTTTTGAACTATGACACCAATGCTACTGTCCAGTAGAGTAAGAAACTACCTGTGTGTTGCTGGGACTGTGCAGTAATGGTTGTTACTGAGCGGTTGGGGTCATTTGTAGACATGCCCACTATGAGGAGTAATTTCTTGTTTGTGAGCCTGTCTAGATATTCATTAATGTGCTGTAATTACAACACATTAAGTTTAGTACCTGTAATAACGGGTACTAATTCAGTGCACCATAATCAATGCTACTGAGTAAGTAGTACCAGTGCAGTTTTTTTGTTTGTCACTAATGTGCAGTAGGCTAATTCTGCTGTTCATTAGTGCATTAACATGGCTTTTGCTGTGATGTGTTAATAAGCAGTAGAGTTAGTCTACTGTGCATTTATTGTCTTGTGTAGACATGCCCAGTTAGACCCAATTTAGACCTTTTGGATGAAGGATTTTCTGCAGATGCGAAGTGTTTTTTGCAGTATACGTAGCATAACAGACTATAACACACATCTGTGAAGTTGTGGGTTGAGGGATAGAATGATACCCCTATCTCATCCCTTGTACTGATGGGCAAGACTCCAAGTGTACAATATATTTACTTAAGGAGAAGGACAAAGGGATGTCTTTGTCACAGTCTACCAGTATGTACATATGGAACATTTAATAGAAGAGAGCTTTGCAGCCTAGTTGATTAAAGGTATAACAAAACTCAAGGGTGGGACAGGCTTAGATTAGAAATAAAATGCATAGTTTTTAATAGAGAGAAACAATTGACTGAAGTCCTGGAGATTTCTCCATCTCTGGAATTTTTATAAAGTCAAGATTTTTCTAAAAGATATGCCCTAGTTTGATAGGAAATAATTTGGGGAAGTCCCATAGCATGTGTGATACTGGAGGTCAGTTTCATATGTGATCACAGAGGTTTGTAATTATGAAATTCTGTCTTTAGCTTATATAATGTTGTTTCCACTGAAGTTAGCCAGAGGCATGTGAACCTGAATGAAGAAACTGGCATCCAAGACCTTGTTGCACCTTCCATTCCAGTGGCACAACTAGGGCAGGGTGACCTGGGTAACTGCTCAAGGGTAGTCTTTAGAGGAGGTGAAAAAGAAAAATAGCTGCTGCTGGCAGTTGTGTGTCCATAATTGTGGTCTCATGGCAACTGGAATTCACAGCTGCCCCTGTGCCTCGTATGCCTGGCAGCATCACTGTGCTACTGGTCCATTCTCCCAGCTTGTACTTATACACTAGTTCTACTTAATACACTAGTTCTTCAGTATTTCTTTTTTCAGGTGACTGCACTGGTGACAGCTGGGGCTTTGTGATCCAGCCATGGTCACCCCTCTCATTTGCATGTATTTCCATTGTAAGGAGAACAAGGGTGTTGCCAGAAATCTAAAAGGAAGCAGAGTGTTTTAGGGACAACCAAAGAACTGGAGATTTTTGCACCTCCACCTTTCAGTAGTGGTGTGTGTGTATATGTGTGTGTTTTACACTAGTATTGAATCCAGGCTTAACTAGCAGGGAATACTTTGCCAGCTTGCCTAATGCATGCCATATTTGTAAGTGGCTTTAGTGATATTTAGTGTACTTTATTCATATGCTTTTTTTCTGTCTAGTTTATATATGGTAATGATTCAGAGTGTTTCCCTGAATTGTACTCCTGAAGGGCCAGGTATAGGTTTTAGAAAAAAAAATTACCCATTCTACTACTATTCCCAATCCCTTTTTAAGATGGATTTTGAACTGGATTGTTCATGCGCCTTGTGCAAAATCCTTCTTGCTTTGCATAGACCAAATTTCAACTAGCTATAACATCTCCAACATCCATTGTGTAGGCTTAACTGTTGCATGCCATAGCCCTGACTATCAGACAGTGAAACTTGTCCAGGTGGAAGAATGCTCTCAAAAAGCTGGAATGCAGCAGCAGCATAATAGGGGCCAGTCTGAGCAGAAAAAACCCTGATAGCTTTTAGTCCTTGTAAGATTTAAGGGCAGACACTGCACATAAACCAGTTTAAGTGATCAGAAACTGGTTTCAACCTGTAACAGAACAGATGTTCAGTGCACACAAACCAGTTTGAAAATGGCTGAATCCAGTTTGAGAGAAACCTGGTTGAATGTAGTATCCAACTTAATTGATCTGGCTCAAACCGGTTTATGCAACATCTGTCCCAGACCCCTTCCTGGTTTAACTTAAACCAGACTCCCCCAGGATCCCAGATACTTTACAACTCTGGGCTGTGCACTCTGTTCCAGAGCAGGGCTGGCCCTGCCCCTCTACTCCCTCACTAGAGCTCCTGCAGAGATGGCAGGCACAACAGTGTCTTCCTCGCTTTCTCCTGCCCCCCTCTTCCCCTCACTACCCCTGCTCAAGCAGGGATTCCCCCCTCCCCTCTTGCACAGCACCAGCTGTTGCCAGCATGTGGAATACTAGCTAAGTCTGAGAGGTGTCTGTGTAAGGCAGAGAGGACAGTGTCTGCTTAGGGATTTTTGCAAGTAATCAACAGGTCAGTTGGTAATGTTCCTCCATTCCTTCCTTGAAAAAAGTTGTTTAAGAGCTTGAAATAATGAGAGAGGCTTTTGTTTTCTTGATGGTGTGCTAAATACTTTGAAATCAACTCCCTGCTGGCTTCCTCACTGGTCAGGGGCAGCAAAGGTGGGGAACCCCTCCCTAATCAGAGTGTCCTGTTCAGGCCTGGTCGCACTCCCTCCCTTCAGCTTAGCACTATGGAAAGGAAGGGAGGACTGCTGTAGTGTCGTGTCCGTGTCTCCCCCCCCCCCCCGGCTCCTAGCCTGAGTCACTGCAGGCACGAGCCTGCATTTCTTCAGTCCAGAGGGGATGTTTGTGCAGTTACAAACTGGTTTAGTCTAGCCAGGCTAGACTAACCTGAAAAGATTGAATCAATTTAGGCTCAGGTTTTTTGAATGTCTGTCCGTAGCCTATGACTTGTTACCCACAAGAAGTGTGCAAGGTGTGCCTTGGCATTTTGCCAGGTCACCCTTTGCTCTCTAGGAAGATAACCTGATGAAGCATCCTTGTTTCTGTCTCCTGAGACTAATACCACTGAAAAACAAAGCTATCTCCAAAAATTCTATCCCAAGTTTATCTGGGAGGTAGCTCAGGGTAGGTGAGGAGAGTGGTGAGTCAGTACTATGTTTCTTTTTATGCTACCCTTCCCAGTAAAAGCTCAGGGCAGCTTAGAATAACAGAACACAATCATGTTTATAAAACAAGAAAACAACAAGAGAGAAAAACAACTTTCTAGGGAACTAGAGTATCAACACAAATCAGAGACCCCCTGAACAGTATCTTAGGCTAAGTTTGGTTGCTAAATGCTTGACCAAATAGGAAAGCCTTATGGGGCTTATGAAAGATGTCTATGCTTGGGCTTTGAAACTCCCTTTGATTTGAGACCCACCAGGGCTGAGGAGCAACTGCTGAGAACAAACTTCCCATATGTTTTTTGCCAAGTAGTCACGGTGTAGTGATGGTACTTGCTGGCAGCTGGTTTTGACTGATTTTTAAGGATCGTGACAGGGTGTAAGGGAGAAGATGGTCTTTCAGGTAGATAGGCTTCCTGACCTCTTAGGGCATTATAGGTCAAAGCCAGCACCTTGCATTGCACCTGGAAAGCTACTGGGAGCCAGTGGAGATTTGTAGCACCAAAGTTATGTGCTCCTGGTGACCCACATGTGTCAGAAGGCAGGCTGTCTTGTTCTGCCCCAGCCACAGCTTCAGAATGGTAGAGTGCAATCTATGTAGAGTGCATTGCATTAGTCTAGATTCAAGGTTACAAAGGCATGATTGATGGTGGCCAGATCCACATCTGAAAGAAGGGAGGTTTCAATCTTCTCACTAGATGGAGTTGGTGAAAGGCACTCCTAGCCACCTGAATATCCAGGTGCATCAGAGGATCCAAAAGCACCCCAAAACTATGGACCTGGGTGTCAAAGGGAAGCAGAATCCTATCAATGATAAATGTTCCAAGCTCCTTCAAGTCAAGTGGTATGTCCACCACTATCACCTTTGTCTTGTCTGGATTCAGTTTTGATTCATTCATCCACATCCAGTCCCCAACTGCAGCCAGGCACTGGGAAGGGACTGAGATTGTGGGGCCAGGATCAGATGCCAAGGAGAGGTAGAGCTGTATGTCCTGAGCATACTGTGGTCCCTTGCTCTAGATCTCTGCACAGTTTTGCCCAGTGTCCTCACATATACACTGAATAACAGGGACCACAAGATGCAGCACTGGGGGACACAGGAAAGGGCCCAACATTGGTGATGAGAGAGTTTGTCATCTCCTCTGGGACCTCCTGTTTACTATGACCTACTAGCTAGGATGGCTTCAGTAAAGGAGGGAGCATATATTTCTGTGCTTGTACTGGGAGCAGCCTTATCTGCAGCACCGGTGTGGGAGTTAATAGAGCATCTCTTGCATCTGGTTAGAAGGAGGGACCATGCATTCAGGGGGTTTGAGGAAGTCATCAGGGAGGAGGCTGAAGTTGGACATTAGAGGAGGGTAGAGGGTGTGAGAGAGTGAAGATCAGCTTCTCACTACTGGAAAATTGGCACTTGTTAGCGTCCTGGTCTTTCACGCCAGGTTTCTGTGGAGACAATCTCTAGTACATAAACTGTCAGATGTTTGGGGAGCTACATGCCACTGAGCCAGGAAATCATTCGCATTCCTTATCTTCCACACAGCAGGCTCAGGAAAAGCCCTGCCAAACGGACCGCTCTTGGGCCTCTGGGACCAGGGCTTGAACTCTGGGAAAGAGAAGGCCCTCCCCCCACCCTTAGCTATCTTACTGGGTTTTGCTCACCAGAATTGAATTCATCTGCTTTCCAAGTATTTGTCCTGAAAAGCTTCCTAAGGCAATGATTTAAATTAAGCTTGATTGGCTGCCCTGATGTTTTCAGGCTTGCAGCCTGTTCCTAGTTAAATCAGCAGTGAAATCCTCATTGATGTTTGGGGCAGTGAGATCAGTTGTGAATAGGGATGGGCCTGAATGATGAAGCTGGATCCCCAAACCCCTGAACTTTGGAAGAAGTTCAGATTTGGATCTGAAGTTTTTAGCTGGGTCTCTTTTTCCCAAAGATGATCTCTTCCCAACCAGCAGGGCAAGTGGGGGTACATCAGTTCAAGCCTGCTGACTTGAGTTCATCACTAGTGCACGTCGACATGCAAGGTAGAATGTCTTGCATATTTCAAGGCAGTGTCAGGTCTTCAGTACCGGCCAGTGCATATTTGCCACTCTCACTCCTAAGCCATGAGGAGGCAGAAGCAATGAGGAGGTTAAAGGCATATCGATATGAGACTGTGGTGGTTAACGCAAGGATATATCCCATAGGATAAACCTATGGGATACTGGATGCTCCCTTGACTGAGAACAAGGTTCAGTACCAAGAAGTGTACTTTACTCTGGGAGTGCCCATGCATGGACATCTGCACATCTTTTCCACCAGTCAGAGCCATCAGGACAGACTTTTTCCCAGCACTAACTTGACTGAAGCTAACCACACCAGCTCAGCTGTGCAGTGCTACGATCTTCAGGAGAAAATAATCAATTTTTTACTTGTGTACCAGTGCTTGGAGACCAATTGTAATATTCATAAAAAACCCTTGATCTCAAAAGGTGGTTATTAATGATGATCAACTGCATCCTACCGACTGTCTTGTCACTTGCCTCTCAGCTGATTAGATTCACTTAGGGTTTTTGTGTGTTTCTCATCAGCACTTATGGATATACATCCTGACTTACAAAAAGCAGTCTAAGTTCACTTCTGGTGCCATTAACTTTAAAGACCAGGATGAATGTGTCCTTATAGCTCTTGATCATGAATAGATGTTTCCATCTTCCACTCACTGTGCAGCGCCCATTGCTTTGATCTGGCATACTTTTCATGTAAACATATTTAGCACTACGTTTGCTAGCATGCATTAAAAACATTCTGACACAAAATGCTCTAGTACAAACACTTCTGCCCTGAGGGGAGGATGAGATAAAATGTGTGACAGATGTTAGTCATGTTGTTTGATCGACTACTGGAGCGTGCTTGAATACTATGCTGAAGAGTGGCCTATATCAGTGCAGCATAGAGGTTCAGTGCCATGCTTAGGGAGCCCCCTCCTCTTTTGCCAGTCCATCCTCCTAGTGTTTTTCTCAAAGAGGGAGCCCGTTCTTGTGTCCTGCTGCTTCACATCAGCCTATCCTCTCTGTCTTCCTCTGCCAAATGTTCAAGATTCATTTATCAGCTTCTGAATGAAGGGTGTGTCCCAGCTAATCCCTCTGCCAAAGGTTCCCAGCATCTGTTTGCCCTGTCATTGCTGCTGAAAGAGGCTCCTTTTATTAAATCAGCTGTGTTTTTAGTTTCCTACCTTGCAGTGTTTACAAAGAAGTTTGTGATGGAAAAATGACTTCCTGAGAGTTTTTTCCATGATGCTGATTTTTTTTTTCTTCATCTTTTTCCTTCCCCTTGCAGGGTTTTTCCCCCTCCCCCTCTCTCTCTCCTTGCATGTGAGCCACTGGTATGAGCAAAACTAATGTAGACTTATGACTGCTTCTGCCCCACAAGTGTGGATGAAAAGGGGCAAGTCCAAGCACTAGCCTCATTCTTAGAACTAAAAAAAAATCTCAGAAGAGAAGGAAAATGTAAGAGTGGGAGACTGGGAGTCAGAACCCGAGCTGCAAATAAGCATTATGCTCTACAGCTGTATGGACCTAAAGGAGGTGGGATGGGTTCCTGCCTCACTCCAGTTTCAAGGTTGAATGAACCCAGGAATCCTGAAACAAAATGGCTATAGTTTGCAAACACAGATTTCATTATTATTGTCTACCGAGCAAGATGAGCCAAAAAAGACCTGTATAAGGAGGTTTGGCTGCACCTGAGTTTTGCCCCAAATAGGGGAGAGAAGTTAGTTACTGATAGCTGCCCACCTTGGGCACTGCGTGGAGAATGTACTGCCTGGGCAATCCTGTAGCCAAGGTGACTGAGGGCCTGAGGTGGAGGGAAATAGGCTCCTCCATTCTCTGCCTTTAGAGAATCCCTTAAAGGGGAAAGAGAGGAGAGCTGGCTCTCAGAGCAAATATCCAGAAGGGAAGTCCTAGCTCCAGTGGGTTTAGGATGCTAGGGAGAAACACTGGGATGGGTGAATAGGATCTAAGCATGGGTTCCCTTGGCCATTCCTGCACGTTCCTCTGAGATCTGCAGGGTTTGGGGCTTATTCTGCAGAAGGAATCTCTTGACCCTTGTGGAATGATTTTGGTTAGAACTCTATAGGGGCATTGAGGGTGCTGGCTCTAGTTACATTACATTAAAGCAGCTAAAAATTACCGTGGCTTTCAAATACTTTTACTCTTTTTCTCTTGGGGGCGGGGGGTAAGAAGTTTGAATAGGTGGGCATAGTGCTGCGGGGGTTTCCTCTGGCAAGCAGGGAAATCTAATCCTTTGTGTTAGCGGGGTGAGAATGTTCTACTGTTTGCAAACAGGGCGGGAGTGCTGCATATGCTTTATAATCCAGGAAACTTGCATGAAAGTTTTGCTTGTTTCTTTCCCTTTGAACCGCAGTGACTTTTTTATAGCCTGTAAACATTTACAGCACAGGAGCACCTGTCACTTAAGAGCCGGAATATGTGGCTAAACTGGAGGAGAGAGGTGGGGATTTTGACAGGCCTATGAATTTTCAGGCATGAGGGATGCTGTCAACCAATCTTAAAAAGAGGCTTTTCTTTCTTTCTTTTTTATTTGCTTACTGGCATTTATAATAGCTGCTTGGGGGTTTTGCTGACCGATGTTTACCCTCTCATGCACAGGCCTGCTGTTTTGGTGGTCTGTGATGGTGGGGATGGGGTTTTGAGTATTTAGGGTTGTGAATGCTAGCTTGTTGTAGGACTGTTGTTGGGAAACTTGGTACCTGGCTTGCCAGTATAGGCCTGCTTATGCCTCCTGGCCTGCAGGCACCTGTTTGAGGACCACCAGGCTGAAAAAATGGCTTTGAGCCCCCAAGGCTTTCTTTCACTGGTCTCATATTCACATATGTGGTCCCGGATGCATGATGGAAAGAACAGAGTCCCTTTAAAACAAACTAAATAGACATACCTATTGAATGCTCTCCAGGATGCTAGGAGGACATGCAAGTAATGACGAGAGAACTCTAGCTTCTAAAGTTAGTCTCAGAAGCACCTGACAAAACATCCCTTTGGAAGGCTTTGGGAGAGGGTGACGCATGAACAAATGGTAGCTGCTTGTTGCTTCCCTTACACAAACTCTTTGGTCAGATAGGGTTCAAATTATATGTTGGAGGCAGCGTGTTATGCCTTCCCTAGCACCTTGATTTGGTAGTCAGAAGGCCAGTTAGCTGAAGTGCAGCAGCTCTGCTTGGTAGAGAGTGGCTTTACCCTTTAGTTGGAAAAGCATCCAGTCTCTGTTTAATGATGATGGGAGCAAAATTGAGTGACTTATGCTCCCCTGTGTGCTACTGATTGACCTAAACTGGTTGCCAGTTGCAAAGGGATGAGGAATTGGGAGTGATATGGAGCAATAGCTTCAGAAAAAAATGGTCCTGAAATAGCAGGAGCCTATAAGTAATGTACAAAGGATCTGCTTCCCTTCTTACACTACTGTATATCTAAGGTTTAAAAGAGGGGGTTATTTAGGATTAAAGTAGTGTTCTGAACTGCGTTCTGCCTAGTAAGAGGCCTGTATAGCACCGACTGAAAACACCCTGGCTCTCCTGCCCCAGTGTAATGGACCCTCCCCCAGTTGGGTTTGCATTTTTTTTCACTGGGTGCCGCTCAGTTGAGTGAGGCAAGGAACATAGTTTTAGGATCAACAAACAGAAGATATTTTGTTTGGATATCTACCACTATCAAAAAAGTCTCATATTGAGTCTTATCACCATGGTGGCAGGGGTAAATAAGTTGTCCCAAAATGTTACTCAGAAATTCAGAGAAGGTCTTCTGAGGAAAGAAAAAAATGCCCAGTATTTGTGGGATAAAGGAACTGGAAAGCAGGTAGATTTACACCTTATGAACTAACCAAAGTAGATATAGATATAGATAGTACAAGCTTTTGTGAGCCCAAATACACACACACACACACACACACACACAGAGTGAAAACCATGCATTGGGACTGAATTTGGCTCACACACTAAGTTGAAGGATTCTGGTTCAGTTGGTGCTTTGTCCTGTGAGACATGTCCATCCGTCAGTGTTAATGAGTCTCCAATGCCCACTTAGAGGAGAATATCCATAAGAAGATTTTTTCTCAGGTCCATCTGAGGGTGCAAGCTGATATTGCTCTTGTGCCACCATAAAAAAATGTATGGCGGCACACAATGGCATAACTAAGGGTGGGTGAGAGGAGGGGCATCCAGCCTGGGTGTCGGGTTAGAAGGGGTGCTAGAATCAACACCCACCCCTGAAGAGTCCAGGCACTGGCAGCATTGTCATGCAGGGAGCTCTGAAACAGCTCCTGGCTGCTCTTGCTTTAAGAACAGAGCTGGGGTGGCAGAGCATACGCAGCGGCAGCAGCTCAGTGGGGGCTATTTAGAACTTCCTGGCATGGGTAAGGCTGCTTATGGGCTCCCTCCACCTCCCACCTCTGAACCTGCGTGGCCCTTGCTCCCCTGCTATTGGAACCCACCCTCCGCATCCCCACTCAGAACCATGTGCCCTCTCCCTCCACTCCCCATCTCAACTCTCCTACAGGGTTTGCCCCAGGTGTTGACTTGGCTTGTTATGCTACTTGCAGAACAAGTTTCACACAGATGTCTTAACCCCGTGTCTACTGCCTAAAAATGTTGCCACAACTGTAATCACAGTTTGCGATGCTTTATAAGGGAGTATGTGTGTTTGCTTATTGCATACCCCTGAAATCCCCCTGCAGAGCATACCCATGGCACATGCACCAGGCTGAGTAGGGGCATGGTGTCTTGGCCCATTGTCCCCTGAAGTCCCAGGACTGGCAGGGACTCATCCCTATGGGACAGTGGCCTTGGGCAGTGCCTGTAAACACTGGTGGAGTGAATCAGCTGTGCCAGGACGCATGGCTCAGCACAGCTGATCCTGCTCCAAAGACGATGGCTGTTGATACCCCAAGAAGTAAAAGACTATTGATAGAGTCATTGCTATTAGCATTCCATCTGGACCATTCACCCTGAAAGTATTGTCTGGGTCAGGTGAAAAACGTTTTATGTGATGTCTCCAGGATCTGATTTAGTGGGGAAGTGCTGGAGGTGCTGGTCTGCTCCATTTGTCCTGCTGACCCTTCCTCCTTTCCCAGAATCTATAGGGAGTATCTACCAGTATGTTTCCTGAGGAAGGCAGGGAAACATTCCCTCCCTTACAGCATCAAGCAGAAGACCTCTGGCCTCTGATGAGAAAGGGAGCGATTCTTTCCTCAGCCTAAATATTTGAAGATCTGATTGCAAAAGCATGAGGTCATTTCCTGGTTTGAACCACTGGCTGGTTGATCCATTGGTATGCCATACACACCAAGGCCTTTCCACAAGACAATGCCTCCTATGATATGTGCCTTTATGAGCACAGTAGCCTTCCAGCCAGAAAATTGATCTTCCCATCTTGCCCTTTGCTCCAGTCCCCACGATAAATGGTTTCCCTGTCTTCAAATAGTTAGTAACTTGAGCTCAGGTCTTGGTCCTTAGAGACGCTTGTTCTAGCTCAGAGAAATGCTTTCCTTGGGCAGATATGATCATTTAGGGAGGCTGAGAAATATCACTTCCAAGATACCGTCAGGCTTGATTGCTCTGCTGTTAAATGGAAGTGTCAAATGCCTTTTCCGCGTAGGTCCAGTTGCAGTGCTGAACACATTCCTTTTAACCAGGGCTCTGTTCTATTTCACTGTTCCTTTTGCACAACAGCTTCTTGCAGTGGTAGGGGTATCACCTCCTGTGAAACACTTTTTATGGTAGGGGGTTGTCTGCTAGGAAGCAAGTTCTAGGATGTATGCTAGTAGGGCATTGGGGTACATTACGCAGTGGAAGTTGAGGTGTTGAGGACCCTTAGCTGTGGGAGCAAAGGGTGGCATGCTGTGAGTATACTGTACTAGCTATATAGATTGATGATGTTCTCTGGTGACTGGGGAGAGTTGGTATAGTCATCCGTAGACTTTGTGGGACATAAATTGATTTCTTTTCATTTGTGACCTTTCAAGAGGCTAGGAAATAATTGTTTGTGACATCATCTGAAATACTATTTTTGAAATCCCAGTGTGAGCAGGATATCCTGGCTGTCTCTCAGCAGGCTTGCTCCTGTCTGAAGAGCCTTATTTTCTCTGAAGCAGCACTCAATAGACACCCCTAACTCAAAGGCACCCCTCACTCCCATCCACCTGCTCAGGCAACTTAAACTCATTGTCTAATCTGACCACCACTCTATTTTCTGATTCTGTTGGGGTTTTGCACTGGGACACAGTGTAGTTTTTGAAAGAATGGCAGTTTTATGTCCAGTGCCCACTTTATTACCCAACCTGTAATCATGTACCTACCTTACATAACTATATTTATTGTTAACAGGGTGTGGGAGAGCACAGGCAATAAGGAGGTTTTCAGCTTTTGGAATAAGTTGCTCACAAGATCATCTTAGCACTGTCGGCCAAAGGTCTTCTATTATCCATCTGTTCACATACCCACTTTTATAGGTGTTTGGTGTTGGAGCCACTACTCAGCACTCAGCTACTCCTGAGGTAGTCTCATGGCAGGGGTTGTCTTGCTCCATAAATCTCTCTTATGAAAGAGGCAAGGTGCAGGGGTTGGGTGGCATGGGATAGACAGTCTTTCCCTGTGACTTAATGGCTTGCCCATGGCCTGGGGTCCCAAAATGCTGCTTTAGAGTCTGGCAGCTGGCTTAAGAAAGAAGGGGGAATTTCTACTTAGCTTTGCTGTCCCTTCAAAAATACATGGGGATGATTATTCAGAAGTGCTGAGGTCCTGAAGCTCTCAGCTACTTCCAGGCAGATTGTAAGCATTTGGTGCTTCTAAATATCCAGTTTACTGTCTTTTATAGGAGGCTTCAGGGCTGCTTATTAATTTAAATGTCAAGTGACACTGTGCAATTACTTGTTGATGCAAAGGTTATGATTCAGGATTGCTTATTTCCCTTGTATGCTCAATAGAAATCGGAAGCAAGCCTACATCTTGCAGTAAGCGTTGGTTTTGTGCCACTCTTGTCATTGATCCTGCTTGGCAGTGTCAGCAGAGAGGCCAGGGACTGAAAAGACCAGCTGTGCTTCCCTCCTGCCTCTCCAGGCATTAAGCTAAGATCTGCTCTCCCCTTTACTGGTATAAACTTAGGTGAAGGAGGAACAGATAGGAGGGAAGTTTTTCTTACTGCTATCTATACTATCTTGTCCTGCCTGAACACAAGTTCTTAGTAAATCCAACAGCTTTCCAGCAAACCTTTGAAGAGTGAGGCAAAATAAATTGTATTAGGGGTGACTGAATTAAGGCTCATTAAGCCTGGCAGGCAGCTTCTGACTGCATGGATGCAGAAGGAAAATTTATATTAAGACACCATATACTGCCAAGGCAAGAGTTAATGATATAGTAAAATATGACAAAAAACACATAAGAGAGTAGTGGAAGTGTGAACAGAACTTCAAATACTGAAAAACCAGGAAGGAAAAATTTGCAGGGGTGTTTTTTTTCATTGGAGGTTATCCCTCTTAATGGTAGGTGAGGTGTTGTATTAACTGCATTGCCCTTCTTCTGAAATCATAATGATCTAAGGAAATGAAGAGGCATGAATCAGCTGACTGACTAATAAGCAAGGACTAATGTCTTGTGTGGCTGGAAATATTTTTTACGAGCCAGTTTTCTAAGTGGCAGTCTTGTATCTCAGACTGGGAGATGTGTTATCTGGGGACAACAGCCCAAACTCTGCTCCCTTTGTGGGAAGGCTCTTGGGGTGGTGTGGGCATTAAGGAATTGAAGGCAATTCCCAATTGTGTGGTGTGTATGTAAATTTCCTATCTCTGCTCTGGGATACCAGAAGCCTGAGTTGGTCATTTGGCTTGCCCTTAGGGAAACAGAGGTTGTTGGACCATTCTAGGAAACCCTTTTCCGGACATACTTAAACTTTTTCTTCTTACCACAGGCTTTTAGGAGTTGTAAAAGTTTGTGCAACCACAGCATCTTCCCATGAGTTGAAGGGATATACTCCGAGAGTGGCAGGCTGGTTGCAGAAGTAAAATTGTGCACAGTTGTAATTGGGGAATGCATGTGCACCACACGTATACATCATGAATGACCTCTGGGCAATGTGGGCTGAGGGTGCTCATCACTTTTAGCCTACAGTTATATTTTATAGGGAGGTGACAGTTAATGTATATAGTCAAGATGCAGGTGTATTTGCCCCCTCAGTGTTCCAGGGCGTTCTTTCACCTTTTCTGACTGCTAGCAATATGTAGTGTCCAGCACTTTGTCTGGCAAAAGCAGCTGTTGCTTATGAAAACACAGTGGATGATTTGTGCCAGACACCATGACTTCTTTTCTGATCCTTGTAATTGGCACCAGTGTCACACTGAGAAGTGTCTCCTTGTCACCATCGCATAGACCAGGGCATCATTTACCCTAGATATCCATATACTCCCTCTTACTGGCCCCAAAGCCCAGGGAAGCAAATCCAGGGGCTGTAACCACTTGCTTAGTGTAGGTCTGTAATCTTGTGCCCCTATGAGTTACAGGGCAGCCAGAAAATATATTTTATCTGGATACCACATAAAAATACACACAGAAAACAACCCAAAAATCCATCAGGCAGAACTCTCTCCAACTACCCATTCTTTTTGAAGACACAGAAGGTTAAAAGTTCAACATTTTCACCAAGTTGTTGGCTCAAAGTCCAATCTACTTGCGTAATGTTGAGGTTTCAGGGTATTGAACCCAGATTAGCTCTTGTCAAAATGCTGAAAAAAAATAAAAACACTGGAATAATATAGTGTGCATGTCCTTGTCTCAATTTCTTTATTTATTTTTTTTAAGAGAGTTTAGTGCTGGTGCCAACTTGGCAGCCTTGGTGTTACCCATTAAATAAAATTGGGTATAGGACTCGTGTGTCAGCTTGACCTTGTTAAGTGTTTCGCCCTTATTCTGGAGGAATTGTCTTTAGGACTTAAACTGTAGTTTGGCCTTTCAAGACCTATTCAGTTGTTGTTGCTGCTGCTTACCCTGTCAGTAGGTGTGTCTACACAAGATGCTAAATGTACAGTAGACTAATTGCACTGCATATTAGCATGTCATGGTAAAAGCCATGCTGTTGCACTAATGCACAATAGAATTGGTCTACTACGCATTAGCATCACTAAAAAGGTGATCTAATATGAATTGGTCTAATAAAAGATACAAGTTTTCTCGCTTTATGCGGGTTCTATATGTGCGAATTCGCTTTTATGCAATGACCCTTTTTATACCAAATATTCATTGTATGCGAGGTAAATTCACTCTTATGTGATCAGTGTGGTGGAAGCCCACAGTCAGCTGCTTTGTGCAGTGCATTGTGGGAGTGACACGCACCAAAATATAGTCTCCTGCATAAATCTGTGCTCCTCACTCATTGTCTGTGACACATGGTTCTGTAGTTGCCATCCCCACATTCACCACCACCCTGTGTACTGTCTGGTGTTGGTGAGTACCAAAATTGTCTTGTAAAAGTGGTAGAAATGGGTCTGGGGGTCAGTATAATTGAGGTCTTGGAACATATCCCTATTTGTTATATTGTAAAGTGGGTTCCCTTTATGCAAATTCATGTTATGCGCCATTTTCCAGGAATGCATATACTACATAAAGAAAGGGAAACCTGGATCAGATTTGCACAAAGAACCTTGTCTGCCTATGTCCTTAGACTAACACGGCTACAACCTACATACCTTGCAGGTAGAATCACTTGTCTTTATTGGGAAATGAACTGGTATAGCTACATCTGTGGCTGGCTATCGATGGCTGTAACTGGGCAAACCCCCAGTGGAGGCAAGGCTGTCTGAGATGTACTGACTCTGAACTCAGTGTTTAGAATGGGAATCTAATTCTTTGTAATGCTATGATGACATGTACTCAGGGATGAAACATTATTCTACTAATTGTCTGGAAAAGAAAATAACAGTTCACGTGGAATGGAACGGATTGGAGTTGGGAAGACATAATTGGAGCATTACCATTTGTTTGTTTTTCTTGGAGATGGGCAATTCTTACAGAATATTCCTTCTCCTCACAGAAGCACTGTAATGTCCTCAGCTGCTTATTTTGTCTGGAAAATTCAGGCACCCAGGATAATAACAGCAAAATGTTGATTCCCAAATCCCCTGGCAAAATAGTTACATCATGTCTAGAAATACTTGGACAGTGACAGCATGGAAAGATTTAAGATGAATCAAAGAAGATAGAGGCTCTTAGGAATTGGGCTCTGCTCATTCATTCTTCAAAAGGAGATGTTTATTTGCACTAGTGAGAGCTCTGGATTGACAGCCCTAGAGATCTGAATTCCTTTCTCTCCAGTAGGAATACAACATGGGCAATAGCAGGACTGTCTTCTGTATCATGCCTGGTGTTCCTCATCTATGGTGTGGAGGGATGGGGGAATTTTTTTCCTCCATAGCCATGCAATCCCTGGCTTCTCTCCTGAGCTGACTGACGAGGTTGGCATTTAATATGTGGCCATCTCTTAGCTAGGAACTAGACTTGGTGAAAAAGAACTTTTAGGCATTAATGATATGGGCCAAATTCAAACCAATGACTTAAGGCCATTTGGTGTCAAGACCTTGCATGTCATTGTTGTTGTCAGCAGTACGTCTAAGGATGACCAGTCAGCAGTCCTTCTATGAGGATGACCAGTCTTCCAGGAGATAAGAAAGTCATTGGTGAGTCTGTAGATGGCTGATGAAGCCAATCCAAGATCTGCATGATCTACTGCAGACATGGCAAATAGTTCTGGAAGGATGGAGTTGGAGCCTGGTGATGTTGAGTCACAGCTCTTTCCCTTTGCATCTCTGTCATCTATCCACCTTCATGGTAAGGCGAGTTTGCTGAAATTGATTAATGCCTTGTCATACACTGCACTGAGGGGGATTCATTGCTCGAGTTTCCCAGGTATTGATGTTAATATCACATTCTTTCAGAGTGGCCTTCTAGGTGTCCTTAAATCTCTTCTTTTGTCCACCTGTACAGCAGTGGCCACTGATAAGTTCAGAGTATTGGACCTATTTTGGGAACAAGTTGTCAGGCATCCTTAGGACATGCTCCATGGGACAGGACTGGTGCTGTATAAACATGGCTTAAACTGGGGCAGTGTTTTGCTTGAGCCAGAACGTTGGCATTCATTCTTCTTTTCTTCCAATCAATAAGGAGGATATATTGTAATACCAGTAATAATGTCTTGCCTTCAATATATGGATACTACTATGAAACTATGAATCAGAGGATAAACCACCAGGGTTTATGCTTGTGGGTGGCGGCAGCAACACCAACTGGCCTAGTAGTGGCAGGGGGCGGCCTTCTTTCTTCCCCTCCACACCTAAGTAGGGGCAGAACCTGCCATTCTTGCATCCCCTCTAAGTGGGTGCTCGGGGCTGTTGCCTCAGTAACTCGCCACTCATATTACCAGAATTCATTATAGGAAATGAAAGGCTTTGTCTCCTACTCCCAGCCTCCTAAAAGCAGTCATTCCTTTCTTTCCTCTCTTGTAAAATTGCATAGTTAGACATTGTACCACCACCTGAAGGAGGTAAAAATAAAACTCAAGTGAAACTCAGATCCCGAGCTGGCAGGAGAGGCAGCCTAGACCAGTGTTCCCCAGCTGGTTTGCTGTGGCACAAGGGTGTACCATCAGAAGTGGACAGGTGTGCTGCAGAATTTTGCTGTGGCAAAAAGCTACAATGAGCTCATAAGTATGGGGATGGGGAATGCTTCAACAGGTATGCCACAGAAAAAAAATGATTAATGTAAGTGTGTCTTAGGCTGTAAAAGGTTGGGACACACTGGCCTAGATCACCTCTAAGGAGAGGCATGACACCTAGAATCATGAGCACATTGTCCATCTGAAGGCAGCAGAAAGGGAAGTGGAATTCGGAAGACTATTGTGGTACTAAGGTGACAGTTTAATCTTGGACAGGCCTAAAAATATCACTCTGGGTACCTGATCATTTGCAACAGTAAAAAAGTCTGGGGGTTGTGGGGAGTTTTTTTAAGTGATTTGCCTGCTTGAGTGACTTGATTCTGACTTGTCCCATGGACAGCATCTGTGGAGTCTGTGGGATTCTTTTCTCTTGCTTGGTTTTTGGTAAACAGATTCCCTAAGGGCACTCGCAATCTCAGAGACTTGCAAGAGAACGACAGTTTGCAACCCGACCCGTCCAGTGAAGTTAGCTCTGCCACATATGTGGTTAAGAGAACCATTGTATAAATTCCTTTATTTCAAAGCATAAGGCTATCCATGTCTAACTGTTATGCAAACTAACTTTGCAGCAAACTTGTGGACGCTGCTGAACTCTGCTCCTAACAATTATGTCGGCACTGGGGTGGGAATCCCAGTGTCCTGGCCAGATTCCAGGCAGGCAATTTACATTCTGCCAATCAACTGTTTCATGATTTGTATAGCGCCATAAGTCTGTATGGCACTTCACGGCAAATTAAAATGGGTTAAATATGTCTCCAACTTGCCGCCCTAAATAAAGGGTTTACAGCCTGAGGGTTGAGACAATAGTGCGTAACACAATAAAAACAGCAAATGCAGAGTGTAAGTCAGTTTTGAGAGATTGTGTCACAGAATATGTGCGTTTATGTGCGTTTTCAGAAGTGTTGTGCCCCTCCCTCCCTTTTTGTTTAAATTATTGATTTTATTTAAAAAGAAACTAGTGGTGGAGGCTGAGGTGCATTTAAATGAGAGTTTAAAGCCATTCCAAGCAGAAAGCAAGTACAAAAGCAAGAAGACTAGAATGAGATGAGAGGAAAAAGGAGTCCTGGAAACAAGTACGTTGGTCTATGAGTAGGGTGACTAATGTGAAATCCAGGACACTGCTCCCCACTCCCACCCAAAGTCAGCAAGGAGAGATGGGAGTGGGGGTGCAGTTCTGGTATTACTGTTCAGGCGGCTAAGGGCATCAGAGACCAGTTAGCGACCCATTGTTCTTCACTTCACAGCTGATAGCAATCACCTCCCCTTTTCAGCAATATAGCTCATAGCCATGTTGCTCTAAAAAGCAGAGGCAGACAAAACTCTTGTACTAGAGGAGATATCTTTTATTAGACCAAGTAACTAGTAGCAAAAAAAAATTCTTTCTTGGCAAGCTTTCAGGTCCAAATGCCCTTTGTCAGGCAGAGGAGAACTTGAAGACTGTAAAAGTTATCCCAGGTAGAAAAGAAACTTCATCTTGCACAGGGGAGGTAAAGGATGGTAGGGTTCCCCTGGGTTTCAAAGTCCATTTGTGAAAAAGTTGCTCTGTGACTATGCAGATTAGAAAGAAACAAGGCTCCAGCAGGTTTCTTCCCTGAAGATGTCAGGCAGGGAGTTGAATTTTGCTTACTTCCTGTTTAGCTATGAAGTTTACATTTCCAAAAGGCTAATTACAATATCATCCATGTTTCAGGGATATAGCTTGTAGCTGCGTTGAACTAAAAAGCAGAGGCAGACAAAACTCTTGGGCTAGAGGTGATAACTTTTATTAGACCAACTAAATAGTAGCAGAAAAAAATTATTTTGTTGCAAACTTTCGGGTGCAAACACCATTTGTCAGGCAGAGGAGAACTTTTCAGTGGTAATTCTGCTAATTAAGCAAATTTATTTTAGGGCAATTTTGCTGTCTGCTAGGGCTTCCTATTTCACAGCTTGTGCCGCTCTGCCTCCCCACCAGACTGTGCCCTGCACCCAGGACACTCAATTTTAATTTTTACTGGCTGACCAGGACCGGCCTCTGAAATACGGGACTGTCCCAGCCAAACAGGGACATATAGTTACCCTATTTATGGGGACAAAGAATGGGAAGCAGACTGAGGAGCTAGGGCAGGGCTGGAAAGCTGTGCATTATTTGGGGAACCTGAAACTGGAGGAGAAGTTTGCTTTTGTACGGAAAAAGAATGGGGATCAGTGGTGAAATTCAGGAGTGGGAGCTAAACCTACTCTGAATTTGGGCAGAGGAAAATGCTAGTAACAGTGCATGGTATTTACTATGAGATGGAAATGGAGGAACTGGAGTGGCTACCAAGTTGCAGGCTTGGTGGTGATGGTGTTGAGTATGAAAGGAAAGGAAAGTTTAAAGGGAAAAACGATAATTAGTCCTTAGTTATTTCTGGGGGGTAGGGGTGGGGTTGATCTTTCTCACTTTTGAAACCATGCAACCCCATTGGCTCGAGCACTTGTAAGTGATGATAGCATTTGATTTGCTAATCCTCAGGTAGTGACAAGATTCACATGCATGTGCACGTGGTAATGTAGGACAGGAACTAAATACATCCTTGCTATAATAATTCAAAAAGAAAGCTCTCGCTCTCTGAGCCAAATTAGCTCTCTCTAATTGGTATTGGAATCAGTAGAATTGCATGCCTATAAATGAGAGTAGGATCTGTCTCAGTAGATCTGCAATTAAGCTTGCTGACAGTTGAAGTGAATAGTTTAGTTATACCAGTTTGGCACTGTGCAATAATTATAAAATCAAAATAATTTGTCCACAGAGATGAGACTCAAGCCCTCAATGAATTGTTCACCCAGCTCTTTCTAGAGCAGAGAAATATTCTCTCCATTTGATAGATAAGGAAGCTGAGGGATTGAGGGATGCCTTGTCTAAAGTTGCAGAGAATCCTTAGCAGACCTGGGGAGAGAACACCTAGTCCCTTACTATAACCATTATATCATCCCTCCCTTTCTATTTTCATGTTTGTAAATTTTAGTGTATTTAAGATGGGTTTTTTTTATGGGTGCATTCTGGATTGATGATAAAGTGAAATAGCAAATGAGAAAGTAGCTTGTTCCTTGTTGTGGGCTGAGAGAGATTTCCTTGCCTCGCTCTTTAGAATGAGTGGCCTCTAACAACTTTTGGTAGCTAGAAACCAGCTCCCCAGTGAAGAATGGGTACAAAAACTTAAAAGAAGCCTCTCTTGAAGATCTGGTGCCTGCTACTGGTGGGTGATGACTTCATGATGTCCAGGCATCAGATGCGCAGTTTCTTTTTGGAATTAAACTCAATCAAAATTTGATAGCCACAGTCTACAATGTTAATATTTTAAGTCTGCTCATCCCCCAGCTGAGCTTGCATAAAATTCCCAAGAGTGTGAATAATGTAAAAAGTGATCTGTTCAGCCAGACCTAAGTTAGAGGTGCTAGGGCAGCTCTGGAATATTCACCTTCTCTGCCTTGATGGAAAGCATCAGCAATGGAAAATGGTTGAAGAGAATAGTGAGGAATGAGCTTGCCTTGTGATGGAGCCACACAGACATGTTGAGCAGAGCTGGCCTAAGAGCTTGGCCTGACTGGCTGGATTTTGTATTCTGCCCTCAACCAGTGTTTACCTTTTCTTTGATGTATAACAGGAAGGGGCATTGGCGACTGCTGCCACCTGAGTCAGGGGGGGCACATGGCCCTACAGGTCAGCAACCGGGGAGGGGAGGGAGGGGGGGGTCACTTCCCCACTGATCTCGCCTACCAGGAAGTGTCCATGGTGCTCCCAGAAGTGGACACAGTGCTTCATCTGGCACTCCCACTCCCTGGCCAGCCCTCGCAGGAGGGGTACCGGTGCTCTCACCTGCCTGTCCTGCCTGTCGCGTAAGCAGGGAGCATGGCCTGTCAGGGGGTGTACCAGCACTCTCGGGGGGTGCACATGCACTCCCGTGCACCCCCTACGCGTTGCCACTGGGGAGGGGATATCAATGATTCCACTTAGAATGCCGTACTTTTGCAACACTATGTTCTTCTTTGTGAACAAGATTTAGTTAAAGTGCCCCCACCGTGGTACACTGAATACACAAGACACTGCAGGCGTTTTAATTAGAACGGCTCTTGCTAATGTTGCATGGCACTCCACAGTATCCAGGAAAGGATCTCAAAGAGAACCACTGAGTTGGACTGACAGGGAGAACATCTAGGGTCTATCAGGATCCCATAGCTAAATAAATAATTCCCTTTACGTTAATCTCAGTTATGTTTGTTCTTTACCCTGAGGGACAGAACAGTGGGGTTAAAAGCCATGGGACTGAGCTGCTTGCGAATGACAATTGCTGAGATAGCACATTGTTTTAATCAGTTAGTACAGGCAGTTCAGGACATTTTTGTGGGTGGAATACAGTTTCTGAGGATGAGGAGAGGATCTTCCCTACCCTCCTCCCAGGAAGAGGAGAGCAAATTTTAAAGACTGTACTAGAAAGAGGGCTCTTGTGGGCAGTTAGAGTAGATCTTATCACATGTGGCTAAATCATCTGATAAGACTAGTAGAAATTGCATTAGGGTAATTGTATTTGGTCACTGGGCCAAGTGGATTAGAACTGAACATGTACTCCCTGTCAGAGGAAGCAGACATCATTATAATTACTTCTTGGGCAAAGAACCACGTCTTGGGTCCTGACCTGAGCTGAACCACTGACTTTGCTGGGGGTCAGGAAGAGGGAGAAGGAAGAGCATGTGTTAAGGAAGGGTTGTAAAACTGGCTGTTCAAATGACAGTGAGCTGTTACGTATTGTAGAAAAGGCCAGGATTCCACAGCCAAGAACAGTTGGGGGTGTATGTGTGATATTGTGACTCCTCCAGGGAGAAATTTCCCACTGTTTTTGCTACACTTGTTCAGAAAACTAGTACCAGATGTTTATATTTATACCACCTTCTGTATGAGATTTTAATGATTCTACATACCCCGTCTGCCTGTTTCTATCTATTTTTTTAAACCAAATTTGGCCTCCGAAAAGCTAAAAGAAAAATAAGATGGAGGAGAAAAGAGTTTTTTAAATTAGTAGGGATATTCTTGAAATTTCTTCTGGAAAATTAAAAAAAATCACAAACATTTTTGATTGTTATTTGAAAGGTCATTTTTTTTCAATACGAACATAATTTAAAAGCTTAACCAGTATTCATAAGCAATACACTTTTGTCAATCTCCTGCCATAGGCTTGGTTTTTAGACAAACAGTGGCCTTATTGTAATACATTAGTTGCTCCTTTATTCTGTTTTATAAAATACTTGATTTACAGAGTGGAATAAAGATCCTCAGTGGTCTGTATTTTTTAAATGCTCAAGATTAATCTTTTCTAAATACACTTAGAGTATTATAACAATATATAGGTGACATTTGACCACTTCAAAGTCAGTATAGAATGACATCATGGTTGTTTGTCATGTACTTAAATGCCAGTGTTAAGATAGAGTTTCTAAAGTTTTTACTACTGAGTATAGTATAACAGTGTTATTCATGTGAGCTCTCCAGGCTTTCACATACAAATGGCAATAAAAGCTGAATTTATTCATTCATTCATTTGTGTAGCCTCAACACACCTCCACATGAACTAGTCTATGGGCATGTGTAGACGAAACAGGGGCCCTAAATTGAAGTGGTGGGTTTTAAAAAACCCCGCTTCAATTTAGGGCTGACTTAACCCCCTGTGTCTTGCACACCCCCTGCTGACTTCCCTGCCTCTCTGGTGGGGAGGGGAGGGTGAGCTGCCAGCAGGCGGAGCAGTCCCTGGGCTGCAGTGGGGGCTGGGGCTTTCCTCCGTGGCTGTGGTGCCTCCCCCCAGATGGCACTTGCCTGGAGGCACATGGCTCAGGTGGTCCCAGGGGGCACTGCAGCCTTGGAGGGAAGCACCGGACGCCTGCGCAGCTCAGGCAGACAGGCAGACTCAGGGGGGCGATCAGGCTTGCCACTTTTTTCCTGGGTGGAGCTGATTTCCCAGGCTTCTGCCAGGCTGCCTGCAGGGCTTCCTGCAGAGCCGTGGAGCTGCACAAAGCCTGGTGCTTCTCTCTGTGGCTGTAGGGGTACCAAAGTTTGTAACGACCCAAGTCATTTAAGACTCATTATACTGCTGAATTTCCTGGAATAATATGCTGCCGAGACATGCAAACACCGACACAATTTTCCAGCAGAAAATAGGTGAGGCTGTGTTCCCCCGGGCACCACCTGGCATAACAAGGAATAATAGCCACAAATTGATTGAGAGCGGGTTCAGGCTTGATATCAGGAGGCATTACTTTATGGTTAGGGCTGCCAGGCTCTGGAATGGGCTCCCAAGGGAGGTGGCGCTCTCCCCTACCTTGGGGGTCTTCAAGAGGAGGTTGGATAGATATCTGGCTGGGGTATTATGATCCCAGCACCCGTTCCTGCCCAGGGCAGGGGGTTGGACTTGATGATGTGTTCAGGTCCCTTCCGACCCTAGAAACTACTATGAAACCATTGAAGTGGAGCAAAAGCACTTAGCCTGCTTTAAAGTGTTGTGTACACACGCCTCTCGTTTTGTCTACATCAGCCTATATGCACCAGTAGAACAGGCATCAACTAGTTATTTAGTCAACCATCTCAGCAAAGGCAGCTTATAGACTGACTGTCTGACATTTCATCTCCTAAAGGTGGTCACCCCAGATTGGAGGCTGATACATCAGTACAGTTCAACGCCTCAGCTGCCTGTCTAGCACTTTTCACTAGCATAAATTCACTTGCTGAAGATTCCATCTTTTATGAGAGCTAAAACTGAGGTCCTGACCATGGCTAATAATTAAAGATATCACTGTACTGTAGTATCATCCCTAACAAATTTTCATGTGAGTTATTGTACCTTCTTGCACCTGGTATTGCTGTCATTTGGTGGTTGGAGAAGAGATCCCTAGCTATCAGGCCAAATTGTTATTTGCAATGACACCAGTTCCAATAGAATTACCTATTATACTCCAGTAGAGACCACCAGAATTTGCAGGGGTGGATCCAGGATTTGGCAAGGGGGGAGGTGGGGGTGCTTGGGAGCAGCAACCCATATGGCAGGGGTGACTACACCTCACTCCAGCCTCCACCCCCTCACCAGTCCCCAAAACATATAATCCCGTCCCCTTCCCCTCTGTGCTCAAAGGCACATCCCGTCTCCTATCTCTTCTTCTGCTTACTGCTGCTGCCTTCCCTGCAGCCCTAAAGAAGCTGCAGAGAGGCTGTGTGCAGGCTGGGATCAGCTCGGAGCAGTAATGGGAGGGGTTGGGGTGTTCCCCTTCCCACACCTGCTTTGGGGGAACTGGGCAGGGTGCGGGAACCCACCACTCTGCCCATCCCCACTGCTGCCACTGTCAGTGTTCCCAGCTGAGCCCAGTCCCCACACAGCCCAAAAGCGGGGTTCAGCTGCAGAACTGCACCCCCTCTGGACCCACCCCTGAGATTTTGCCTCATAGTCTGGAGTTCCTTCAGGACAATGCTATGTTAGTGTAATTGTCATTATAAGCATAGAGAGAGGCAGTTATGTTAGTCTGAAATTAGGCAGGGTAGATTTGCACTTTATAGACTAACTAAACCGGACATGCATAAGCCTTCATAAGCAGCAGCTTCATCAGAAGCTAATAGCTGCACCATGAGTGCTACATGCCCCTGGAGGCTGGCGGGGCACAGCGAACTCCCACAGGTGACGGCAGCGCTGTCGGTGGCAGGAGCATGGTGGCAGCAAGCAGGGAGCTCCTGGAGGCAGCTGCGGCACTGTTAGCAGCAGAAGGAGGGGGTGGCAAGTGCCAACCGGTGGTCTGCGATCACCTGCAGATGCTGCTGGCAGTCACAGACCACCTGCAGACACCGCCGGCGGTGTCAGCAGTGGGCAGCAGTGGGGGTGATGAGCAGTGACCGCCCACAGGCGCTGCTGGCAATTTCAGCAGTGCCTTTTCCCCAGGGGTGCACTGCCACGCTCAGGATGTGCATGTGAACCCCCTATGCATTGTCAATGGCTGCACCTATGGCCAGGCAGTTATGTAGAGCATCAGCAAGGAGCAGTGTGGAACAGAGTGGAAAAGATTAGCCTCTTTTTGAGATTTTTCTGTGAAAACTTGATAGCTTCCAGTTTGTCAGCTACAGAGACAAAGAAATAACTGCTCATCCTCTCCACTTTCCTACAGAGTCACAGTCCACAAGATGGTGCAGTGTGTCAGAGTACTTTGCTTTCTCCAAGGTCATGGTCAAAGACTGGATTCCAGTCTTGGGTCATCCTTGGCCTATTCCAATGAGATTCCTGTGTCCTTTATGAATGTGCCTTGGAAGCCAGTGTTAACCTCCACTGGCTTTGTTGAGCACCCCTTGGCCATACTGCCCCCTATCGCCTTAGCACAGACAACATAGGAATGTGGGCATTTCAAAAGAGCAATGCGTTGGCACTCACTCTCTGGGTCTTGTCCCTTTCCTCTCAGCTGCGTGCAAGAAACAGCTGCTGGTCTCGCTCTTGGATGTAGGAGGCAGCGTTAGATAGGTTAATCCAGGTCACAGAGCAGGGGCAAGCAAGCCCTGCCAAGCATGTAAGTGCCACAGGCCAGTTGTATGTTGTGGGTGTGTTTTTATTTATTTTCTTTTAAGAAGCTGGCATGCTCAGATTTCTATACAGAATATCCCTTGGAGTGTTATTGGCTTGACATGCCACGTTGGCTCCAACCTGAGACTGCTGCCACAAGTCATTTTTCTAACACCTGTTGTTGGTCTCCCCATCAGCACAGAGCAGCCTTGTTCTGGCAAACAGACAAGCCAGAGCATCCTGGGGCAGGTTAGGGTACTCTCAGGGTGGCAGCCCCCATGACAGAGCTATGCTGTGCTGATGAAGCATCCCTGGGGTTCAGTTCACCTGCTGCCTTTCCCTTTGCTCCCTGCCTTGTGCCCCCAGGAGCCAGACTTTGCAGAGGGCTTTACTTATTTACTCTCAGAATATGGTTTATTCTTCAGATTAAGTGGAAAAAATGAAGCCCTTTAAAAATAACACAAATAAACCCCTGAGCTGTCAAACAACAAGTCCCTTAAAAGGACAAAATATGCAGCTTTTCTGTGGCCTGCACAGATCCCTCCTTTCAAACCGCTGGCAGGAGACTTCCTGTTTGAATGGGCTGCTCACAATCGGTGTTGTGTGTTGAGGCCAGTCACTTCCCGTCCCCTCTTTTTTCAGGCTCCCCCCACCACACTCCTCCTTGATACCCAAAGCTCTTCACACCTGGCTCCTGTCAAGTCTGGATCTGGCAGTTAAGATATAAACTAGAAAGAGCGTGTTCATTGTGAACAGCCCCTCCACTCCCCAGCAAAAGGACAATCCCTTGGTTCATAAAACAGCCCCAAAGTAGTTTTGTGCTTTGAACAAAAAAAAGTGAAGCTGAAGTTGTTCTGCTGGGTTCTTGCTGCCCTTGAAGAGCTCAGCTGGGCTCTTACCTGTTGCCTACTAGGTTGCAAAGCATGGATTTCTGCTACCTTGGTTCATTTGGGGTTTTCTTTTTTATCCTTTGTGATCCTTTCACTTCCTGTAGATGATTTCTTCCCCTCCCTCCACTCTTTTTTTTTTTTCCAGGATTAGCTTTATGGTTTTGAGTTTCCTCCTCTCCAATACTCCAGGCCATAGCAGTGAGAGAAGGAGAAATGGAGCCAGAGATTGTTTTCTACCCTGTTTGTGGCACTTCATTGATACATCTGACTGACTGTGAAGCGTAGCTCATGTGAAGAATTCCCATTTGAGTTAATTACTTTCCCATCAGTATATCTTGGGCCCTCTCTTACCCATGTGCATCATGCAATTACTGGGTTAATTGCACAATTAATTTAGACTGGTTACACACATAAATGAACTATCATGCCATGAAAAGGTCCATCTAGCTATAAAGTTAGAACTGGAAAATGTGTACTAACTTTTATAGATGGTTTCAATCCAGCTTTATTTTGCATGTGTAGCATAGCTATGCCCCTGCAGTTGTAACCCCTGTTAGCTGACAGGGCTCCCATACACAGGAGTCCACTATGTGCTGCACCAGCTGGGAGTCCCATCAGCTGAGGGGACCCCTGATCTACAGCAGCACCCCATGGGCTGCCACAGGTCTCATCAGCTAACATGACTCCCATCCACACAGTGGGAGTCAGTGCAGGGGGAGCTTTGGATCATGATGCTGGGATCCCACTACACCAGCAATAAGGTATGATAGGACTTGATGCTGGATCTCACAATCTTGTCTCCTGATAGGTACATGTGTCATGGCAGGAGGCATGATTGTGCGGATCACACATTGGATCCTATCATGCTTTTACCTGAATGTCTAGAGGGGCCCTCATTTATCAAGGTGCAAGGAAAATCTTTTTCTTTAGAAGTAGAAGGGATGAAACTGCATAAGAAATGTTTCTGATGATGTTCCAGACCGAACCGCTGCATATCCTAACACATAGCTCAAAGCTTCTGTGAGGTTTCCCTCCAGCAGCAGTTTTCAGCTAGTGTGAAACGAAGATTTCCTACCCCCCTCATTATTGCATCTTTTATCGCAATGACTGCAAACCTTTCCCTCCCCTCCTACCCCCTGCAGAGTATGTGCAAGTTTAGAGAAAGAAACATGTTATCCCTTAATATGAGTGTCAAAGTCTTCTGAAAACACATGAAAACGTCCAAAACGAAAATTCCATCGTTGCCCAGCTCGGCGCTTCCTCTTTCCATCTCTGCTTGAAACTCTCAAAGGACTTCGAAGGGGGGATTTTAATTAGAAGGTTTTGCTGGTGGAGCTGTGTGCAACTCGCTGCTTTAGATTCGATCAGCCCTCTTCTTTTAATTCACATAGATTTGCATCCCCTGAGTTTCACTTTGCATTTGTGGTTTGAATGAAACCCAGACATCTGGGGAGATCAGGGAGGGGAGGCAGAATTAAACTGAAACCTCCAACTTCAACCTCATTTCTTGTTAATATTTTAAGCCAATCCTTGGCACGCTTGGAGGGTTTTCAGACCTTTGGAAATCTTTTGGAAAATGTAGACTGAAGTTTGAGTTTCTTGTACAAAACCCAGTATCGGGAGGAGTGCATCGAGTGTGGGTTTGGATTCTGTAATGAAATTCAGCACAGCTTAATTTACTGATTCAGGAGTCTCATAAGCAACTTTTTCATCTCACCCATGAACTAGCACTCCAAGCTTACCCAATCACACTTATCTAAAGAGTGGGAAACCAAAGGCTGAAACTCAAGGGCAGCAGACAGAAAACCAGGTTAATGACTACATTATCGTGAGGTTTTATTTGACCAATATTTGGGCTACTAAGTGTTTCCTGTTGGACTAGGCCACAAATTGGCTCATGCCGCTTTTTCTTTGCCTCTCTCTGGATCACTTTCAAACATATAGGAAAATTTGTGAGGAAAGAAAAATTAGCTTTGAATGCTCCTGTTAACACAGCACTTTGTTGAGCAACTGTAACCTGTTGCCCATCTTATTCTCTGATAAGTATGACTTGTTTTCTGGTATTTTAAATCCACTGTTTCTGGAAACAGCATACATGATAAGGTTGACAGGCTCATAAGCTAAGAGAACCTGCCTGATTTAGCTCCATGGTTGTCCCTGACATGGGAATGGTGGAGCATTCTCTCATGGGAAATAGACCTACACAGGGCTCTTCCTTCTTCACTGTCTTATACAGTGGGAGATGAAGGTCTTCTCTTAGATAAGAAAAGATTTATGGGTTTAGGTCTTCCTTTACCGTAGATCCTTTACATCGCTCTGGCAGTGTGTACACGAGACGCTGACTGCACAGTAGTCCGATACTACTATGCAGTAGTATTAGGCTACTGCACAGTCAGAGTCACAAAAAAGGAGTTTGTTGGCGTTTAGTATACAAGTACTAAATGACTGCACAGTCAGCATCTTATGTAGATACAGTCACTGTCAAGGTAAACATGCCTTAACCTGGTCCCATATAATGTTTATGTACTCATTAAGGCCAGTTATTAGTCTACCGTGGTGAAAAATCTGTTGTGCTGTTTCATGTTTAAGCGCTTCATACTTATAGTCAAGACCTGTATCCAGCACCTGGTGTGTATTTTGGCCTGTATAACAGTACTCAGCATCAAAGTGGTTAAACCAGTCATTGCTTCCCAAATTCTGGCATGTGCAACACCTGGTGTCTGCAGTTTATGTGTTTTGGTGGCTTATTCTCCTTTAACAATAAACACATGTTCTGGGCCCTTGCATGCTGTTGGGTCCCATCTCTCATTTCAGTGCTCTATCCCAGAGCAGATTTGAAGCTGCTCCAAACCTCAGCATCACTCATGAGCACCATTTCAGGTTAGAACGCACACAGTGGAATAGGAGGCAAAGCACAGTGGCTGGCATTACACAGGGATTAGTCCAGTAAACTGGCTTGCTAGACAAAACACAGAATTCTCTAGTGAGCCAATAGTGGTCAGAGCTTAATTCCATTATATGAGCAGCGCAAAGGGCTGCCAACTTTTCCTGCAGAATATTTCATTGGACTCAGTTTTTGTCATAGGGCACATGACTCTAAGTTACCTAAGATGCCTATACTGGATCTGGGAGCAAATTCTTGCAATAAATAGAAAACAATGTTATTCAAGGAAGCAAAACTTTTTTGATCCTTGTTTTCTCCTGGGCAGCCCCTTAAGTTGCCAAACCCATACTTCTGGGGGCACAAAGGTGGAGAGGATAGGTCCCAAACACTGTGCTAACTAGCTAGCTGGGATTTTTGCTCTTTGCGGTCATGAAATGCTTTTTCTCTTTACCTCTTACTCCACATGGATTTAATAAGGCAGGGACCCCAGTAAGCTAGCAGGTAGAAGATGGTATAGTATGTGAAGCTAAACCAGGGGTAGGCAAAATAGCAGATCCAACTGGTGGTTGGACTTCATTTCCCAGCAGCAACTGCCTATGCGGCTCCCAGTGGGTCTCCCTGGAGTCCTCTGCAGGCTGGATTCAGCTGTGGGCTGGACTTTACCTACCCATGATCTAAATGCATATATGGCTCCAGACAGAAGGGGAAATTAAAACAGAATATTATTTCCTAGGGCTACAAACAGCTGACTGTATATTGTCAAGATCCGTAAGAACCATGTCTAGCTTTGAAATATGAAACAGCTCTCAAATGTAATAGGGTGAAGCAGACCCTTGAGTTTTCAATGTGTAAAGCTCTCATTTAACTTGCTGAAATGCTGATGGAGATCCACTAACCTACTTAAAACTATTCCCCTGCCTCACTTGAGTGTTACTTATCCTCACTTGTTTTTTCATTGAGAGAATACTGTTCTTGTGGGACTTGCTAAATTGATGGCCCTAGAGCTACAAAGACTGAAGCCCTCTGACTATTCCCAAAGCACCAGCACTGTGAGCATTGTTCACACACTAACATGCAAGTCCTGACTAACAGGGAGCATTTTTAAAGGGAAAATAAAACATTTTAATAAGAAAAATTACTTTTGGAGAAAGATTGGGAATTTTTTAAAAACATAAATCTCAGAATTTTTTTGACAAAATAAAAAGTTGGGCTGAAACATTTAGAACAGTTCCAATTCCAATGTTGGAGTGCTTTGCTCTGTTTGCCATTAACAACTACCATAGCAGTATGATATCAAACTGTAGCCCTATCTAGGGTGATCACCTTTTCAAAATGGAAAGGCGGGATACATGCTTATCCCCCTCACTGCTACTGGCAGCACAGGCAGAGCAGAGCTGAGTGGAGCAGGAGTGGGGGTGGATGCAGGCTGCCCAGTGTGGGCTCAGGGCCCTGCTGCTTTTCCCCCAGGAGCTCTGTACTGGCCACGCACCCCCTGCCTGCATGGCAGCGGTGTGGGGTACAACTCCATGCCACTGCCCCTGCTGCTGCCAGGCTGGCAGGGGGTGCCTCGCCATGGCGGTGTGGCCAGCGTGGGGCTCCAAGGGAGAGGGCAGCAGGGCAGGAAGCCCTGAGGCCACAGTGTGCAGCCCGCATCTCCCCCTGCCTCGCACACAAATCTGGGGAACATGTCTCCTCCATGTCCTCCCCCCACACCAGGATTGTGTGCAGCGGCAGGGAGCTGTCCCTGCCCCCCTACCTCCTGGATGAGCTGCTTATGGCCCTGTGCTGCTCCACGCTCTGACCTCAGGGCCCATGTACTGCCCTGGCTGGGCAGCACCCCAGCCCCTGTCCTACTCCCTGCCACACTGTGGGGCCTCAATCTGCACCCCCTCCCTCTTCCCCCCCCCCCCCCCCCCTCCACCCCAGGGGGGCGGTCCCCTCCCTTC